>NC_044016.1:33738422-34041452 GCF_900496995.4 Aquila chrysaetos chrysaetos | reverse complement strand
TTTCCACTGATCCTTCTGGTCTCATGTTGTTTGTTTTGCGAAACTTGGAAGTATTTTGCCCTTCACCTAAGAAAGTCAATCAACAATATTACCTATAAAAAACCAGTGAAATAAAGGAAACAGATAGGAAATAAGGGAGAATTGGAAGTAGTAAAGCAGCATGAACTAAGACCACACTCAAGAAGTTTCTATATCAAAAGATGGATATATCCTAAGAGCCAGCCCTCTTGAAATATCTTTCCTCATTATTATGTTATTTTTAGTGCCATCTTCTTTTAAATACCTAGAGATAAAATCCAAAGAGCCTACTTAAGAACTGAAAAGGAGTTGGCAGAATGTAGGTGAGTTCATCTCAAAAAGTGACTCTGAAAGCCATATTCCAACAACCCTTAAACATGCTGGGTACCTTTCCACTTAGCCTGGACACTAAAATTCCCTTGACACTAAAATTACAACATAATCCACAACCAAGATGGAAAGTCACCTCAGTTTCACCTTCCCAAGGAGTCTCCAATCCGTTGTGCATGTGCGGTTCACACCTAGGAACTACTAGCACCAAATTCAGCATTAGGCACAGACGCTACATCACTCTCTTTCAATCATCTGAAGATGAAAGTGACATCCATATATTTTAAATAATGACAAGAAATGTAGCAGTCTTTCTCATTAGGTTAGGACCTTAGGATTATTGAAGCTGGATCACTAGGCAGCTAAGAATACAACAGTCCTTGGAGCCAGAAAAAGAGCAAGCAAGGGAAACCAGATCTCCCTTTCCCTAAGGAAATCTCCCTCTTGCTTGCCTTTAGCAGGACCTCAACTCACTTTAGCTAGTGTGCAGGTGGTCTGAATGCCTCATTTGGGAACATGGAATCACCTTGCTGAGTTTACCAGTGCAGTCTTTAAAGACTTAAATACTCTGTGTTATACCACTAGAAATACCACAGCCAGAGAAATATCATATCATGGAGGCACTGGTATGGATAAAAAAAAATAAATAAAAAAAATAAATTTCTAGAAGCTTTAGAGGTAACTGAGAAATGGTACTCCACTTAGACAATGGATGAAATTTTAGGCACTGGTTCTGTTCTCACTGAAGCCTTGGGCAATTACTTCAATAAAAAACAAATACTTAATAGTTCACATCATGCAATGTTTTATAACCAGATGAATTGGCCAAGATTTTATTACAGACATACATGCATAATTTTTTCCAGATATGCCAATACCCAACTTCATACCAGCTTCAGTAAGAATTCCATGCCACAGTCTGAGACTCATAACTCTACAACTTATAATAAATTCTCATGGTATAAAAAGCACACAATCAGTAGCCAATAACAACTAGAATATACCATAAACAGCATTCTAGAAGCACTGTGTTACCTATTTCTTTTCCAGATTTCCACACTTTATTACAGAATTTCTCTTGTTCTTTCTTTAAGTTGATATGTGCTATGCAACGGTAATTATGATCACTGATTAAACTGAAGATCCAAAGCTGCAAGAAAAAGAAAAAGCAATTTCAGTAACCTTTTGACACTAAACATAAAGCTTACGTGAATACAAACTAAGGGTCCAATATTTAAAGCTGTTGATGTAACTAATGAATTTTTGTATCTGGAATCTCACCTTGGACCAGAAATTCAATTATATGCTTTTCTAAGATTATCAGAGGATATATTCAATATTAGCAAAAGCAGCCATTATCAATTCAAACTGCACATCTAATTCCCACATGTTTATGTCTTTGAAAAAAACTCCTCATAGACTATTTCACACAATTAAAAGTCACAGGTAACCTGCATGTAATTGCTCACTGAGTCATGTACATGAATGTCATTTATACCTTTCTCTTTTTAGGCACCACTATAGTCTATCTTTAATTTTCTTCACAATTCACTGAAGGGTAACACTGAACCAAACAGCTGGAAAATCTCATGTAAATATATTCTTAACATTAAAGAGGAGGCAAAATGCATATTGACATTTATCACATTTTGTTTAGAATTCCAACATGCTGAAATCATAGTCCTTTCCATTTATTGTCATGCGTCTCATTCCTTGGCCAAAATAGAAGAATCCTATTTTTCACCTTTTTTCTTTAAAACAGATACATTTCTAGCCTCTCAGTGTAGTCTTCTTATATAATCAGTGATTGTGCTCTTAAAAACTTCCCTGGTTTTCAGGAAAAAATTTCCATTTTGTAATAGGGGTCTTATATACTATATATGGTTTATGCTCAAAGCATTGAATTATGCTTACTAAAACAACTGTTGTAACAGTTCAAAACATGTATGCAGATTGTGAAGCTTTTTTATAGACAGATACATTAAACATAGTTGACTGTTTTGACATACAGACTAAGTTTAATGGGTGATGCTTACCTGTCCCTCAGCACATCCAGTGATAATCTGTTTATTTTCTTCATCAATTAGCAGACTTAGCAAAGGAAATGCTGCTTCAAAAAAGATAAAATTATTTCCAGAGTAGACACAAATCAGATATTTAATTAAAATACATGATTCAATATTGAATCCTCCTATTTATAATGACAGTTGAAAGAAACTTGTTACTGCAATTCCTACGGTTGCACAATGCTTTGTGTGCCTCAGCCTTTGTGTTGCTAAGGGCTCTCCATTTGCAGGTCTGTTACTGCCTTTCACCCACACTGCCCTGGCAATGGTTTTCTGCAGACTTTCACCCACGCTGCTGTGGCACGGTTTTCTGAGCTCCCGTGGCAGTAGCTTTCCCTTGTTGTTCCCATGCTGTTATTCTCATGGCCTTGCACCTGCAAACCCTGATATTGTGGTTAAAGCAGGTTTTCAAGCAAAGCAATTACCACAGGCAACCAGGGATGAATCACTCTTCCTCTCCTTTCCTACCATGTGGTTTTAGTTTTTATTTTACCTGAGGTCACCCAATAATATATATGCACAAAGCTTAACAACCAATCTCCATCCAGCTTGTGCCCTCAAAGTGTGCTCTGATCACCACTAACAGCATCACAGACAGGAACACCCAAAGGGGAGTTTGAAAACTATATGGTTCCTGCAAGAAAAGTACTACAGGAGAGGTCCCTGCTGCACTGGGGAGAATGCTCGCCCTCCTCCTCTTCTCTCCTTTTGCTCTCGTCTTTCCACAGATGTAGCTTTCACCTTTGAGGTCAATATACATCATCAGCTGCAGACACTGCTAATAAATCTACATATGGTATAGGATTTCCTTCCATGTCATATACGAAACTTGAAAGAAAACAAGCACATAATACACAGTGGAACTGTACCTACAAAAGAAGAGAGCTCCGTTTGTGTATCTCAGTAAATGGCAACACCTACATGCACACCCTGTACAAAAAGAGCTGTTTATGAAAGCACACTAAAACTATCTACCCGGAAGCACACTTCAAAGGAAAATATATTTACTACTGGCTTTAAAGGATAATATGTTTACTACTATCTAGTCTACTAGAATTATTTTCACTAAATCAACTAAATACTTCTACAATAATTTTTTATTACTGTTTAGAGAGAGGATTTTTTTTCTATAAAAAAGTATATATAAGAAAGAAAACTTACCCGTTAATACTCCTGATTGATATATTAACTGGCCGGTAGAATAGTCCCACACCTTTAGAAAAAAAACAGTAAAGATAGTCACCTACTGAGATCTTTAAGGAAAACACAAACTTCAACGGCCATCATGTGGTGAAAACAGAGAAATGCAGCCATTGAAAGTGATGCAATATGGTAAGGATTTTTTGCAGCATTTTTTTCTAACTACATAGGGCTTTGTTTAATTGATAAGTATCCGTAGTGAAAAAGGTGAAACTCACCTGGTATGGATACACAAAATAATTATTATTGTCTTTGCTTAGGTTCATCTCTTAGGGACTTAAGCTGAATTAATGAAAGACATATTTGAACTGGTTCTAGATTTCACATAGGAAACTTGCATAATTTCACAATTTTCATATTGGGCTCTGGGATAAGAGGTTATTAGTAATAATAATGATACTTATTATGATCTATAGACTCACATATAAGTCAGCTTTCATTATTAACATGACTGTTTCTAAGTGATGCATTCTATGTCTAATAGTTGATTAAGAAAGCTAAATAAAACCAATTTTTTCCTCTCATGTTGTTACTTCTATGAGCTTTCCTCTCCACAAGTAATTCCACTACATTTATCACAGCTATCACAGCTGGGATTGAAAAAAATCACAGTTAGACAGTCCCTGCTTTCTGAACATGTCTGGGAGCCTTTGTTTAGCTCCCAAGGTTTTCTCTTTGTTCTTGTTTCATTTCTCTCTGAATGTAAACATCATTCTTCTGAAAACCTGTTTCCTAAGATCTTGTTTCACAAATTCATCTGAAGACCTTCTCATCTGTTTCACTTCTTTAGCCAAGTAAAAGGGCTAGGGGAGTATAAGGTTTTGGACACTGCAAGTCCTGCAATCACAGGAGCCAGCTGTCATAGACTCCAGCATGACTGCCCTCAGAGAATTACCCCTGACCTACAGAATCAGGCAGAGAAAATAAAACTTGAAGAATTCCTTACTAAATTATTTGAGAGACTTGCAAAATATTTTCATTTGATTGTCATTTTAGTCCCAACATTTATCAAGGTTAAAAAAAAAACAACCAAAGCTTATTCATTAGGATTTTGTATAATTTATCAAGACTTCATTATATTAATATGAAGAAGCATATGGATCTTTTCCTTCAGTCATTTTTACCTTGATTTAATTTCTTACATCAACTTAAACTAAATAAGAAACAATCGATCAGAAAGTCAGAATTATTAATATTTCCTAAAATTCCAATTCAATCTTTGCATTTTTTTGTCCAAGACCAGGACAAAAATCAAAATCACATTTTGTGAAGAACAGAGAGTTATATAAAAATTAAATTTAGGGGGAAAAAAACCGAACCCAACCCAAACCAAAAAACCCGACCAACCTTTGGTATAGAAAACTTTAATTTTACTTGAGCTTGTAGAACCAAATGTTTGGGTATGTTTAGAATCATACAGAGGACAATCACTAGTAGACTAAACTGTATCTAATCGAGGTACCCATCCCAGTATCGCCTGGGAGACACACCTGGGTTCACTCAGGCTCCTTGTTTCACCTTACTAAGTTGTCTTCAATTGCCATCATGTACAGCAGCAGCAATCCATGATGTCATCACATAAAATGTTGTCTGGCAAAAAATCATACCAGTATGCAATAACCCAGCCATTGCATGCAATAACCCAAACCAGTATTCCCGAGAGGGAAAATTCCAGTCAATGTCAGCAGACTCAAAGTGAAATGCTTTCATTCAGTTCAGCATGAAACATTTCAGTTACAGCCAAACTGATCAAAATATTTTATTTCCATTTGGCAGATGATAATAATCACCAAAGTTAACACTTTGCTGTAGAAAGTTTTCAATATACAAAACCTGAATTGTTCTTTTAAAGAGTAATTAATTTTTAAAATAATTTCCCAAGCAACTCTAAGAACAATGTCCTGATGTCTATAAAGTCAAAGATGATTTTTGCTTAATCTTCAGAAAATATTTAAAGGGAAAAAAAGACTACTTCACATATTCACTAAACTATATTTTTTGAAGTGCAGCTCTACAATTTCCTTGCCTTAAAGGTTCTGTCTTCTGACACTGATATAAGCATATTTTTCTCCCATGTGCAAAACTCAGCAGCAGTCACTGGAGCCAGGTGGCCATCCATTTCAGCTAGTATATCTTCATTCTGTGATTAGTCAATGCAAAATAAAAACAGATTAGATTTCAAACTAAAAATGACAGTTAGTTGAATGTTTTCATAATTAATAACTGTTGCTAAAAATTGTCAGATTTGTATTCAAAATATTAAATCAGTAAGATTTTTCTTATTGAAAATGCAGCCCTGTATATCATCCTGCTGGCAAAACCACTATGTATTACATTTGCTTCTTCAGAATGAATGATATAGGAGCAATTCTTCAGATGTCCTCAGAATGTTTTCTTCTTCTAAGTTATTGAGACATTGTTTCATTTCAACTTTTTTAATCTAGTCTTCTATCTGGTATATGGCGCATTATCAAGCATTAGTTCATACTTACTTTCATCTATATGAGAAAAATGAATGCTTTTGCTTAATTATACTGACATTTCTGTACCATGATTTTATATGAAAGTGAATCAGTTAAATACCAGTACCATGGCTACAAAGAATGGTATCTCACCTTTGCACTTAACATGTAGATCCGACTTCCAGCACATACCACCACTTGTTGATCATCTGGACTAAATCTTACATGAAGCACCGTTCCCAAAAGAGTTCCTATAACAGTTCCTTGAGGTGTTAACCCTGCAGCAATTTAATTGTTAATGAGACTCAATGAAATATAAAACTGTGGTGCAGTGAGATTCTTACAAACTTTGCATAGCAGTTATCTAACCACAGAGCTATCCCAGCTTCTGTCAGTAAGATGTACAGAACAACCCACAGTTTACTTATACCAGGCTATTGGAAAGCAAAGCACAGAACTGTGCACCAGCAGGATTCCTCCATCTGTATTGTTGCCTAGACATGGTCTGGTACTCTTTGAGATACTAACAAAAAGTGTGCCCACCAAATCCTACTTCCACCGAAGACTGCCAGGGACGGTAGGGTGATGTGCCCAAGGAACCAAGTAGTGCCACGTTCATTTTGGAGGCAAGAAATCCTGACTGAAGCCCAGGAAAAGAGGGGTTTGAAAAATACTTCTTCCAGGAGAATATCCCAGGCACTCAGCCATCAAGCAAGGGGGACTTTCCTTCTCTTGGTTTTAATTCTACTGTGGGAAAGGGCTGAAAAGAGTAAGTACACCACTAAATATCATTACAGAGTAGGATGATAAGACTAGCTTTGAGGCTTATGTTTCATCCCTCTCTTCATGACTTCATTGTGGTCACCTCACTAGTTCAAGCAGGCTGGTTTCTGCAGATCCCTATTTTATGATGCTACCATTAACTATGTGAGGAGATTTTGGACATCTCATTAAATTTTAGGATTTCATAGGCAACAAATTAACTAGGATACAGGCACAACAACTATATGTGTCCTTTTCTAGGTTTTATCCTAGGTGTTGTGGAGTGTTTCTACAATTGATTAACGTGGCCTACCAGGGTGGAGAGATGAATCACACAAAAAACTCCTTAACTACCTTGACACAGTTGGTAAGAATATGGTCAGAGAAAACATGCCAAGACCATGCAGAGCACAGTCTGGTGAGAGAAAGACTATACAGCATCTGCTGAAGAGCCTGTAGATAGAGAGAAAAAGAGAAAGAAAAAATCCAGCAGCAGAGAATCTGGTTTTCATATGTCTTTGTATTAAAACTATACATCCTTTTTATTTATCTGCTACTAACTGTCTATTCCTAACTTCCACTTTTCTTTCCTCCAAATTCATAGTCCCATTTTATGCACACTCCCTGAAGCATTCTTTGATTCTTTATGCTACTCTTACATGGATTAAAATGTAATAATTTCATTTATTATAAAAGGACTTTATTCAGTTTTCTTTACAACATTAATTTTCATAATATGTAGATTTGCAAATTCAACGTGGAGTAGAGTACAAGAGACAACTCCCACACATTAAATCATAGGCAAATCTCTAACTACAGGTAACAAGGAGGAAACTTTTAATAGTGTTCGATGATGCCATGCAACTCTCAATACTGACACCAAAGCAGGACTGTAATACCTCTCAGTTATCATACCATAACAACATATTTTGGACAGAGTGTCACTGGGACTCCAGTGAGTCGTGACTCTGGCGCTCTTGCTCCCTTTCTTCCTCTTTCATTATTCCTCTACTTTCCAATTGATTTAAGCTTGAAGAGGGGTTAGCACTGCTCCCTAGAATCTAACTCCATTGGTTGAGGCTCCAAACCCAGATGGCGGTCAGGATACTAGAACTTCTGCTTTCCTTGTGTTTCTGTGTGTCATCATAACTCTCTTTCAGTCATGCACTCTCCTCCCAAATCAGATGACACATGACAACAGTGTTCCAGACACAGACAGAAGCAGAGGCCGGACCAGAGAAAGCAGGATATAAAACACTAGTTCTGCAGATATTCCAGAAAAGGTATCATTTAGTTATTTCGGCATTGCATAGTGCTGCTATGATTAAGAATTTTCCTGTCCGTTTTATTCCCCAGCGGTAGAACTTAACTGCCTTTGCAGCGCTTCCCTGCCTTTCCCCCAGGTTGCCAGGACCCGCCGATTCCCGCACAGCACCTTGGCCAGCTCCCGGGGCCACGGCCGCCGCCCGCCCCCGGCACCCCCGGCATCCCCGACGGCCCCGGCAGCCCCGGCGGCTCCGGCAGCCCCGGCCCAGCCCAGCCCCCGCCGCGGGGGCTGCACCCGCCTGGGGCGTGCGTGCGGCCGGGTGGGCGCCGGGGACCGCGGCGGTTGTTAATGCGGGGTCTGCTGAGGAAGTGCGACGGCCGTGATACTTGGAATTTAGAATATCGAAGGGTTAACTGGTTTTGCTTAAATAACTGCATTGGTGTGTAGGCTTCCATGCCTCGCTAAGTAGGGGGAACACTTGTAACCTCGGTGGTCATAGAGGAACTCAAACAAGGAACTTCAGGGACTGATAACTAAGAAACAAGGAAGGCTGCAAAAATGGAAGACAGCCACAAGCATGAAGTCAGCAGAATTCACAGTAGCTAGGATAAAGGTAAAGACGGCAGGAGGAGATCACGACCACCAACTCAATTAAAGGATGAACTGTTTCACCCCTCCCACGCTCTTTGAGCATGAGCTGTAAAATGCAAGAGCACCATAACTTTCATTTGAGCCAAGGAAACTTTAAGCCAACGAGAGCAGGTCTTCAATGAATAATTATAAAATGACTGCCAATGATAGTTTTAAGGGGGAACTTAGAAATGGCATATGTAAACCTGAATTGTATCAATATTCTGCTTGTTTAATTGTAGGGTGAGCTAGTTTTGTGTGGAATACCACCTAGCTCCCAGCTTTGCGCAAATCTGTAATAAAGAAATACCTCGATCCTGTGTGTAATTCAGCTCTTTACACACCGGGTAGAAGAACCCTGACTTTTGGGACAACAGCCAGACTGGCTGGACTACTGGCTTGATTCAGCTTGGCATTGCCAAAGAAGAGCAACAGAGAAATGAAGCACTATTTATCACTGTTAGGGCTGCTGATCCTGAGTGGCTAATGCATGCTACGCAGAAATAACAATCTTTTTATAGAAGTCGTAGTGGAAGAAAAGGAGGTGCTGGGGGATTTGTCTTCTAAGGCGGCCGTTGTTCAGAGACTGGCTGGGCATTGGTCTGCTTGTAGGAGGTGGTGAGTGAGTGCCTCTACATCACTTCTTTTTTATATATACAATATGTATATGTTATATAAATAATACTCTTACCTTCTTGCACCTTCTCTGTGCATTCATCAAGATTCCACACTATCACACGTTCACGAGAAGCAGAGCAGACAAGAAGTGGATTGATTTTACTTCCAAATGACACCGCAGAAATTGAGTAAAGATGTCCTGACAAATGCAATGGCTGACAAATGTCGATAAAGAAGAGTTAAATGAGTCACTTCAGACTAAGATTATGAACAATACAAAATTACAAATGGATAATGTACATGCAATTAACAAAACAGTAACTAATTTTTCTTTATTGTTTCAAAATTCTTCATAGCAGCTTGCACGGTGCAGCGCTTTGGATTTTCTGAGGAAAACAGTGTTGATAACACACCACGGTTTTGGCTGTTGCCAAACACTGCGTGCAGAGCATCAAAGCTTTCTCTTTTCCCCACTCTGTTCCGGCCCCCCTGCCCCTGGCAAATAGGCTGGGGGTGCACAAGAGACTGGGAGGGGTCACAGCCAGGACAGCTGACCCCAGCTGGCAAAGGGATATTCCAGACCATATGATCTTGTGCTTAGCAATAAAACTGGGGTATTGGATGAAGAAGCTGTTGGGGATTTGGGGGGGGGGGGGGGTGTCTTCTAAGGTGGCTGTTGCTCGAAGCCTGTATGGGCATTGGTCTGCTTGTAGGAGGTGGTGAATGATTGCTTTCGTATCTCTTCTTTTTCCCTCTTTCCTTCACTTGTTAAACTATCTTTCTCTTGACCTGTGACGACTTCTCACTTTTGCCTGTCCGATTTTCGCCCCCACCCCGCTGGGAAGGAGTAAGCAGGAGACTGGGTGGTGAAACATCTGCCAGCCAGGTTCAACCCACCATAGGAGTATATATTATTCTCATCACAGTAAGAAAGCTCGTAACAAATGCTAGTTTCTTCCCAGCATTAAAGTGAAACCTGACACTCCCACACGACCCTCAGATATGATTGTTTTTATCTTCCTTTCAAGTCTTCTCCTGAAACAGCAGCCTGTGAAGGGATGTATTGTGGTTTTACCTGAGCAGTCGCTGTATTCCAGATGCACAACTCATTCTGATGCAAAGGGAAAGCACAGTGATGGTGACTACACGCCAGCTGAACAAGGGACTCCGACAGTTCGGATTTAAACAAGTGTTTTTCGCAGACAACGTCAGGATTGCAGCTTTCTCCAGAAGAACAACGGTCCCCCTCACTTTCCATCCTCCGGCTGAAGAAAGCCCCGCGGCGGAGCACCCCAGGGTGCACCCTCACCGCCTGCGCCCTTCCCGCCCGCCGCGGGGGCACACCTGAGGCGGGGAGGCGGAGGGGCCCGCCCGGCTCCGCTACCCCCCCCGCCCAGGGAGGGGACAACGCGGCCCCCGCCTTACCCCGGCCCCGCCGCCTCCCAACGGCCGGCCCGTTAACCGGGGTCGCCGAGCGGGACAACGCTCCCTCAGGGCCCCGCGCGGGCCGGCCGCCCTCCCGCCCGGGCAACGGCTGAGCGCGAGCCTAACGGCTCCGACCCCCCGCCCCGCGGCGGCCACAGCCGCTTGGGGCCGTGCTCTCGTTCTCCAAAACATGGCGGCGTCGCCAAGGGGCGTTAGCTCTCCACAGCCCTGCCCTGGGCGGCTGGGAACGCGGCGCGGCCCAGCGGGGCGAGGGAGGCGAGTCTCCCTCTCAGCTCCGCTCTCCCGGGGGATCAAGAGCACTGCGTCCGGCTCGGGGGACCCCAGCCCAAGGCAGACACGGAGCTGTTGGAGCCGGTCCGGAGGAGGGACACGAACACCTCTCCTGTGAGGACAGGGTGAGGGAGTTGGGGTTGTTCAGCCTGGAGACGAGAAGGCTCTGGGGAGATCTTATAGCAGCCGCTGAATATATAAAGCGGGCTTGTAAGGAAGATGGAGAAAGACCTTTTACCAAGGCCTGTAGTGAGTGACAGGACAAGGGGCAATGGTGTTAAACTGAAAGAGGGTAGATTTAGATTAGATGTAAGGCAAAAAATCCTTCCCTGTGAGGGTGGTGGGACACTGGAACAGGTTGCCCAGAGAGGCTGTGGCTGCCCCATCCCCGGCAGTGTTCAAGGCCAGGGTGGATGGGGCTTTGAGCAACCTGGTCTAGTGGAAGGTGTCCCTGCCCATGGCAAGGGGGTTGGAACTAGGTGATCTTTAAGGTCCCTTCCAACACAAACCATCCTGTGGTTCTATGATGCAGCGGGCACAGCACGGACCAGCCCATGACAGCATGTGGAGTAGCATCACCGCAAAGAAAGACAAACCTCTTCCTCTCACTAAGTTTGTGGATGGTGCCAAATAGTGTGTGGGGGAAGCAGTCACCACGGTGGCAGGCAGGGCTGTCAGTCAGAGGGACTCGCCAGGCAGGAGAAAGAAGCTGATGAAAATCTCGTGGAGTCCAAGAAGAGTGAGTGCAGAGTCCTGCATCCGGCACAGCGTAAGCCTGTGCAAGAGGACAGGCTGGAGGATGGCTGGCTGGGAAGCAGCTCCGCAGAAAAGGATCCAGAGATCCTGCTGGACAAGCTGAATATGAGCCACCACTGCGCCCTTGCAGCAGGGGCAGCCAACTGCATCCTGGGCTGTATTGGTAACAGAGAGCAGCCAGCAGGTCCCAGGAGTGATCCTTCCCCTCTCTTTGGCACTTGTAAGACCATGGCTGTGGCACTGCATCCAGTCTGGGGGCTGTTGGTACAAGAAGGATATTGACATACTGCGGTCAGTTCAGTGGAGGCCAACCAAGATGGTCAGGGGGCTGGAGAGATGTACGGGGAGAGCCTGAGAGAACCAGGCTGAGAACTTACCGTTGTCTACAACTATGTAATTGGAGGATACAGGGAAGATGGAGCTGGACTCTTCTCAGAGGCACTCACTGATAAGATGAGCTGAAACCTGGGAAAATCCCATTGGAAGTCAGGATTTGTATTTATATTTTTAAATACCGTGAGGGTGGTGAATATTAGAACAAGTTTCTGAAGAGAGGTTGTGGATCTCTATCCCTGGAGTTGTCCAAGAGTCAGGTGGATGTGGCCTTGAACAACTGGATTTAGTTACACCTGTTTTGAGCAGGAAGTTGGACTGGTGGAGTGTGGAGGTCCCTTTCAACCTGAGTTACGATTCTGTGATCAAGTTTTTAATCCACACCAACTGAAACCATTTTGATGTAGATCAATCTGTGGAGTCAGTATCTACCTCAACTGCATTCCAAACAGATACTTTCTACAGGAATGTCTTTCTTGTGTCTGTCTGTAATTAACCCTACAAGCGTTTTTGCCCTATATGAGCATCTAAGATATATTATTATTGACAACACAATCTTCTTGTGTTAGTTTTGCCTGGAAAAGTACCTGTTCAAATTCTCTTTCACGTGTCCTTGTGAATTTGGATAAAGCCACTGTATTGAGCACCAGCTGCATAGGGGTAACTCAATGACACATAGTATTTCTTTTCTAAACTGTGACTCATGGCTGAGAATACTAAAGAAACATTTTATTGTAATATGCTGATGACAATTTTCATGAGTGATACCATCATCACTGTGTTATGACAGTTTAGTCATCAGTAAATAAATGCTGATAGAGAGAAAAGGTGCTGTTCAGACAGCCAAACAACCCCTAGGAGTAAAGAACTTGTTCTGAAACATTGTGTCTTTTTCTGCAAGTGTTTCTAGGTGGTTTAGTGTGTTTTTTTCCAATTCTTTTCACTGTAGTTTATTTTCATCTTTCAATGTTTGTCGCTACAATACTTTCAACAACCTACTCTCCATCACAGCTAGGGAACTAGTAGAAATCCGAGGAAGTATTGGAGACCTTGGACTGATTTCTCAACAGATCAAACAGGAGTTAGAACACCAACTCCCTTCCCGCAGCTGGACCCCGAGCCAGCAACGTTAACCTGCTGGAGAACAGCTCAGGCAGGACTGGACTACCACTGCTTTTTGCCCTTCCAGTAGGTGCTGTTACTCCTCAGCGTCTGAGATGCCAAGACATGACAAGAAGCAGATTTCCACCCTCTTGGGACAAGGTGGCAGCTGCATGGACACACTGGTGACATGTAAGTGTGCAGTGAGAAATTTATACTACACCACACCACACCCCCATAAAACCTACCTCCTGGCAATGTTCAGCTTCTGTGCAAGACAATGCTAAAAGACTTTGGCTCCAGCACGTTCCCACAGCTTGGGTGTTCACCCATGTCAAATGGAACGGACAACCACATGAAAAAAAAAGGCTGTTAAAATTTTAGGGAAACACTAGTTCTTTATCATGTCATGCTTTTGTGTCCAGTCATATATATCTATTGGTCTCAATATTCAATCATTGCAAGAACAATTTTAAATAATGAGATTTATGAGCTTTAATGTTTTAATGTGTTTTAAGCAGTTGATAAGCTGGTTTATAAGATTTAAATTGATTTCAGTAAAGCTCAAATTTAACAGAATCCACATTTGGTGGGTTTATGCAGCCTGTTTGCTTGAGGTGGGAATTGAACGGAACAAGTTACATGGGTTTTAGGAAATCAGAGAGCTATGGTTTGAAGGCAGAACATGAGCTCATTCGCTCTGTTACTACAGGACCCTTGAGGTTTATACATACGCAGGTTCTCTGGAATCTCTCAGTACACAGTAACACTCCACACAGATTTTTTTTTCAATTTCAATCCTTCAGTCTTGCTCACAATTTTAAAGAGCTCAGTCAAGTTAAGGTAACTGTGTTGAAATCAATGGGTATTCAAAAGCAATGATTTTTTTCTTATCTTCACACTGTGTTTTTCGGTTCTGTGATCTTAGGTGAAGTTTATGCTGATAGCCACATAAATTGTCACTAATTGTTGAAGGGCAGCCTATCCTCCAGTAAGTGTATTACATCCAATTTCGGTGCAGATAACATTAGATTTCTCTAGTTTTAGGATTTCATTGCAAAAAATGCTTAGCGTGTTGCAGAAAAATCTACGTATTCAGTCCCTCAGTGTCACACCATCCTCCTCGAATGTGACTCGTGGATTGAGATAAAGGCAGTTTAATAGGACAGAAAGGAAGAAAATAATAATAACAACAACAATGCTAATAACAATAGCAAAATGACAATAACAGTAATAATAATAAAAGAACTGGAACGTACAAAACGAGCGCAGGGCCCCAGGGCCCGGCGGGGCGGCGTGTGGCGTGTTCCGCGTTGCCATGACGACGGCCCCGCCTCCCCCGCCGGCTCTCGCGATAGCAGAGGGCAGGGGCGGGGCAGGGGCGGGGCGGCGGGAGCGCTCGGCGGTAACGGCGGTGAGTGGCGCGCGCCGCGCTCGGCCGTGAGGCGGGGGGCGGCGCGGAGGCCTCACACACACAACCCCCCCTTCCCCCCCCCGCCCCCGCCGCCGGTCCGGTCCGGTGCGGCTCCCGGGGCGGCTCCCGGGGCGTGCAGGGGGAGCGGTGCGGCGTCCTGCCCTGCCCTGCCCGCCGGCTCCTCAGGGGCGGCCTCCGCGCTGCCCCGCCGCCCGCCTCAGCCCGCCCTGGGGAGGAGCTTGCCCCGCGGCGGCCCGGCCGCGCTGCGCTGCCGCACGTCCGCGAAGCCCGCCGTTGGGCCTCGTCGTTGCCGGAGCCCGGTGGGAGGTGAGCGGCGGCCCGGCCCTGAGTTCGCCGCTGTGCCCAGGGCCTCCCCGGGTCGCCTCTCCCGGCGAGTGCTGTCCCAGCGCCGGAGCGGTTCCCCTTGTCCCCAGGTAACCGGCTCTGCTCGGCCGTGGAGCCCCTGCGGTTCCCCCGCCCGGGTGTTTCGTCAACCACTTCGGTTCCGAAGCGGCAGAGAGGCAGCTCCCCGGTACAGGGAGACAAAAGGCAGAAGCGTGGTTTGGTTTGGGGTTTTTTTCTGTCGCTGTTGCGGGTCTCCTGTCAAGTTGTGTGAATGCCGCACTGCCTTCTTTTACGCTGTCCTGGCAGAATTGTGGCCCTGCAGTACAGAGGCCTCTGGGGCAGAAAACTTGGAACTACAGAA
The DNA here is from genome assembly GCF_900496995.4 of Aquila chrysaetos chrysaetos. Lineage (NCBI taxonomy): Eukaryota > Metazoa > Chordata > Aves > Accipitriformes > Accipitridae > Aquila > Aquila chrysaetos. The sequence continues at coordinate 34,026,073 of NC_044016.1, read as the reverse complement.
ATATTCGTACTTTTTTTTCCCTAGACCCGTTTAACTGTAAAACCTCTAAGGTTGAAGTGACGTCTCAGCAGAAGTAATGCAGTTTGTTTTGATGCTAGCAGGGCGCAAAACAACTTACTGGCAGCTTTCACGTTGAAGAGCATTGTAGTGTCCTTACTGAACAAGTGAGGGGGTGAGAAGCCTCCTCTTACGCATGAAAGTGCGTATACTTGTGGCTTCTACACTCGACTGTGATTTGCATGCCAAACTTGGTCAGCTGTACGCTTTGGAAGCCATCAGCGAGGTTTGGAGCTTGCTGCTTTGTACACACACGCTTGGTGCAACTGTTGAAAGGACTGGAGCGCTGCCCGCACGCTCAGGCTGCCCGACTGGGAGTACGCAACGAGGAGGGAGAGGGTGTAAGAGCCTTCATCTGGCAGCAGTCCTTTCCATCTCCCCCTTCCCCCAGCAACGTCAGCCTTCTCTTCTGTAAGAAGTGCTGGAAAGTGCTGAGCGTTTGTACAGTAACAAAATCTTCAGGAAAGTAAATGCATTTTTTCAGGGAAAATATGCCAAGTTTAGTCCTAGAAAAAATCCACACAGCAGAATCATAAATTAATGTATTATCTCGCTAGATAACTTATTTTTTATTTCTAACTCTATTCCCGGTGCAAGTCAGAATGCATACTGCTTCACGCACACATCCAGCTTTGCACCTTTACTGTCTTCTGAAGTTAAGATGAGAGGATGGAAGAACAAGTAGGATGCCCTGAATACCTGATACAAAGTTAAGCTTCTTCAAGCATGCGAAAGCTGCCTTTTTTTAACTCTGTTTTTTTTAAGCTGAGGCTAAAATCCTTATTTGGTTTCATCTTTTCTGGGTATCTGTCAAATTTGGCATGTATGCAGGTAGAATTAAAAGGAAGTCCCTGTGTCCATTCCAGATGAAAGAACACCCGTTTGATTAATTTCTGTTTAACTTCTTGAAGAAATTCAAGCTGTTTTAATCCTAGAGCTCTGAATCTTAGCAATGGTTTTTGTTATTATTAAAAAAGGAAGGTTAATTAACATAATTGAAGTTGCTTAACTTTGTACGGACCAGAGGGGATTTATAAAAATTACCAAATGAAAAAAAAAATTCGATCCCTTCCAAGAATGGAATATACTAAAATCTGAATTGTGTTTTGTATTCACAAGGTAGTGCACGGTACACAGGAAGAGTCTGAATATAACTTAAGACCATGGCAGCACGCTGGAGAAGAATCCTGATAATATTTGTGGCAGCTCAAGTACTATTTGTGGTAAATACCTTCGAGGAAGAGGATGTACCTGAAGAATGGATTCTTCTTCATGTTGTTCAAGGCCAGATTGGAGCAGGAAACTACAGCTATTTGAGACTAAACCATGAGGGAAAGATCGTACTTCAGATGCGGAGTTTAAAAGGTGATGCAGACTTGTATGTATCTGATCTGACGCTTCACCCCAGCTTTGACGAATACGAGTTACAGTCCGTAACTTGCGGCCAAGACATTGTCCACGTACCCGCGCACTTCCGCCGCCCAGTGGGAATCGGGATTTACGGTCACCCCTCTCACCTGGAGAGCGAGTTTGAAATGAAAGTATACTACGACCGAACAGTTGTACAGTATCCGTTTGGCGAGGCTTCTTACAACCCTGAGGAGGTGGAGGCAAGCCAGAAATACTCACAGTCTACAGAAGATGAATCTCAGGATGAGGAGTCTGTTTTCTGGACTATACTTATTGGAATCTTGAAATTAATACTTGAAATTCTTTTTTAAATTGATACACACTGGACTAAGTCACACTTCAGCCTGTGAAATTGAAATGAATGACTTGCTGTAATATTTAATACTCTTTGTTATGTTTCCTGAAGAGGTATTCAGGTTACTTTTCCTAAACCAGAAAGGAAGTGGGGGGAAAAAAGCCATATTTAATTTTATATTGTAAATCCTCCCCCATATGTAAAATGTGCAGCGAGCACAGCATTTGTGGTGTTCCTCAGAGATCAGGGCTCAAAAACAAATGTATGGTGGTTGGGATCTTGTTAAATTCACTTCAAACAGGTGCTTAGGAAAATCAGCTCCAATCCCGTATTTTCCTATTCTTTTTTTATAAAGAAAAGTGAAGTAAACTGCTGCACTTCAGTGCGCCCCCTCTCAGTTTAGAGCATATTTAAAAATAAAATTACTACTTTTCTGAGCAAGTATCTCTAGTAAAACTAATTAGCAATGGGTTTTGAGCATATTCAAGTTGAGGAGACTATGGTGAAGGAAGAAAAAAACCCCAGTCAGTCACCGAAGGGGATAGGTGATGGCCATTGTGACTGCATGTGCTCTGCATCACATCAACTGTCTGTCGGGCAGGGGTCTGTCCTGTCACTTGTCACCTCTGCAAATCCATGACCCGAATCAAGCGCATGTCACTTCTTCCCTGTTACCGCAGGGAGAGTAAGCCTCCAGCTGTTGTTACTTGTCAATATCACCTTTTCATTCCTCCTTAAAAGCAACGCAGCATGTAGTATCTTGAACTTGAGAGGTTTTTTCTTACACCTCCCTTTATAGCTTTTTGTGATTGACTTATAAAGATGATGATTAAAAAAAAAATCAGCTTGCAAAGAAAATTTCTGCTGAAAGGAATCTGCAGTACATTGTAAGAAGGTCAGGTCATGCCTACTCTTCCTTCAAAGTTAGTTTTTTCCAGCAGTATTTTTTGCTTTGGTTGAGTCTTTCAAAATAACCAGTTGCTATGCAAACAGTGAATATTTAAACTGCTCTGTAATTTTCTTTTCACAGAGCTTACTGATGAGTGCACTGAGATAAACAAGTATGTTACTACAATTTTAAAGAAACGGTGCATGTACCATTTAAATTTAACTACTGAAAGCCTTCTCTCTTTGAGTGGGAATTTGGCTTGTCTATCTCATCTAGACATCTGACAGGACATGATTAGTGACTTGTATCACAAAAAAAATCATTATATAGCCAAAATTAAAAGTTTATTTGGTAAAAAGAAAAAAAAAAGTGGTATTGTTCCTCTTAAGAGTGGTTGGTTAAATAGCACCAAAGTATCACTTTAATTTGTGCAGTTAAGTTTTGGACAGCAAGTTTTGGGGGGGGGGTTAGCCCTCCTTGCTGTTTTTCCCCCTTCTTCCTCCTCTTCTGGGTACGGGAGGGTCTTTCTGACAACAATCACAAATCCAGCGACCTAAGAAAAGAAAGTTATCAATTATTGGGAAACTAACGTTGTTACTCACTTACCCAGTTACGCACCTTTCGCCATTCTAATGGGTGCTCACCTACTCACAGTACATCCCTTAATGTAAACAACCAGTGCTTTTCTCTAAAATGTAAGCATCTTTTCTAAAAGGTATAGAAAGCAGCAGGTAAAACTCCCCCTCCCTTGCCGACTCATGACATGTAACAGCTGGCTACACCGATCCTTCTGGACCTCGGGAAGTGCCAGCGGTGCTGAGGAAGTGGTCATTAGGGAAGAACGTGACAAATGATGCTTGAGTGTGACCACAGCTGGAGGTTACGGGCAGTTAACTCGGAGCAGAAATGAACGTTGTTCTCCTGCCACGGGTACGGGGTCCCTCCTGTTCCCCCAGCCAGGGTCAGTTATTTCAGCAGATGAAACTGCTGGCAGGGGCTCATCACCAGACCCTGTACTAAAACTCATTTGCTGAGGGAACAATAAAGGGTTGAGCAAAGAGCAGAAGCGTTTAAATGTTTGTATTACAACAGCTGGAATCATAAAGGCTGCCTTGGTAATTTTATAGTTTTGCAGGCATTTAATCTATTTTGTTTAGATTCTATCCTTAGGTCAGCCTGGAAGTTAAAGCAGCCACAGAACGGTACCGAAGTGACAGCTAGCGCCAGTGCTTCCCAAAACGGGAGCGTGCAGCGCGTTTGAAGTACTGCAGTTACGGGGAATGCTGTCCCTGCAGAATGCCACCGAGTACTTTACTTACTCATGAACTTACTTACCCGGGGTTCAGTATTACATGAAAAGCAACAAAATACTACAAGTTAGATTTTCTTTACACTGCTTTGAGCTGGCCAGGTGGTAACAAGTGACCAGGTAATGTAAAGGTACAGGCTGCCTGACATCAAGGTACTTCACTTCCAGCTTTGGTGTTTTAAGAAAATAAAATGGGAAGGAAGGGGTTTAAAAAGGTGTTTACAAATATTGAATTGAGCGCACTTTTTATTTGGAAACTGAAATAATAGCACAAACACTTGATTAATGTGAAAGCTATACTCCAGCGATATGCAGCAATACAGCCTCTTTACAGGTTTCTTTTATGAAAAGAGGTCATTATTTTCAGTATTCTGTGGATATGGAAAAAAAAAAACCAAACAAACTAGTTCTGAGTGAGTCTGTTGTAAAAGCCAACTCTATTTCCTCCACAGGAATTGCCAGGTTAAACTGTGCACAACCAAATATACAGAAATAAAGCTTCTTAAAAAAAGTTGAGTCCTACGGTGTGAGTGCTTTCCTGCAGTATTTCTTACTCCTACCCTTCACACTCATTTTAATCTATTCTTTCAAAAGCAACGCCTGTATTAATTCCGAGAGAAAGCCCAGGACTCGGAGGAGGTGGGAAGAGAACAATTAATTCTTACTTTATTACCTGAAGGGATAGCGTCAAGCCCCACACAAAATGTGTGATAACCGCGGTCACATACGTCACAGAACATCATTTCTTCTTCATGGTGAGGCTGCCCGCATATAATGCATGTTTTACACTCCATACATTGCCAAGGGTAAGTCTTAATCATAGCAACAAGCTCCGGGGTCATATCAAGGCAAGAAGGATGGCCTAGATTAAAACCAATATTATTACTTTTAGGTCTGAAATGAAATTTAAAGCCAGTTAGACTGCTTGCTTGTACAGAAGTTGAAGCTTAGCTCGCCTCCTGGCGAGATCCCACAGTGCGCTGAATGCGCTAGGACACGTCGCGTTACACAGAGATGGAGCCGTAAGGAAGGACAGGAAAGGCAACGGAACTGCTGGCACAGGAGTGTAGTACTCAGTATTTCCACAAAAAGATCTGCCAAACCAACTCCCTTAGGAATCCGCTTAGTGTATGCAGATACTTACCACTGTTGTCACACTGGGAGCAATGTATAAGAGCTTCAGCTTTTCCTTTCTTGTTGGACTCCTTACCCTTCAGACAAATTCCACATATAGCATTTGGAATGACCTTTGGCTGGAAGGGTAGAAGAGGGCTATAAATTCATTCCGGAAGAATTTACAGGTTTAAAAGGAAATGTCATATATCTCCTTAACTCTTAAAATTAATGAGCTATCTGTTAGGATGTGTGAACCTTACAACATACAATAACTGACAAGCAGCGGCACTGAAAAAAATCGTCGATTAACTTTATAGAATTTTGCATTCGGCACACATAGCGAGTTATACGCAAATCAAATTGGAGCAAAAAGCACGTACTTGCTTCTTCCTATGAGTTCATCAGCTAACATTCCCCTCAATGCAAGTTAAATGTGACACAGCATTAAACACTTCAGTGTTTTTTTCCAATATAGAATACTTCTTTACGAATCTCCATGCAGATTTCCTATTTACAGAAGATTTTAAATACCATTTTCCGTTTGCGTGACATTTGTCCCTAAGTATAGAAAATCAATTACATAAGCAATAAACTCGATTTTTGTGTCTTTAGTTCCAAAATACCTGGTCAGCTATGCTGTACGTGGCTATCTGTTTACTGTCCTTTCTTGCATCCAGTCATAATCACTGTAAGAAATACACACCCTCGCATTTAACTACAGTTTTACATTCACCGTCTTTCTACGTGATGATCTGGGGTGTATTTGGGTCCGTGAGATCCGTTTAAAAGGCAAGAGAGAAACAGCAGGCTGTTGCAATGAGTAACATTTGTGTGTGCATCCTGTGCCCTGAGCCAAGAGATACACCAATGGCGCTGTATCCCGATGAGGACCGAGGAAGAAGTAAGGCATTAGGAATTTCAGAAACATTTCAGTAGTTATATTGCTGAGCATTGACCACTGCATAATTAAATTAGTGAGAAATGCAGTTTAAAATTCATGTAGTACTCACTGATGTTAAATCAACTAGTGCTGGAGTTTTAAAAAAAATGTTGCCGCAAAGACACAGCTATTAGAGGGAGCTGAAGGCATACCCTGCTTTCTAAGGAACCGAGCGGCTTGTCAGTAAGCAAGAAGAGTTCCAGTCAACTACCAACCACACGTGCGGCGAAGAATGCAGTTTAATTTTAAAACAAATTAAAAGAGTGAAAACAGAACTATATGTGTGTGTATATATAAACATTAAAAAAAATAATTCACCGAGATCTTTTGCAATGTGACTTCTCTTTAAGTATGTCTACTTCCCCAGCCAGTTTTTTCTAGCACCTAGCAAGATAACGAGTACCTTAACTCATTTTTAGAGCAGTCAGGGTGCATTGCTTTAAGTTTTCTGAAGTTTTCATCTGCTTTTTAAGTTAAACATGGCTACAGTCTGCTTCAAATTGTCTGGTCTAAAGAGTTTTATTTAAGGAAACAAAACACCATACCAGATGTTTATAGGCAACTTCCTTCAAAAGATGACAGAGGCATTCATACAGACTTTTTTTTGCTTATTTATTTTAAAAAAGCAGAGTCAACCTGTTTTATACATAAATATAATAAAACAATAGAAGAAGTCTAACATTCACAAACGTTTCTACAAAATAATAAATATAATGGAAGCAAAACCACACATAAACTCTTTTACTGTTACCTATGCTACGTGTCCTACATGTATACCTTTATACCCTGCTCCTCCCAACAAAAGTGGCACATGCTTAAACCTCGTCAGCGTTGCAGCATTTACCCTTCCGTTGTTTAGGCTACATTCTAATTTTTTTTTATTGTGTTTTTATCTATTTCTACATAAACCAAGCCTTTCTAGAATAGCAAGTGCACTTTTCTAATCAGACTTCTAGTTTGTTATGGATTTGTGTATTACTGCCTTTACTGTACAGCAGCATACTCCCCAGTACTCCAGCAAAACAAAAGTAAGCTGCTTTTCGGTCACCGTACCTGCCTTAGGGTATGCGCAGTTAACACTCGGATACATGTAACTCTAAAGTTAGACACCGATAGAGATGCATTTATTAGCAATGCTTCCATCTAGTCTTACTTCACTAAATTGCGTTCATTAGAAATCGTGCATGTTGGGGGGGGGGGGGGGCGCGGGGAGGTGAGAATCACAGCCTATTAATAATAAAAGTTCCAATAGTATGGAAGTATTTTTACAAAAATGGAAAAAAAAAACAACCAAAAAGCAAGACTATTCACATTTCAAATCAGTTCAAGTTCTACTACCATAAAAGGCTTTTAGAAAAGCTATGAAAAAAGTCTATCAAATCCAAATGGGAAGTCACAGTATCCCATCCGATTAGAGTAAATTTTGCTTTCTATATCCTCGTCTGACTGGGATGAGGAAGGGAGAGAAAATGAATGCAGGGTCAAAATGACGACTGCCTGCTCTGTAAGTTTTCACTTCCATGCTGCTGTGCTGCAGCTCTCAAAGTAAGCATTCCAGCTCCACCATTTTGATAAGGTTCTGTTCTGAATGCAAAGTGTTCCATTTTCACATACAGTGACCCAAACCAGAAGTGTTGTAAAATATAGTTTCTCAATACATTTCAGTTTCATGTGCAAAAAATCTCCTGTACTTTTAACAGTACCCTGTGTGTGCAATTGTAGTAGCCAGTCCTGCAGCAACAAAGACTCGCCACCTGTAACATGACAAAATGTAAAACACACGCTAATCGTTCTTTGTTAAAGAACTGACAATAAAAATGGCTCCATATAAAATACATTATTTCCTTTGCTTAAAAATAAATCAGTGGAAATGTGTGAATCCTGTAATACTCATAATGTGGCTGTAACTATACATTTGCATGTTGATGCCGTAGCAATTATCCTTCAATTTTAACTACGTGTAACCAAAAGATTACTGTCCTACAAAAATAGTCAAATATTAGACAACAATACAGAACAAAAGTATTACAAAGATTTAGAATTCACAGGGACAACATTTGAAACCAGTTAAGCCTTCAGCTCAAAGTGCCTTAACATTTAGGCACGTATGGTAGGTATATCATTATCTGGTGTTTTTACACACTAACTAACAAGAATCTTTCTGTCTTACCAGTTGAAACAGCTCACATAATTGGGGTTACTGAAAGCGCTTAAACGTTCCCACAAACAAGAAAGCCAATCCTCTCACCCTCCCAACACACCACCACCACCTCTGGCTTATCAACGGCCTGACGGCTGATGCAGGCAGGGTATGCTGACCTTGCAAAGACGTGGCACGGTAAGTTTACAGTAATACCTTGTTACTAACACAGTCGGTGATTTTGAACCAGTAAGTAATTGCTACGGGAATCCATTTTCAAAATGGAATGCTGTATACTACCATTACTCTTCTACAACTGGAAGTTCAGAAATTTGCAGAAAGTTCTGCGCCATCAATTCTTTCTCTCTGCGTTCATAAGGCCGTTACATAGATCGGACTAATCAAACACTCGGGCTTCTCATAGCTCAGTGAAACTTCTGTAAACCAGTGGCACACAATCTCTAATGCCAAATTAAACAAAGCTAAAAACCCAAAATGTCAACTCCATCTTTGGATTTCATGTTCATGGGAATATTGGTATGCATTCTGTGTCTACAACAATTTGCAAAGTTACATATAAAAAAATATACATATGGTACCACAGTCTAAATCTCCACAGTTTGCATATTTCTTAGAAAGTTCCTGAAAAGAGAAAATGCAACTGGAGCTTGCTATCTGTTATGAACTTACACAGATGCTGTATGTAGAGAAAAATTTATCAAAGCTGTCCAATTCTGGCTGAAAATTAGCTTCTTAAAGTAAGTTATAGTTTACTTACTACTAACTTGGTAAATACAGATAGTAAATATTTATGAATATAAAATGCAAGCCATCAACAGCTCACTTTTGTGCCCAGACAGTTTCTCAATATGTACAATCTTGTCACTGACAAAAGTGCTCCTTCTTCCATAACCTCTCTTAACAAGCACTCCTGATTGCTAAATACTAAACCCTATCTTAATGTAGTGTTTTGCCTCTTCATGGGTCTATTCCTGCTCCCACGTAAGTCAATGGAAAATTCTCATTCCTTCCAGTGGAACAGGACTAGGCGATAATGTGTTTTAAAAGTGTTACATCATATTCAAATCCTCTATTAGTATGCAGAATAACAACACATAAATAATGCATGTCAATTCCCATTTCTTCTGGAAAGTATCCTTATCTTAATTTTTGAAATGATTATACGGTAATACTGAAGATTTGGGTCTTAGGTTTGGTAATCACTGCTTGACAGCTGAAATGTCTTAACATCTTCACCAAATTTTTAGCCTGGATAAAAGCGTATCGCCCACAAACGTTTCTACATAGTGTGAACTACATAAAAAGCTATTTTCCATATACTGTTAAAGTGGTTACGTAGTGTTGCCTATACAACTGTAGTAAGCTTCTTGCCTTCCATTCTACACACTGTAACATCTCAGGATGAAAGGCTGTATTTAAAATGAACGTCATTAACAATATGTTCAGCCACATAGCTGCACTTCCAGCACTGATCTCTTGGTATGCTGCCATACTAAATAGTAGAAAAAAAATAATGGATATTGAATGCTAGTTTTGAACTGGCAAGTAATTCTGACTGCTGTGTTAAGGCAGACAGAAAGATGTAGAGTTCCAATGAGAAATCCACAGTGGATTTTTCTGGTGTTACTGCCTGGGAATCTGAGAAGTTAACAGAAACAGAGGCCACTGTATAGCCAGAGTAAAGGAAAGCCCCACAGGAAAAAAAAGCAAAAAGGAAGTAAGGAAATAAACAGATGGAGCACACAACAGGAGAGCAGCTAGTGAAGTACAGCAAGCAGAAGTTCCATATTATTGAAAAAACCCAAATATTTCAGGGAGAGGCTGGTCAGTAAAGAAGTTCAGTCAGGGGCTTTTTTCTTCCACCTTGTACCCAGGAACTGCCTTGGATAATACAGAACGTTTGGAACCATCTTTTCTTGGAGTAGCACTTTTGTCTCTTGTTTTTTGTCTTCCCTGAAAAGAATCCTCCTGGTTGTCTGTGGCGCAATCACCTTCAGATACATTGCCAGACGAATTGTCCTATAATAAAAATACCATAGCTATATTTTTTATTTTTTGGATAGACAGACGAGTCTTTCCTATGCCCCTTAGAGCCAACTAAGGTAAGAGAAGGATGTATATTTCCTTCTGCAAAAGCATGGGGTATATCACAATCTAGAACACCTTTGCTCATAACCTTCATTATCTATTTTTTTTCTCATGCTAAGAGACTGGCATCAGCAATAGCAGTCATGTTTTCCAGTTGGTCTTGATACCAGAGTGGGGAGCACAACAGTGTAATTCTTTGAACCGTTTTCCTTTAAAAGTCAGCAAGAAATCCACTAAATGCAAGATGTTGTTTACAAAGTAGAGGGCCAGCAAAAAGCTAAAAGTGCCCTTGCCATGCATTTAAAGTGTACTACCAAATAGCACTGCTGTGAATTAAACCCATGAAGGTTTTTTCTGCCACCCTCATCTACTATTTTCACCAGGAGCAATCTAAATATTTAATTTGGATTGCAGCAGAAGAATGCCATCAAAGGCCAAACACACTTCAATATTTAATACAGAACTAAACAACAGAATTTATGCTACAGTTAAAGCTTTTTTTTTTTTTGGGTGGGGGGGAGGAATGAGGAGGCAAGAAAGAGGGGAAGAGGTTCAAAGAGGGTGAGAGATCAATGTAAGCATAATTAAGAGCAGCAGCACAAGATTTTTCTCAGAAAAGTGTTAATAAAGGCCTCCAAAAAGTCCCAGAAGAAAGCAATATGATTAATCACATTCATTACAATAAAAACCAAAAGGCCAAATAACAATGGTGCCCTACAGCAAAAGGCACTCTGTACAAACTTAATAGTAATCAGCCTATACCCCAGAGCCTAAAATCAAAACAGACAAAACAGACACAGGGCAAAGGGAGGAGTACAACACAAAAGCAAAGCAAACTACGTGGCAACAAGAAACGGTATGTTTCGCCATCATTTTCGGGGAGGGTTATTTAGGACAGGCCCATTAAAACCCTACAGAAGAGGAAAATTGCTACCCGACTTCAACAATGGGGCAGGTGAAAAAGGAAAAAGCATAAAGCTTATTGTAGGACTCACCAGGGAGGATCCAATGAATGGTAGGTAGCCAAAAACTCACGACAAGAGGCCTGCCAACTGCTCACCTCTGTGTTCAACAGATCTTTTTCCCGAACAATATGCCCCAATGACTAGCAAACAAGCCGTCCTCCCATAGCCAAACCCACTTCACAGGAATCTCATTTTAAATTTTCCCTACACTTTTCCAACACAAGGACATTTTCCTTTCTGCATTCTGTAACCAGAAAGACTTCTGAACTTCTGTGAAAAATGAAAGGATAGTCTGCTCGGTCCAGTTATTTTTCTTTACCATTAAGGGGAATGGAAGTCAGTGGAAAAGGGAACTGGGAAGAAATGGTTAAAGACCAACTGTAAAAAAGCTGTAGTGTGATTAAACCAACATTTTCAGTTGACATTTAGCATGCTAAGTTTATAGGATTTATTTTTCTCCAAAAAAAGCAAGCAGAAAGGGTGTATTAACAGCTTTCTCCCCCTTGTTAGCCTACAAGCTGACCCTTTCCTTCCTTCTTCAGCTATGAGTATCTTATGAATATTCAAACAAAATAAATGTTTATATGGCAAAATTTAGCATTATATATACCCACCGTCTAACATGTTCGTCAACTGAACTAGAAACTGTTAAATGCACCTGTGATTTTACAGTCTATTTCTTTTAAAATTAGGGTTAAGCTTCCAGAAAGTGGTTGTCACCAACATACCAATGGTTCAGTTGTACTCAAGACAGCTCACCTGAAGCTCAGCTGTTCTCGAGCACTTAAAACACTATCAAGGTAGGTATGTGAAAGTTTCCCTTAACTTCCAGTAACAGTTAATTTTGCGTTTGCATAAAAAGAGAGAAGATAAACATCTTTTTAAAGATGTATTGTGCAGCAAAAAAACCAGTGCTTTTTACCTCCTCTTTAAATTGGAATAAAGTAACTGTTTCTTGAGTGTTTCCTGCTTCTATGTCACAAGAAGAAAAAGTTACCAGGCTATCAACACCTTTGCTTTAGTGACAGATTCTGTGGGACTTAAATAGCAAAACATGCTGTGACCTGAACTGCAGTGTTCATTGCCCTCAGAAGAGCTAGCAACTTCCCCTTGGGCAAAAGGGCATAATGAAGAGCTGCGGCTGGGAAGATTCTTCAAGATTTCTTTACAAAGAAGGAAGAAAGGGCCTGAAATTTCAAATGTTTGATTTACTTTAAAAATGGATCAAAACAGAAAGCTGGAAAGCAATGTTATAAAATAAAGTACCAAAAAAGGGACCACACTTCTTCCTTCATCTTGCAAATGTTAAAAGATTCTACTAAGAAACTACTGAAACTAACAAGAGTGAAGGGAAAGGGATTTTTTGTTGAAGAATACTTTCAATTTGTCTCACCGAATTGCCTTTGGTTTTCCTTTTTTCATCACCTCGCCCTTCCTCTGCATCATCTGAATCTCCATCACTGTCTAGCGCAGGCAGCTCTGGATCCAAAGGAGGTTCGTAAAGAGCTGTGTTCAATGGCAAGTAACGAAGTTCATCTGGAGAGTATCTAAAGTTAAAAAAATAAATAAGTAAAATTAATTCATGTGTACTTTATGCATAAATATTAAGTCACACAGCATACAAGGACTTGAATGAGAAAGAGTAAGAAAATCTCCCTTTTTCCAGGAAGGCACATAAAAACGTGCGGTTCTGAAAACACAGGAAACATACTAATTTCTCCTCCCAAATGTGATACCATCTAGTACTTGTCGTCTTTGTGTAGCAGATACTCGTGGAACACAGGAAGAGTATATGTGCAATGCTCCAAACCTACACAATCCTAAGAGGCCACGGAACCCCTAAAAATTTTCAACCAATCCACGTTACTACACCCAACAGACTATACACTTTGTTTATAAACATACAACAATTCTAACCCAGGGCACACAAATAGCTGGGGTCCAAAGCAAAGTAAGTAAAGGATCTAGCTCTATGTCTGAGTTCCCTGATTATTGAAGAGGAACAAAAGTGCATATAAAAATATTATTTCAGAAGAATGTGAAGATCTTATCATACTGCTTATAGTCAGACACAGCTTAACATGTGTAATCTATCCTTCTTTTTTTTTTTAACCTTAAATAGTAAGAAAAAAGGGAAAGTCCTCTTACTGTTAAGGACAAGTGTTGTAAGGAATAGGGTATTATTTTGATTCATATTTTGAAAGGTTGTCTCCTTTGTTAAGAAGGATAAGCAGTTTCGCTTGCAGCTTACAGGTGCAAAATAAACAAGATACCTAGTATTTTTAATTCAGTTAATTTAATAAAACTGAAGTCCTTAAAGAATGTCCTGTAACATGCAAATTTGGGGTGGGCTGTATGCGCACACACACTGGAATGAGCAAGGCATATGCAGATAAAGAGCTTCTCTAAAGAAAATCGTGCATGCATCGGATGAGTACCATCTCTGTTGCACAGATGGTAAAACTTAGGCAACAATTTTCAAATTAGTATGTATTTGTCAAATGGGAGCATGCCACTGGTGAAGTCTTAAGTTTCTGTAGACAGTCAAGTACACATTTGTCATGAAATATAAAGATCCAACTAGCAAAACCTTTCTCTCTCACTTACAAATCCAACATTAAACTTAGCCCGCAAGACCAATCACACTTTTTTTTCAATTAAAAACTTTCTAAAAATTTAAAAAGGGACAGTAAGCCTGTCACACAGAGAACATGGGATCGCAAGCCAGCATTACAGCTTTTTGATATAGCAACGTTAATTTTAGCACACACGCAGAGGCAGATGATAAGTAAACACATAAGGCTGGCAGGAGTGAAATCAATGTCTCCTTTTAACACAGTAAATACCTGAGCAGGCCAGGTTTCAGGCACTGCAACACCTCAGCAGAGACAGTACTCTTGCAGCCAGTACTGTTTTGTTGACAAAAGCTGTCACACTATGCGTCTATTAGACTAGCAAGTGTCTCAAACATAAAATTAATTCAAAACCTTACAGTAAATACACTGAAATGTTTTCCATCTGCTAGATGTAGAGAAAATAGATCAGTGCAACAGAATCGGCAGTTAGGGTGCATTTAAAATACCTTTTGTAGTACTCCTGGAACTGGCCGGGTATGAGAGCCACTGGGTAAGGACTAACCTTTGTTCTCTCTGTAGGTAAGATTTTGTATTTTCCTTGAGGCACCTGGATAATCTGTATTGTTTAATACAAAACAATGACGTTTTTGTTTCACATACAGACTTTTGAGGTTTCCTTACCAGCTACCCCCCAATTATTTTTTAACTAGCCAGTTTTATTGAGCTGGAACAGCTACCTGAGGTCTCCCATGGGAAATCCAATTCATTAAAACAGTAAGAGATCCCACTCACAAAATAGTATTATGGATGAAGGCCAATCGCTAAGTATCTAGTGAACTGAACAAATATTAGGTAAGACTACTCCTAACAGTATATTATGTAAAATAATTTAACAACTAAAACCTAACAATTGAAACAGTAAAAATTAACTTTTGTGACTGCATCTTTAGCATGAATTATCATTGTTGGTCCATATTGGTAGAGGACAGCAAGAACATGTCCATCTAATTCTGAAAACAGACTGTACCATAAAAAAATCCCATTAATAATACGAATATATGGAAAGGAGAAGCTTACACAGAAGCCTTCTTTCCCTTAGAAAGAAATAAAACTATTTATCCACTATCATCTCCAACGTGGGTCAATACCAGAAAAATGTAAACTTTCTGTAAGACTGCCATGTAACAATTTGTGTAGAGAAAACTTTTGGTTTACTGTCTTTGAACAAGCAGAACAGTCCTGCTTCAAAGTAACAGCTAATTTTTATTTTTTTTTTTTTAATATCAGGCACAGAAGCATGAAATACATCTAATACAAAAATAATATATAACACCTAACAAAAACAAGGGTATAACATTGACAGGTAGCACTCTTTTTAGAGGATAAATAGTGTACTTTTTTACTCTAGGTATTGTTCAGGCAAAATTCTGGAGGTTTTCCAAAAAAGAATTAGCCATTTATATGAATAGATACAATAGCAACAGAAGCTTCTTAGTAACCTAAACATCCCTCTTAGTTTTATGCTACTACCAGCAGATTAAAGGCATGACAACAAAGTAATACTGAAATTTTTAAAGCTTCCGAGACAAGTATTTTCAAGTTAAAAAACCCAAAAGTTTTCACATTAAATATATTTGAGATTATTATTTTTAGCACTATTACTCTTTTAACAGAAAAACTGCTTAAGTCCCTACATGACTGAAACAAGACTAATCAAAACCCTTGATAATAAAATAGTTTAAATGGTACCAAAACCAACTTTACTAAAACAAGCAAGGAGCTACCTATTGACATTGATAAGAAATTTAAATCTGCCTACATGCGTCTGTAAATCAAAATAGGCTCTTCTTTCTTCCATCCGCTCTCGGTTTAAATTGCTGTTGAATTCTGCAGCTTTCTTGGCAGCTTTTTTAATATATTCTGGAACTTTACTGGCTTCTACTTTCTGTGTGTTCTGCTGCTGCATTTGCTGGAATAAAAGCAATTTTATTAATTCACATACATTTCACTATCAGTCTGAAAACAGCCTTTTCTTATACTACACAGGTTACAGCTCTGGTTCAGTTATATGCTAGTTACTTACAGAGTACTCTTTATAATGATCTGTTATTCGCTGACGTTCTTTCTCTTGCAGTATAACAGAATACTCAGCATGTTTGGCAGGGTATTCTTTAATCATAAGATCAATTACTTCATCACTACGCAAAGCTGTTAGACCTAAAATAGATAAAAGCAATAATGATGCTATCTGGCAAAACTAACTATAGGTTATTTATATCCCACAATGATCAACTCAAGTTTTTGAGCAGCTAGAGACAACAACCTGCTGTGCACAATGCTTCTCTCTCTCTCAAGTAGGAGCAAACTTGTGCCGTTTAGCTTTCAAGGGTGATCAGGAGTTTGCTTCTACCCAAGGAGCTAAGGCTCATTTCTTTTCTTCCTTACAGCTGCAGACTCCTTCACAGTGACTCAGCCACCTACTAACCTCCACTGTGAGGCAGAATCTTTGCTCTAAGTGGGACCTGGTGAACTGTTAGTTTCGGTTTCCAATACTGGTGAGGTGTCAGTTTCATCAACTTGCAGAACCTTAACTGAAATGAAGTTTACATAACCTCTCTATACAAGTCAAGGAAGAATCACTGGGAGGGCAATTCAGAGCAGCGAACTGCACACCGACTCCTGACTCCCCGTTAAAAGCATTTGAAGTTCAGAAGTCAGAACGCCTCAGTTTGCAGCTAGAATACAGAACTCCTCCTTTAAAGGTTCCAACACAGCTAATCTCCAAACATTGACAATGGAACAGAGGATGACATATGTTACTCCCACTGATTATAAATATAACCTGAAAATAATAAGGATAGTTAACTCGGCACACATCTCGACTGGATATATGAGGCAGAATATAGCATTTTGCTTCTATTGATAAAAATCAGATACTGTTCTCTCCTGCATATTTAAGTTTAAAAAAAAAAAATAAAAACCAAGAGAGCTGGCAGGTGAGAAATAAAGGTGGTATACCAAATATCATTAGTATATAAAATGACATTACATTGGCACAGAGTCATGATACACAGAAAAAAATGTGACAGGCATCATTTAATCTCTAACATGCTCTGAGACACATGTATTAGCAGAGGAAGAAAAAAAACACTTCAAGCTCTTTGAATATAAGCTGCATCGATGACATCATTCCATTTCAAGTACATTAATGTGCTTTAATACACATGCCTGTAAAACTTCTAACATGTAAGCTGAACCGTGTAAGATACACCAATGTTTGCTGAGTTCCAGCTAACTCAGCAAAACAAGACTGACATACTTTTTAATTTGAAAAATTACGGTGTTCTCTTTCCTAGAGGGAGAAAAAGTTTCTAAAAGTTAATTTACAGCATAGAAGGGATTTTGCTAAGCAATTAGAATAGATCCAAAATTTTTTTTTTTCTTTATACTACATCTGGAATACTGATACCTCATGGCCAATTTACACAAATTAATAAATCAGTTTTCATTTCAGAATTTATGTTTTCAGATGAGAGTGATGCAACTCTTCTCTACCAAACCGAATCACATTTTCAGTGTGTCATACTTTTAATACTGTAACAAGGAATCTAACAATTTGTTCTCTTACCTAGTGTGCACTGAGTCTCTGTGATAACATTTAGTTCTCTGAGGTAGAGTTTCTCCTTGTGAGATAGATCTCGTCTTTCTAAATCTCCAAAGAAAACAAAAAAGAGCAATAAAATTGTGTGCAGTTACTCAGACTCCCCCATAAACGGAGTCAAAGTATTTTGACAATTTTATTTCCAGGCAGTGAGAGTCTATATTATACTACCATTCGTACAAACACGGTAATTTTATAAGTTAATTTTAAATTTAATATATGCCGTAGGGACATGGTCAATTTTTCTGAGTATCCTGCCTGTAGTTACAATTTACAGAAATACTGAGGAAACCTGACATATGAGCTTGGACGCAGACAACACTATCAAGCACTGAAGATGCATTCTTTTTTCCTTTCAATATGCCTTTTAAAAGTAAATTCCATGACTGAAGAACCAGACTTTACAAAATTACTTCGAAAACCACAGGATACATTTTTCAATATGCCAGTAACAAAATTAAAAAGTACAACATACATAATTCAGGTCTGCTTCTGCCAGGGTCTTTTTTTAATCAGTTGGCTCATGCTATAGTCAGAGAGATGCAGATTACATCCAAACTGTACGAAGACAAAGATTTTTAGAAGAAAAATTTTAAAAACAAATACCTGGATATTTTCTTTTAAAGGAAGTCACACCCAAATATTCACTGACTTGCTCCTGAAGCATGTAGTATTCTCCTGTTTCATCTGGTGGCCACTTATATTCTATCAAGTTTTCAGCAGGAAAATAGCTGTATCTAAGGACAGGAACAATGTCAGAACAAATCAAAGAAACCTTAAGAGGGATACTTACATTTCTAGAAATTCAGCAATTCCTATTTATATGTTAGTGAACAACATCTATGAAGTTGGACAAGCACTTTAGAACACTGTATCCTGTTAACCAATTTCAAAGTCACTTTGTTACACCCCATTTCACGTATATTTCTCCAAACCGGCATTCATCAATATGCTGAGGGACAGAACATGAAGAAAGGGACATCCATGATGGTGGACAGGACACCAGGAAAAGCAGGTACTACAGTGTCAAAATTCATTCCAAAACCATGTAAAGTTTTAAAAACATGTAAAGCTGTGCTTCTGATTGTAAATTAGATGCAGCACATTTTGTGTCATTTTAAAATAAAATGTCTTAAAATATGCTGGGAGAAAAAGACAGCTAGCTGCTCATAGGACACTGTCTCAATTCAGAAAGATATATGAAGAATATACAAGCAAAGAAAGAAGAGCTGATACGTAAGCATATCAAACAATACAGTAAGACTAGCAATAAAGAAGTGGGAATTGTAAAAAAACGGTGTTACCCAAGGTCTTGACTAGAAGTTTCACAGCTCCGAGAACTGTCCCCTGAGCCCATACGTCGTCTTTTGGATGGCTGGCTGCCGTCATTGGAATTTTCTTCTGTGTCATCCTGAAATGAAAATAAAGACAAATATTAAAAAAATTAAGAGTATTCAGCAGATAATGTAAAACATCAAAAAAAAAAAATTGCAAGGCAATCCACAGTTTAAATATACCTGAACTACTGAGCTATTTAAATAACACCCTTTACAAATTATAGCAAATTATTCCTTGCTATAAACTAGCTGCATGACACACAGTGGCGCAGAAGGAGAACTGGGCAGTTTTCTCACCTGTTGCGTAGGCAGAGCACTGAATAGACAGAGCTGTGGCTCTGACCACCGAGTTCATCGTTCTTGATGTAAACTACCTATGGCATCAGGACAGCCAGACAGCTGTAGACCCAGCAAACTTCCCTCACTGGTGACAGTCAGGGACAAGACTAATTCACTTAATCAGGCTAGCTCGCAAAAGCAAAAGCAAGGGCAGGGCAAAAACACCAAACCCTTGCTGAGAGCTGATGCTTATAAATTCAAGGAAAATATTACCAAATGCAACACAGGAGTTTACGGACGTACAGTTAAAATAAAAGGAAAGGTATTCAGTTTACAAAAAGATACCATTACAGCAAGTAGCAAAGACTTGTCTTTTGTGGGGAAAAAAATAAATAAAAGGAAATAAACTAAAGCTGTATTGCAAGAGATACAGAAGAGAACAAAGCTGTTACAAGGGAACATTTAGAAGTTAACTTACAGGTGTCACTACTCAGATTTTATGAGACCTATATAAAGAAAGGGAATAAAGGGCGAAGATAAAACCAAAACAAAACAGAGTTCCGTAAAACTTCGCAGACCAATGATTCAGTTGGTCTTCTTGCGTTTGTCACTGCTTTGTTGTCCAGGAACGCTATACAACTCCTACCTACCTCATCCACAACTCTCAAAGCACAGAGTGATCACACTTCCATGGTTATAAATGAGAAACAGAAGGCAGAAGTGCTCCAGTGAATCGCCTACCGTCACCAGCAGCAGAGCCAAGAACGAGATAAGTCTTTAGGTAATTGAAACTCGAAAGTGGAGTAGTATGAAAGAATCACATTTCATAACTTTTGTGAAAAGTTTAAGGAAGAAGAACTAACCTGTCAGAAATAAATGGATCAAGCCCAATTATACATACTGATTAAATAATGACAAGAACAATTATTAGGTCTACCTTAGCTAATGTCTTTCATTCTAGTACGTTTTACACACCATATCGCTTGAAATATCATTTAAAAAGATTCCAGCAAATGAGAATACATTACTTCTGTTATGTAACATTTCACAGTACTATAATCAAGACAGGCCACCACAGGGAAAAAGCACTTGTCTGCTGTATTTTTGGTTTATTTCAAGTTTTTCACAACTCTTTACAAATTCTTTTCTCTTTCTTGTGGCGTAGCAAGAATAATATCTTTCATACAGTAACAAAAGCTGGAAGGCAACTTTAATGAAACTGTGCTTTCTTAATGCAGCTATACTTAAAGAATCAGTAAGCAGCACCTCCACTAGTATCACCAGTAACACCATTTCCTAGTATGGCTGAGAAGTCCCCATATAAACTCGATCAGACAAACCAAGTGGCTGTCCCCAGTCAAAACAATATCGTGCTCGCATATTCTGTGACACAGCTATGTCTCATCAGCAGTTCATCCCTACTTCCCACATGGAACGTTAACGCACTCCAAACCTTTTCAACTGCTAAACAAAAACACAAACGGGGCCAAAGCCATGCTTTGCTGTACCAAAGCTACCGAGAGACTTTGAAACATTTTTAGAAGATAGATCTCAACCGGCCAGTGAAGAGGAAGTGCCTCGCATCGTTTTTTCCTTTTGCTTCGAAATTTTCTTTTATTAAACCCAGTACTGTTAAAAAATGTGAGCACCCATACCACAGGAGAGATGAACGTCCTCCATTTCCACCCTTGCTTTCTTACTTGCTAAAAACTTCAGCAAATTCGATCACGCAGGCTCACAGACTAAAACACGTGAGGAAACAAGGCTGTTTGTTGCAGAGGACTTTGCGGAAAAAGTGAAAACACTGGCACTGCAATCTAAGAGAGGCGGTAGTTCAACCGCTGCTACTGCACCAAAAATAATGGTTAGGGACAGTCTTGCGGCTTTCTTTACGTGGAAAGTCAAACGCTGCCAAGAAAAAGCCCCTTCTTCCCTTGGAAATGCACGTTTCTGCAAAACGCCCGTTAGTCCTTAGGAGACGAGGTTAAATTACGAATTCCCGGTACGGTCTATCAACTCCCGAGATCTACGTAACGATCCCTCATTACGCCATCGCAAAGCCCGAATTACCAACCCTGCCGTCTTTCTAAAACCTCACCGCCGAGCGGGCACCCGCGGAGGCGGCGGGGGGAGTGCGGGAGGGAAAGGGCAGCAGGCGCCGGGTGCCGCGGGGCCAGCCGGTCCCCGGGCAGCGCGGGCACAGCTCGGCAGGCCTACGCGGAAGAACCTGCCCACAGACCCAAACTTCGCGGGGCGGGACGCGGGACCGCTGCCCCGGTACGGAACGGGCCGTCCCGCCGCGCTCGGGAAGGCTCGCCTCGCCCCCCCTCCTTCCCCTCAGCCCCGGACCCGCACCCGAAGTTCGGCCCGGGGCGCGGGAAGGCGCCAAACCCACCCCGCCGCCCGGTTCCCCCGGGAGGCGTGAGGAGAGCCCGAGGGGAAGGGGGGGGGGGTTGTCACGGCGCCCACGCGGGCGGGGCCTCCCGCCGAGGCGGCCGTTGCGCCGGGCCCGCGGCCGCCGGCCCGCTCTCACCTTCAAGGACTGGGCGCCGGGGGTGGCCGGGTCGCTGTCGCAGAGGCGAGGGGGACAGGAGGCCGCAGGAAGAGGGGGAGAAGAAGAGAGGCTGGGAGAGGAGAAGAGTAGAAGAAGAGATCGAGCGCCGCCGAAGCCGCGCGACAAGGCCTAGCGGCGCGAAAGGCTCCGCCCCCCCTCCCCCTGCGGGGGGTGGCAACGGCCCCTACCGGCCAGCTCGCGCACGAGCGCGGCGGCTCGCGCAGCTCCTGCTCCGCCCCCCTCCGGGCAGCCCGCGGCGACCCCGGCCCGCGCCGCCGGACCGGCAACCGGCCCGCCCCGCCGCCGCCGCGAGGGCCCAACGCCGGGGCCCCAACGCCGCCGCCGCCGCCGCCACCACCGCGCCCTCCTCCTCCGCCTCCTGCCGCCGCCGCCGCTCGGGCGGCCGCGCGGCCCGGCCGCGAGCGCGGAGCCGAGCCCCCTCGGTAGCGCTTGGGCAGCAGCGCGGGGCGGAGGGGCAGCATCCCCCCGCGGTGGTTGGCGCCGAGCGCCGCCGCCGCTGACCGACGCGGGAGCTGGCACCCAGCAGGGCCGGGCCGCTCCGCCGCCAGGCTCCCGTCTCCGGGAACGTCAGCCGGGGACGAGCTACGTTTGTGAACCATCAGCCCCCGCAGGAGGGGTGTACGGGGGGCGGGGGGCGCACTCGCGGGAGCCGGCAGGAGCGCGCTCGCCCCTGCGAGGGGGGCTCTTGCGGCCGGCCCCGCCGCTCCGCGCCGCGTCCCGCTCCCGCCGTTACGGCCGGGCGAAGGAAGGCGGAGCGCGGCCCTCCCCGCCGGGAGAGACCCTCGGCCCAACGGCGCCGGGGCGGCGCGCACCCCCGCCCGCTCGCAGGCGCGCAGCCGGGCTCCGTGGCCGCGCACGGGCCCCCGCTCCGGCGAACAAAGCGCGAAGCCCCTCCCCGGCGGGAGCCCCGGCCGCCGCCGCCCCCGGGGGCGCGCCCGGCTGCGGGGGCGCGCCCGGCCGCCGTCCCGGAGCCGGGGCTGCTCCCCGTCCCTCGGCCTTTGCCCGTAGGCGGCTCCGGGCAGGCCCGGGGGCGTTCAGAAGCATCCCCCCCAACCCCGCCCCCGGTCTGTGCTCACACCCGTCTCTGTTCAGCTCTTCACAATACAACGGGCAACGGAAAAGGCAGCAGCGCTCCACGTCCACAGGCGGCAGTTCCAAAAGCAGGCGCCCACGCGCTTCGTGGATCTGCCAGAGTCACCTTTTTCGGAACAGGCTCGTCGCTGCCCTTGCCCGTTGCGGACCCGTTACCGATAACCCCGTGACCGACCCCATCCTTGCTGCCACTCGGCTGAAATGACCAAACACGCCCAATGCCGTACTTTGCCACCTGCCTGGACGCAGCTGACAATGTGAGGTTAAGGCCCACGGAAGCTAATGACCCAAATCACACTTCATTCCAGGCAAAGGATGGGAAATGTCCACAAGTTTCCAAGCGTGTGAAACACGGCTTTCCTACCAGCCAGGTTTCTACAGGGACTGGCGTTTCATCATAGGTGCAGCTACAAAAAAAAACCCAAACACTGCCTTTTCTTACAAAGAGCGGGATTTTAAGAATAACGATACCTGCAGTTTATTGTAAATATTCGTCAACAACCCTAGGCATGCAACAGACAAGCAACATTCAAAATTTTGCAAAGTTTGGCCTTATACCAGCTGCTTCAACTTCCACAGCAGAGCATTACAACAGATGAAGCCCACACCTACTCAGCCATGTACATTTCAAAAGCGATTTTTAACAGAGAAAAACGAGCAAAATGATCTCACCTGTATGTCAATTTCAATGTACAACAGCATTAGGAAAAAAATTAATACTAAAATAATGACCTTCTGAAAATTTTGGAATATATCAAGTACCGTGATGCAGAAAACCAGGTGTGGCTTTTGGAGTATTACTCGTAGTAACAAGCCATTACCAAAGCCAGTGCAATAAATGTTTCAGTTTCACATTTAGCTGAAACCCAAGTGTCTCTCTGAGCATCCCAGACCCATCTGCTGGCAACCTAAAGGAAAGAAAAGAAAAAGCTGTTCATGAATCTATATACAGCACAGTTTTTATATTTTTTTTTAAAAGAACACACAGCATTACATAAATGCTGATATAATTGCATTATGAGAGTTACAAATAGTAACAACAACTGCAAAATTACGGTGAAAATGAACAAGTCCTATTCGATGTTAGAATACACATTAGTGCTTCACAGTAAAGCTTCCACCCCGAGAGATCCACAAATCTCTACACCAAAAACTCAGTTCCCTCTCGTGTTTGCTTGTTAGCACTTTAGCGTACTATAACAGCACCCCTTCAAAAGCAAGGTGAACAGACACTGAGAAGTCGCGTCCCCCACTCCTCCACCTCCAGCTTACTCCAGTCTACTTGTGACCATTTACTGGGCGCTCAGCTTTTTTGATAAAACTGTTTTCAGAGCTAAAATGTGTGAACTGACTGCTGGAATAAACGTATTCCTCAGGAGAAAAAAGTTAACTGGGACCATTTCAGTAATCAGTTTTAACCTACAGCTCCTCAGTCAAAGTACAACTTCAGAGGCAGCATACTATGAGACAGCACCAGAAAAGAAGGTAGACGCAGGCCCCTCTCAGACTGGCCTCATTACTGAAGCTGACCACCCTTCAGACATTTTTTCTTGTAACCCACTAAAACCAGGAATGGTTTCAACAGGGTTTAAGAGCTGACGATGAACACTCCCAAACAGAAGCGCTCTCTGACATTCAGCAAGATACCCAAAAGCGTTCTGAATGCCAGCTGGAGCTTGCAATACATGTAAATTTATATACAACACAGGAAAGTCTAGAATACTTTTCTTTTGGGTGCGCCAAGTTCAGATCAGTAATGTTAATTTGTAGTCCCAGGAGCATGTTTGGTGGCAGCTACAGTTGAAAGTTTCCATCCCCTTCCTTGCCCCCGCTCCTTTCCATGTCACCCCACACTACAACTGCATGGCATTTTGCACTGAATATGATGACCCTGCTGGAGATCAAAGTACACTGGAAAAAGAAAATTCACTGCAGTCATGCAATCGTACTGGCACAGCACACAGCGGAAATAACCGGTTGACAGGGAAGAGCAGCAAGGGCTGCTTACCACTGTTACCGAACACAAAAAGATGACAGCCTTCACAGGGTGAGGCAGAATAACAGCAGTACCTTAAATCGTCACCTGGCATACTACTCCCCATAAAGAACCTAAAGGCTTCAAGACCACCTCAAATTAGTTAAGCTGCTGAATGCACTTGAACACCTTGGAGATAACACACAGTTATGAAAGTTATTTTCAATTTGCAAAAAATATAATTAATAATTTGTTTGCTTACATTTATTGCCTGACCTGCCTTTTCCACAATTAGTACTGATACCACGTACTTGTAACGGTCAAAATCCAATTCCTTCACAGCCTTTAATATTTCTTCTGAGATTGAAGCACACAAGGAGCGACTGGAAACTCCATCGTATTTGGCTTGTTGAAGTTTATTCTATCAATCAAAACAATTTTGAAAGATCTTAGTTTTCATCCTGGTAGTCTTTTGCAAAAAAAATTTTACAGTCATTTTCATTAGGAAGACATTAGAAGAACTACTGAGTAAAACAGTCAATATAGATGATGCCCTCACACAGCAAAGGCTGCACTATTTTTACTCTAAAATGTTTTATCTATTTTTTTGAAAGTGACAAACACGTCCAGCCAATCTCCACTTAACAAACAGGAGTGTATTCTTCTCCATCATTTGGGCTCAGTTCACTGGAAAACAGTGATACAAACACCTGTTCCAAATATCCAAGGCATGTCTTCCAGAAGGGAGAATTACAAGAGTTAGTGATACCTTGAATAGTTACAACCAACAGCTACATATTATCTCAACAGATTGTTCTCCTTGGTTTTTGCTTAATTTTTGTATGTGGCAGTCAGACTGTCAAGGACATCAAGTATATTTCTTGTGCAGGTCATGTGATATTCACAGAACTAATTGAAGGAGTAGAATTTCACAAATTCAACATCAGGATCTTCGGATAACTGGATATTTTGCAGATGTAGCACAGATAACTGTGCTACAGCTCAATTTGATTTAGAAATGGGTAAGAGTTTAAGAAGCTTCAGCTCCATCTTAAAAGCACGTGCTCAGTGGTGACTTTGCAGAAGGCTGCCTGCACTTTGCAAAATGGAGCACGTTCACATTACATTTGTGTGCCAAAACTTGAAGTCCACGAAGACTTATGCGTATGTTTACTTTATACAACTTACACTGTTCCGCTAATACAATCTTTGGAAGACAAGCTACTTTTGCAATAAAATTAGTCAATTAATTTTAAAAAAATACTATACCGTTAGTATCGCTTGAGCTTTGTCTCTTACTAAATAATCCCGAAATTTATTATGTGGCTCCAGTCTGTACGTATTAGCATATCTTATCTTCACCCTATTAGCTTTGAATGACAATAGCTTAGTTTTCATTGAATCACTAAAACACTCTTCTTCCATTGGAGCCGTACCTAGAGCTTCGTAATTTGATTGTGTCCTTTTTCCTTTCATCTGTGCAAAATTGTAAAAAAAGTCCACACATCACACATCAATATTTTAGCATTTAACAGTCTCTAAATAATAATTTATAGTGTACAGTTAAGAGGAAAAAAGCAGTTAGACTAGGAATACGTTATGAAAAAAGCAGAAAAGCTAGAAAATGGGTATCTTTTCTTCTGGCTGTTTTGACACTACCGCTTTGACTGAAAAAAAGAGAACAGTAGTTAACTTTTGCTCAATTTTAATTTCTTTTCCACCAAAATCCAAATGAAACGATTCTATGTTGATTCTAAGTTTGCATTTAAACTCAGTCAATCAGACACACCATACTAGCACTTTGAATCCACACCATTTTCCAAGTAAAAACACACACAGATATTGACATATGTGTCCAAGTCTGTTAACCACAACTTCAAGCTTTTCATTCAAACAGCCTACACAAAACCCAAAATATATGCTCAGCTCATTTACTGTGTAATTCTACTTGTCCTCATTCCTTGTGAAGCTACTAAACGTCTTATGTATTAATGGCTTAATTTGCTTATTAATTAAAAAAAAGGGAAAAATATGCTCCAATCTGCAAGCTTCGTAATTTTACTTGGAAATTAACAACAGTAGTACTTCTTTTTATTTGTCGTCAGAACTCTGAAGGCCCAAGTTTTCTCCCCACCCAGCTTGCATACTATCATTCTCTTCAACACACATAACAAAATTTGGCCCTCTATGAATGCCAGCAGCAAGTCTGATGATGCACACAAAAGATGTCCCCTGCTGTCCTCCATGGCTGGCTTAAAACAGAACTGTAAAATGATAACAAGACAGAAAAGCACGTGGAACCAATGAGATCACAACAAATGCTACAGACAGCGGTGTTCCATACCAGCTCCTAACTAACCACGTTCAAGTTTTGCTGACTCTCCAGTCCCTTGCTCCACTTCCTGACTACAGCTAGAACTTCGGTGAGAGAAAAATCAATCACCAGTTCCTTCTCAGGAGAGCAGAAAAGAGCACAAAGGTGATAAAATACCACAGTGCAAGGCTTACACTAAGAAGTAGAGAAAAAAAAATCATATGCTTATGGATGATATAAAAGTCTAGTGAGAATTATTTGAAAAGATGCCCTGCTCAGGGGCTCACAAATCTTTCAGTTAGAGGAGTTTGAGAATAAAGGAAGCAGTGCAGTTTCTTCGCTATGAAATCGTCTACACATTAGCCCTGTCAACACTGTGATATGACCTACGTCATTCCTCTGGTTCCTTACTGTTAGATAATTCTGTTATAAACCAGTAACATTGGCAGCCCTAGCGCAAATCGGCTGCAGGTGTTTGTTGATACCATGCCAACAATGCAAACTCTGAATAGTACTTACACTACACTAAAAATGCAAGGAGCAAACACATTTGCACTCAGGCCGTGGACGCTCATTATCTTCTAACTGAAACTCAGATCTGTAAAGACCGTAGCCCCTCCCTGCTCATCACAGGTCTCCTAACAGGATAAAAACCACCTCAAGTCTGCCAGCTGAGCTGCTCACATGAGCATCCCAATCCACGTCAGTGGAAATGAACCTGTGAAAAAGTCCGCAATACAAACAGCAATTCTTTGCTAACATGGTTCAGCATGCGTCACGCCGCTTTCAGCCTGTACCATTACCGATGGAAGAAAATTTCACGTCTATAGCACACGACTTCTAAAAATGCCGTTACTTACAGGTTTAACTGCTATTATTAGCGACAGAAGTTTTCATAAGCCTTTCCTCATGTGCAAGAAGCCATTTATTGATGAGGCAACCAAAAACCTTATCGGTATTTCTACACAAACAGCTAATAAATAAACCTACTTCTGTATTTCACAACACAAATACTGTTGATTGCAAGTTTTAGCGCAATGTTACAATTCCATTTCTGTATAATATTTGCATCCTTTGTGAAAGAATCTCTCAAAAATACAAGAACTGACTTTGCATTTGACTGTACAAAAGCCTGTTCTTACTCTGCTACATTGGCTTAACCTTGGACATATGGAACTAAGTATGCTGGCAGAAGAAAGCTTTTGCCATTTGAAGGAAACGCTGTTTGCTAACGGGTCTGGTACAACATCCAATAGTTGTTTTAAAGAAAGAGTTCTTGTTTGTTTCTTCAGAAGAGGGCACACCCCCTAACCCAGAGGACTTACAGTAGCACCCCAACTCGGAAAGCCTGCACCACCAAAGGGAGGCCCACCCTTGCCTCCCTTTTACCTTCACAAGCCTCTAACAAGCTTTGCCTCCCCACGCCTAAGGCGGCACACCGGCCCGGTACAGCGGGGACGAGCTATCCCGAACCGGATTCAAACCCGGTGGGGACAGCGTTTCCCGTACAAGTTCTCACAAGATCCCGCTCACCTCTTCACCACACGCCGAGCCCCCACGTCCTTCCAGGCGCCGTACCGTCCTTCCTAAGGACCCAAGCCCCCTCCCTCCCTCCCTCCCTCGCCAGCCGAAGCGCCGCAGTCCCGGGCCGCCACCGCCTCAGGGCGAGGACGACGGCGGAGCGCAAGGCCGCCGCCCTCCCCGCGCTAGGGCCACGTGATCAGGCGCGCGGCGCCGCCGTTGTGGCCGTTCCCTTTCCCACACAGCCGACGGCCCCAGCTTCACAACCACCACGACCTCCCGCCCAGGCGGCCACTCACGCTGTCTTTATCCAACAAGCCCTGGTGCAGCGTTCCTCCCTCCGGGGCGGCGGCAGCAGCGAGCTTCGGCATCTTGGTGCGCTTCTCCATGGCTTTGCGGCACCCAGCGCCTCTTCCCCCGAGGGGACGGGAGGGGCGGCCCCACACCCACACCTCCCGCCGTCCGGCGAGGGGCCGCGGGCTGAAGCCGCCTTCGCGCCCACGCGGCGTGGAGCGACGCTTCCCGCGCGCGCCAGGCGTGACGCCGCGCGCTAGCAGAGCGTCGTGACGTAGAGAGGGCGGGCCCAGCGGTAACGGAGGTAACGGCAGGCGGGCGCCATGGCGGGGTGGGGAGGGAGATCGGGGCCTTCAGGGCCGGGGGTCGCTGCCGCCCTCCTCGCCCCGGAGCGGCTCCCGGGGGAGCTGCCGGTGCCGCGGCGGGGCGGGGGCGGGGGCAGCCCGGCCTCTGCGGCGCGGCGATGTCGCCCAGTGGAAACCCGGGACTCGGTCACGTACCCTGTGTGGAGAAGGCAGCTGCCGGCTCCTTGTCCGGTCTGGTTTAGACAATAAAGGGTGATCCTGGTAGTTCGTGTTTTGTTCTGGCCTCCTGTCTCTGACAGTGAAACGCGGGGGGGAAGAGGCTGAACTATATGTTTTATGAACATTTTAGATTTTTTTTTTTTTTCTTTTTAACAGCAGATAGGATACTCCTGATGGCAGCTAATACCAGTTCCTTATAGGAACTGCCATGCTTGCTCTGTGCTGTTACCCATATAAATACGTAGTCTCTCCTTGAAGCCGTGAATTCAGAAGTCATGCACCGTGAGGGTCAATTCCACCACCTAATTAAAGAGGGGAAAAAAAAGTTTTTAATTTAACTTTAATGGAATATTTTTATATTTGTTGTGATACTATATTTTCAAACGATTTCTTGTCTTTTTTCTGTTTGATTAATGAGGAGGTGTGACTTTTTCTACTAAATCAGAAGCATTTTCCTCCTTGTTAGCATGAGCAGTTCTATCTTTGCAAATTCTTTAATTTAAATGTGTGCTTCTGAATCAGTCCGTCTTTCTGTTTAGGCTAATGTGCAAATACCATTTATGCTTAGATTGTTCTACCGTTGCTACCAGTTCATACAGAATACACGTGTTCCTCCCTGCCCCCCAAAGATTTTGCTGGTCATAAGGACTGAAGCTCTTGGTTTTACTTGGAGTAGCATCAGTTTCCCTGCAAGCTCAGAGATCAGACAGAACAGTTATATATAAACTGGGATCTTTTGCTTCAATCTATCTTGTTATCAGTTCTGAAGATATAACCATTCAGAAATATACCACCCTGGCATTATGCAAATAGAGCAATTCTTCCCGTCAGTTTTCCACAAGGTGGTTCTGCTCAGAGAGTTCCTTTCATCACCGTACTAGATGAAAGTTGCATTGCAAACCTTAACACCTTGTTTACAGGTGCTGTATTACTATCTGTATATCTGTGCTTATGGGTATGCTTTGATAATAATTTTCTTTGTTCTCATGTAATTTCTTAATGCAAGGACTTGTTTGTGTGTGTGTGTGTTCTAGATGGCGTTGTCAGACTTGGTCACTACTTGTCTTTCTCCACCTGTGCATTATGTGATTTGCAAACTTGGGTTTGAGAAGAAGGACACCTATGATATTAATAATATTTTATCTGAAAATGGTGAAGTATGTTGGCAAGCTGTTACAGAGCATGTGTGTTACCTTGAATCAGGTTGGTGTTTACCTGTTGTAGTAGTGATAAATTTAAGACTGCTGCAGCTTAGTTATAACATTTTATTATAGCACAGCATTAGCTTTGCTGCAGACTAGAGTACATGTAGTTCATATCTACAAGGAGCTTTAAATTTTTCATCCACGTTTGGTGTTTGGTTATTGCTGGTTCCTAAGATTCAGGTAATCTGTGCTCCATAAGTAGCTGCTCCTTTGCTTCCTTGTTCATCTTGGTTCCTAGATTCATGTGCCTGTACATAAGAGGGGGTTCAGTTCTGCTTCTCTCCTACATCATAACTGGTTTCTTCTGTGTTCTTTATATCCTTTTTGCAGTAAATTTAAAACAGTCTGGGGCCATCAGTATTCCTACTGTTGCTTCTGGTTTTGTTTCCCCAAGTATAGCTTGTACAGAAGTACTGTTTGGTTTTCCTTCTGTATGCAGAACAGTTTATGATTGTTTTTTAACCAAAACAAAGTATTTATGCCCTGATGAACTTGATGAATTTTAATTGGCCAAATTGCATCATGCAAGCTCTGTTATTAATTTCCAGAGAGGGTAAAAATGATACATGTTTCATAGAATCATAGAATCGTTTAGGTTGGAAAAGACCTTTAAGATCATCGAGTCCAGCCATCAACCCAACACCACCATGCCCACTAAACCATGTCCTGAAGTGCCTCGTTTATGCATTTTTTGAACACTTCCAGGGATGGTGACTCCACCACTTCCCTGGGAAGCCTGTTCCAATGCCTGACAACCCTTTCAGTAAAGAAGTTTTTTCTAATATCCAATCTAAACCTCTCCTGGTGCAGCCTGAGGCCATTTCCTCTCGTCCTATCACTAGTTACTTGATAGAAGAGACCAGTACCCACCTCACTACAACCCCCTTTCAGGTAGTTGTAGAGGGCGATAAGGTCTCCCCTCAGCGTCCTTTTCCCCAGACTAAACAACCCCAGTTCCCTCAGCCGCTCCTCATAAGACTTGTGCTCCAGGCCCCTCACCAGCTTTGTTCCCCTTCTCTGGACACGCTCCAGCACCTCAATGTCTTTCTTGTAGGGAGGGACCCAAGACTGAACACAGTACTCGAGGTGTGGCCTCACCAGTGCTGAATACAGGGGAACAAACTTCCCTGCTCCCGCTGGCCACACTATTTCTGATACAAGCCAGGATGCCGTTGGCCTTCTTGGCCACCTGGGCACACTGCTGGCTCATACTCAGCTGGCTGTCAACCAGCACCCCCGGGTCTTTCTCTGCCGGGCAGCTTTCCAGCCACTCTTCCCCAAGCCTGTAGCGCTGCATGGGGTTGTTGTGATGCAAGTGCAGGACCCAGCACTTGGCCTTGTTGAATCTCATACAGTTGGCCTCGGCCCATTGATCCGGCCTGTCCAGATCCCTCTGCAGAGCCTTCCTACCCTCAGGCAGATCAACCCTCCCTCCCGACTTCGTGCCAACTTGGCGAGGTTTCTGCCTCAAACAATATCTTTTAGTAAATCAGAAGAATTTATTTTCCTATAAAAGTGTCCCACCAAAGAGGAGCAGTGATACCACTCTGTAAGGTACCACATCCATCTGTGTTCTTTAAAGGGTGTAAGCGGTGCAACTTGACTGATCCCCCTGAGCCTGCACTAGCTTCCAGCTTGATTATGTGGCATTTATGTACTCTAGTAGGTTCTTCCCATTTCAACAAAACCAGAACATAATAATCCTCTTTACTTTCATATTTTCTTGCATTAAGGTGTTGGGTGGTTTTGGGGTTGGTTTTTTTTTTTTGGAGAAGGTACTCGATCTTATCTGGTCTTACACTGCACTTTTACTTTTCTGTATCTTATCTGTGTGGTCTTTTGGACAGTAAATTGTAATGTACAAGTTGTGATAAAATAGTCTGGATAAAATTCTCTGTGCTAAATATGTACACAAGCTGTAGCAGGTTTTAATCCTTGTGAGTTTTAAAATACTGGACCTTTGGGGAAGTTTGGTAGTCTAATCACCTTCTGTTTTTCAATTTAAGATCAAAGTGTGGATTATATCAAAAGCATACGATCATTAGGACCTGTATGTGAATCTGTTAATTTGCACTTGAAATCTCTGACCAAGGAGCAATTTGTAACTCAGTATGCATTATGGTTCCGCTGGACGAACTGCACAGAGGTATGGAAATGTCTGTTGACAATTTGTATTTTGACACATGAACCCTTTGTGGAAGTTTAATGTAAGAACACACAAGAGGTATCAATGAACCAAAATGCTTAGAATTTGTAACTGATTGTCCTTCTCGGGTATGTAGTTGCTTCTAAATTTCCTGCCTTTGTGATTGGATTTTATAGAAGTTATCACAAAGAGAACATGAGGTGCTTTGGGCCTGTTCTAACCTAAGATGGTAGGATTTTGTTTTTCTGATAATCTGCCCTTAATATCAAGTTTTACTGTGTAAAGTTATTGTTGATAATTTTTATAGATGCAAGGCACTAGATAGATACATTGCAACTAAAAATACAAGAGTTGCTCTAGGGCAGTTTCTTTCCAGGCATCTACATTTTGATCTCCTTGGCATGGTTTTCTTTATCCATTTGCATAGCGACTATCACAGAGGCATATTTAGGTTTCTCTGTGCTTTTGACAATTTGATTTTTTCCTTCTGAATATTTAACACAACATTCTTCCTCTCCCCCATCATACAGTTATTTCTTGAAGTATTTGATGTTCTACAAGATACTGAAACTACAGAAGTTGCTCTTGGCTTAATGAAACTAACATCATGCTTGGAGCGAGCCTTGGGTGATGTAAGTGCCAGCATGAGGACTCTATTGCAGATTTGGTTTTATAAGATGGGAATGAGCTCTTGGATTTAACTGCACATTGAAAAAGTGAGATTACCCTGTACTGTGGTAGTACACTAATAGCTCAGCTGCATTTGGTAATGGAAACATCTTCTGGGACTCCTTCTACTCCTTCTACTGCTGGTAGAGTTGCTTGTGCGAGTGCTGTTACTAACTAATTTCATTAAAAAAGAGCAAAGTTTGCTTCATCAGTGTACATACAGTAGGTCTTTGTTACTCTGATTTATTTAACTGAAACAGGGAGCAGCATACCTTCTGCAGAAGATCTGATGATGTAGTAACTTCTGTGAGGGAAGGCAGGAGTGTGCAGCTGGAAACTGGCTGCTAGATAACTTCTCTCAGAGCTCTGTTTGCAGAGTGTACATCTGTTTAAATGCTTCGACACGAGTCTCGTGCTGCAAAAACGTCTAGAAGTCAGCTAACAACTTAAATTCTTGACCTAACTGTTCAGCTGGATAGATCTGGGATCCATCTTGTAGTCCTGAATGTTTGTCTTGTTAATACATTCCCGCTTTCCTTTACCCTGTAGTAGTTAGTAAAGGTCTGCACTCTTGTTAAGTTTAAAGAGTAATACTGCAGGAGTTCCGTGACCAGCATGAGGGAAGGAGTGCATACATGACATGACTTAGACTCAGGAATTCTGACTGGTATTAAGAAACTTGTATTGTGAATCCTTTTTGATAGAACGTGAATTAGGCTGTGGTTCAACATTTGGTGATAGCACTACTTAAATTTGTTTCAATCAATCTTAACAGCCATCTGCCTTGTTTGCTGGTATTCTATATGTTATGTGAGTGCAAATATTTGAAGGCCTAGTAGCAAGCTAGATTGATGAACTGGTCCAGGTACCTTTCCACCTTTTTCGTCTACCCCCATTTTTGTTTTTCAGCTGGATCAGTTCCTTGGTCTGCTTCACTGCATGACCACACAAACAAATGCCACCACTACTTACAGGCATGCAAGTTAGGGAGAAGGGAGCAACAGCTGTTTTAAGAGGCTTTGCTGTTGGGGTGTATCGCCCACAGATCAGATAAAATAGCTGGTTGTTAAATCTCTGTGAGGAGCTTTGGAGAAGGAAATGCCAGAGAAAGAACAGTGGGCTACTTCACACCTAGACAAACCAATTTGCCCAAGTAAATTTTGAAGTAATGAAAAATTACCAAGCATTGGAAAAAACTGTCAGGGAGAATACAAAGAATGGAAGGCTTCACAGCAGTTGAGACTAGAGATGCTGAGATTGGCCAACTATGATAAAATCTAGTTTAAGGAACAGCCAGAATTAGAAGACAAACCACAAGTCTCCTTCTTTGAACAATGACAGACCCTATAGATTTCTAGGGTAAGAATGAAGTATGGTGTCCTGGGTGGAGTTTATTCCCTTAATTACATGTTCTCCTTGTGCTTTACTGTTCGGGGTTTTTTTTTGGAGAACAGCAGTACTTGTACAGACATTGTGAAAAGCCTAACTATGGGAACATTAAGTAGGATATCCAGTCTTTCCTGATATGTTCTGTAAATTTAATTTGTCATGAAATTACAGAATTTAAAGCCTTTTTAAGGATTTGGTGGGTTTTGTTTGGTTAGTGTTTTTACAATAATGAAAATGGTTACTGGGTGAAATAGTCAAGTTGTATGTTTGAAATGCAAAGAAGTATACTGAATTACTTATGTTACCTGTTTTGCTTTTCTTTAATAGGTGTATTTACTCATTGGTAAAGATTGCCCTTTCCTTCTAAGAGACTTGCTTGCTTCTGAACAGCTTGCAGTTGTCTTTGGACAAGCTGTAGTAAGTGCATAGTTTTGAAATAAGTAATAAATAATGAGCTGTTTTTCTTCTTGCCAAATGGCCGGTTTCCAAGCATAGCCTTTGCTTGGACTGAAGAAGATTTTGCAAATTCTGTAATATATTGGAAAAACTTTCATTTTATATGTGTTGCAGTCTGGGGGGATATATGGCAAAAATAATGAATATTGTAAATGGAAATATTTTTAAAGGCAAGCTCATAAGTTCTTATTTGCTTTTCTACATGAAAAACTTATATACATAAAACTTCACATATCTGTCAATATCTTTCAACTTGAAAATACACATCCTGCGCTGGCTGTTTCTGATGAGCTGTGTTCCCCTTCACCACCACTGTAGTAAGATGCTTCATAATGTTTACCACACTAGAGTTTTTCAAAATAGAGGAAATTAATTTGTTCATCCCCATGTGCAAAAAAATAATAAAGCCAAAATTCTGATGACAGTCTTGTGTAAACAGAGTAGGTGGTCTTTCTCGTATAGTTTTACAAACGTAAACTCTTCCTTAGGACAAAATATTGGATGTGAACTGTAGAAGCTTGTATTGTTAGCCAGTCTAGTAGTGTTACAAGGGTTATTTCTTGAATTTTGAAGGCATGTGGAATAGTTCAATTCTTACAGTTAAAAAATAAAAACAAAGTTTCCCTTTTTGTTTGACAGTGATCTGGGAATACAGCTTTGAATGCAAATTCTGTATTTTATGTTAATTTGTATTAAATTATGGTGGATTTATACTACAAGAAGTAAGAAGCTAAACTTGATCTCATTTGTTTGCCTGTCGGAACTGTTTGGAATGTTTAATAATGAGTTTTATTATTCCCGCATTATATTCTATAGCATGTACAAGTGAGCTGAAAGATTTTCTTTCAGAGAATACAGGGAATTGCAAATAATGGGTTGCTGTTACTGTGACAAGCTGTGGCCAGTCATCTCGACAGTAGACATTGTACTTTCTCAATAACTTGTGAAATTTTCTGTCAGGGAAAGATACAAGGTAATAAATAATAGATTTCTTCATGCAGTAATCACTTTGTTTATTAATTAGATGAATGTACTGAGGGTATTCATTGGATCTCCGTATGGTCTGAATCTTCGTAATGTTTTGTGGCATGGGTTTGCATCCCCACAAGAAATTCCTGCAAAGTAAGTTTCCAAAAAGAATCTCATTTTCTTACCAGTCATATTTAAGAGTGCTTGAAAAGCCGTTAGTAAAACTTACTGCTCTTATTGAAAACAATTTAAAAAAAGAAAAAAAAAATGTCCAAAGGCCTCTGGTAGTATCCTGACATTTTTCCCCTGCTGCTGCTTTTGGAAAGGGATTTCCATAGAATACTTTAGCCATTATAAAGCTGGTCAGTTTTAGGACCAGTGGTTTTTCTACTAGCAGGAAAAGCAAGAAAGCTTAAGGTCTTTTTTTGAAACCCAGTTCCTTGTCTGTCAGGGCAGTAGGAATAACTCGGAACAAAAGGCAGAGGAATGGGGTAGGAGGATGAGCAACAGCAGCCAATGTGGAATACAGAGATGCTTTTTTCCTAATTCTACATTGTTTTTTCATGCTTGTGAATGTGATTATTAAGTGCCCCTACTCAAAAGAGATGGGGAGTATTGGTTTTGGATGTTCTTTGAAAGAGCAAAAAAACCCCTTTGTCCCCAACCCACAAATGTTGACTCTTTGCAAAAGATTTAGTTGTATAAGCTTTTCTAATATATTATGGTATTCTCCCTAGATATTGTGCTATGCTGCTTTTTTTAACTGCAGGATTGGGTCAGTTGTTACAGACGTATCTTATGCAAACTAAATGCATTCTAGCACATCGACCTTATGTGACCTTCGTGAGCTTAGATGAACTTGGCGTATTTCCAGGCAAGTATTTAATCATTAGCAAGTTTTTATTATGCTATATTTGCTATCGTTTCATTGTCCAAAAGTGTTGTTGAAAATAATGCATTTTCCACAGTCCTAAGATTGAATCTTAACTAAGATACCTGTATGCACTGTCATTAGATGAATCAATCGTGCTTGTAGGACAACTTTTTAATATGTAGGCAGTTCCACTGATTACTGAATCAAAGAATACTGCATTCTAAAATAATTATAACACATTGAAATGTGTAACATTACTGCTTCTAAAAGACTTTGGCTGTATGTTCCAGGTTTTTGATGATGAGTGTTCCTTTCATGTAACAGTCATCTATTTTGCCTTCACAAAATCTAATTCTTTGCAGAATCAGTGGGTTCCAGCTACAAGGGTCCCAGCAGGAGTGCCCTGCATCTTACAGGGAAGGTCGTGTTGAAACAGAGTAAAGGGTGGTGACGCATCTTGAGTACGCTGATGCTTTTCTCAGGGAAGGACCTGAAGTGTCAGATTAAAATCTTCTCATGTCCCTGGCTACAGAACTTATTTGGTTTATTCTTACTCTTTTTAAAGCAAAACCAGCATATGGGGAATCTTTGTGTCAATAGTGGTTATGGTCAGTTTGTGCTACGTAATCAAATTGCCAGTGGAACATCTGTTAACAGAACCAAGACAGGGCTTTTGGGAACCAAATCAAGCTGATAACAGTCCAGTCATCATGTAATATAAATCCTATAGCTGTTGATTTGCTTTGAAAAAACACCTAGTGCAATCAAGTTGCACTTACCATTTGAAGCTTTCTCTTGGATAAGATATTTATAATGTGAATTCAAGTGTGAGTTTCTTTTTATGGTAGCACTGAAGGATGAAGTGTTCATTTTTTATGCTAAATGTCAGCACAGAAAATTGATAAAGTAGGAACAATGTGCTCATGTTCAAATGTTCATAGTACTGTACTGATTCTTACTGAATTAAAATGATTAATCTATATTACACTTTTTAAAAGTATGTGAAGTAGGTGGAGAAGAACTCAACAGAAGCTGGGTCCAGTTGCTGTGTAGTCTTTTAGTCTCAGTAAAAAGCAGCCATGACTTTTTAACAGTTTTTACTATGTAACTTTATATTATCACTAAAAATACAATCTTACAAATGCAATTTCTGATCTTAAATATGACTACCATTGTACTTGCATAGTTAAAATAAATTGGATAACTTTTAAGTCTCTCTTTACAAATGCTGAAATAATCTTATATTTTCAGTTAAATACTAAGAATGAATTAGCAAACCGTAGATTGTATGTAGTTTATCAATGTTGTTTTGCTAACTTGCAGATCTTAATCATGAAACATTTTCCATAGCTGAAGAGCTAGTAAAACTGTCCAGTTTTGTATTAAAAACAATGTTACCATTTTGGATGGCTGCTTTAACAGCTTTCAAGCAAAGCAGGTAACAGTCGAATTTTTTTTAATTTTTTTTTTTTTAATATATTCTATATTTATAGAATAATAGCAGGATTTGTAGGTTCCAAAGCTTTTTGCTAAATCTGTTGCTTAACAACATATAGTTATGCATTGTTATGGTGGTCTTTCAGAAAGAGACCTACTCTTTGTGGACCTACTACTTTATTTTGTGCCAGCTAGCATTATAAACTATATTTTGAAACCTAAAAAGTACTATTGCAGATGTAGCCAAAAAGGAGAGTTTTACAAAGCAAGTGGAAATAAATCTTCAGATATTAACATTTTGAGTTGAAAAAAAAAGTACATTGTTTTGTTTTCCTCTCCCATGCTCCACCTTTTTGTAAATTATTCTCATCTCTGAGCTGGTTTGAATTCAGTAGTCAGCTTCTGCTGGGCACAGGTAGTCATTTATTGTTTGTTTACAAAGTGCATTACAGAGGAATTTTGCTCTGGGTTGTTTGGCCTAAGAGTGTAACCCTGAGGTGGCTCTAATTTCCATTTAGATTATATTTATAAGGGGGGGAAACCCCTTTGGGTATCTCTGTTATTTTTTCAGGTATGCTGACTGTGTGATTCTCTTACTTCCTCAGCTGGAAGTTGGACTTAGATTGCTCTTCACTACAACTAATAAATGTCCAAATCGATTGCTAACAGCTGAGGTAAAATTTCTGTCTAAAGTCAATTATGATATAGTGCTAATAATATTTGCAAAATAGTTATTCTAGAAGCATAGTGTCTAAACATTTACAGATTTCCCCCCCCCAAAATTTTCAGTCAGTTGTGGAACATTATTTACAAATTTCCAGTAGAGTTTCATCAATGCCTCATGTTTTTTTTGTAAAGATGTCTGCCAATAAAAGAGGTCTGAAAAAGTACTTGAAGTTTAGTGTTCAGAAACAGTAGTTTAGGGTGGGGAGTAGATTGTGTTATATTTATTTTAAAAAACTTGGCACAAAATCCAAAAGTCCCTTTTTTCATTTTTAAGGGTTTGTTTGTTTGGGGTTTATTTGCTATTCATGCACCTCTGGTATCTCTTGCAAATGAATAAATATAAGTTTGGTATACATGTCTAGTTAATTGTTTTCATTTGAAAATCAAATATTAATTGTCTTTTTTTCTAGCCTTCTGCTCTCTACACAACTTTCGATGAGGTACTTGTGTTTTTTTGGTTTTGTTTTGGGGTTTTTTTAAATATATATCAATGTCAGAATTTAAGCACATGCTTATTTCCCATTACTAGAGACCAGAAAGCACTTTCTTGTGTTGGACAAGATGTTATTTCTAATTTTTTTCCAAATAGAAGATGATGGACAGTAAACATTTTAAATTTGGAATCCCCTAGAAAATATAAAAATTAATACAAATTTTAATCAACAGACTTTAATTTCTTCTAAGTGTTTTTATCTTGAAATTCTTCATCTTACAGAAACAAACATTCCGTCATTTTTCCTAGATTCAGTTGTTCAAAATAAATACAAATAAACATTGCAAGCAGAAATCCTCAGTTTTACAATTTTGAATTATCTCAAATTGTCTGTCAGTAATAATTAGGCACCTTGATTTTTGAGTGGCGGAAGTAATTGCTTAAAATTAGGGAAACTAATTACTTCAGTTGTTTTTTCTTTGATTGTTTGGCTTTCAATAATAAGTTTCTATTCAAATTACTTTTTTCTAGATGCTAGCAAAGCATTTGGATAATGAAGAAGTCAACCAGCTTCCTGCAGTTCTTCAGGAACCTGCCATGGCAAGTGTTTTGAAAGTTTTGTGGTTTGTTTGTTGGTGGGTTTTTTGTTTGGTCTTTTGTCGTAGTTATTTTGTTTTCAAATTTAGTGGTATATTTATAATCGTGCCTAATACCCATTTATTTCACATAGCTTATCTTCAGCAGCTTAGAACCAGAAGCTTGTTACCCTTTTTCATTGTGAAGGATACAAAGCAGTACCTGACAAGCTATATTGGGTTAGGTTATAAGACTATCTTTTTTTCTGAAATATAGAAGTCTCAGAGATATTTGTCTTTAGACTTTGAAGATCAGCTGAATGGAGCAGAAGAAAAACTGATGCCTCATACAGGGAAAATCAAAACTTATTTCTGATTGCTTCTGGGACACATATTAGACTACCTGGGCAGATGGCACAAAAACATAGCTGCAAACCTACCAGAGCACATCCTGCATCTTGCCACCCAAACAGATAGTGAACATAAAAACTAGGGGTGCTGAATTGAGAGGCCTTTTGAGACTGTAGGGGAGACCTGAGTTTATTGTCCTGTTGCCGGAGGCAGTGGGTCTGTGGAGGACTTGGGACGCAAAGCTGAAGGAAATCAGTTGTTACCTCTCAAGAAATAGCATGTATGTTAGTTTTGAATTTCCTCAGAAGCTACCAAGATGGATGAGTTGCCTTTTTTTTTTTTTTTCCCTACAAGTATGGTTTGCATTGTTTTTTCTGAGCATCTAAATGCCCCTTTCCTATAGATGTGATCATGTACTTATCTTTCAGAGGTATTCTCTACACTGAATGTATTCTATTCTATGTGAATACCCATAGAACAGAATTCTATACACTTGGTGCATGTTTCCACAGGAATTTCTTTGGGATTTCTTGAACCACCAGGAGGGTCCACGTATAAGAGATCGTTTAAGCCATGGAGAAATCAATCTAGAAGCATTTCCCAGAGAAGTAGCTAATCAGATAGTGGCATTTGCAATTACTCTTCTCTGCAGATTCTCAGATGAGGACATGGTTGCTTTTAAGGTAGTGATCAATATTATGGTCTCAGAAGATTTTTTTTCAGTTGTTTTGGATGCCAAATCTGATTTTAGAGAGTCTTGTGACAGAATCTTTGTTTACAGCAGCTTTTTGTGGAAATGAAGGATTCCTTCAAGTAAAAAATGGTGAAAGTTTGTTTTTTCTAGTTTTGTAATGAAATAAGTACAGAAAGTTTTCCAAAAGATTACCCTTTCTTACTATACCTTAATTTGTTTGCTTAACCACTCCTTCACATGGTTGATCCATAAATTATAGTGATTCCACTTAATTTTATTTGTCAAATTGTATTGATACCTAGCCTGTTTATCTGCTAAATTATCTGAAAGGCACGTAGAACAGCTGTAGCTCAGCCACTGAGGTATGTAATGTTTGAGATTTTCTTTCTCTGAGACGCTATAAATAATGGTGGCTCACTAACGGAGGTGTGATTTGTATCCACACTCTATACTGTGAATTTGTGAACACTTTTTGTCTAGCAATACATGTTTCTCAACATTAGCAATTATTATATTTGCTCCCTCCAATTTCCTGTTAATATTTGGGATTACTACTTTCAATATCATACAGCAACCTGTGAAATAAATCTTCCATTTATTAGTTGCAGCTCTTTTTAGTTTCTCAAGATATATTGCATGCTGCTGCATTGAGAGAATACTTGGTTGCTTTTCTATCAGCTGCTGTCAGGTTTCATAGTTAAAATGTGTCAAAGAAATAAAGCTTTAAACACTCATTGTGCTGATTACTGCTTTCAGCCCTCAGACATTTGGAAGTCTTTATTGACTTCAGTACTATAGGTGGCTTGCATAAAATTAAGGATAAGTCTTGGTCTGCATATGATTAGGACAGTTTAAAGAAACTATTGTGTATTGTCTATGATTTTGTGAATCAGGAACACATGGTCATAAAACCACTGATGAACTGTGCAAGTTGCTACCGTTCTCAATTTCATCCAATTTCCCGACTCAAGAAACAGGTAGGTACTTCCAACTGTGAAAGCATTTTGGTCTTTAAAATTGTGAATCCTTGAAATTGGTCTCGTTGTCTTCATGCTTTGATTGTCCTAAAAAGTTAAAATCTTACCTTTTTTTAATGAGCTTTTCAGTTTTATCTTTCATAATTTACAGTTGCTAAAATGAGGTGTAATTAAGCACACTCCTGTTGATGCAATTGGTGCTGTGTTTGTGCTCTAGATCACTGAATAGCATTATTCTTACCTGAATGTTTGCTGTTTTGTAGTTTTCTTAATGTCCTTGTGCTTTCTTATGTCAGGAACACTCTGTTTGGTCACGTCTCTAGGAATCTTGGATTAGGCTATAACTAAGGTTTTTATTGTGTGAAAGCCAGCTGATTAAGATTTTGTCATTGTAGCAAAATCTGCTTTCAGGTGTTTGTTGTGGTAGTTCTCTGCCGATCAGCTTATGAGTTATTGAACTGCTTGAAGATGTTCCTTTATTGATTTAAGATTGCAGTAGACATACTTAGTACTTTTCATTTTCAACAGCATTCAAACCGTATGTTGCAAAAGTCATGTTAGTTAATTTTTTTATATTAAAAGAAAGGAAGAAAGAATAGCAAATTAGTTTATTCAGATGATGTTTAAGCATGAAAGTGTACATCAAGACTTTTTGCCCTAACATAAACCTTAACAATTTATGTCAGCTTACACAATTATGACTACTGCTGAACAAGTAACTTACTACCTGTTGCAGTTTTTCTAAAATAGCCACTAAGAAAAGTAAAATATGTTGTCCTGTCTGTCAGAGGCTACACTTTACATAACATTTTTCGTGATACATTTTTGAGGTGCTGAAATGTATGAAGAGCATTCACTTATGGCCTGAATTGCCAACAGTGCCTGAGGAACACATTCAAATGATTAAAGGGTATGTATATGGTGTTAAAGAAAAGATAGTTCTCAAAATAGTTATGAAGAATGGGATTTGAAATGGTGAAATGTCTCTTCAGATACTTTACTAGGAAGATGATAGACACAGAGGGGTTGTGAGAAGACCCCTTTGTTCTTTTCAGGTTAATCTGTGCTATACACATCAGTACAGATACTATAAAAACTATAAACAGCTATAACTTGAAGGGAATGAGAAGATATCTG
Source organism: Aquila chrysaetos chrysaetos (assembly GCF_900496995.4). Classification (NCBI taxonomy): domain Eukaryota; kingdom Metazoa; phylum Chordata; class Aves; order Accipitriformes; family Accipitridae; genus Aquila; species Aquila chrysaetos. The sequence goes on along the minus strand of NC_044016.1, from coordinate 33,982,657 downwards.
AAACATACAGAGGTGTTAGTGACTCCATATTCTGATGAGTTGCTGAAGGGGCTATTAGGAAGTTAAAGTAGAGCCTGAGTCCATCATAATAAAACAAAAAAAAAAGGCTCACCTGATGTAAAACAGAAAACAATTGCTTGTTCTGAAAAGCGCTTGGTAACCAAATCAGTGGAGGAGTTTACATGAGATATTACTTAGAAAAAGAATGTAACATTCTCTTGTTATTTGAAAAGGAGGAAGTCATTAACAATATCGGTGGAGGAAATCGTACTTGTCTAGAGCTCAGAGGTGAAAATTCAATGCATCTAGCACATACTCAATATGCTGCAGAAATTTGATACAGAGGATTTTGAACAGAGGATTAAGAGGGGTTCAGAAGACTGTTGAGACTGAGAGAAGGTTGGTTTTGGTTGAAGAAAGAAAATCATACTTAGAAGGTGGAGGGAAAAGAACCATAATATCAGAGAGTGAGAGTGGACAGTGAATACACTGCTATCCAAAAAAATCTGCATCTTGATCTATGCCATTTGAGACCTGAGAAGTGCTACAGAGTTTTATCATCTCAAGTCTTAATTTTTTCTTTTGTTTTTTTAAGGTTGGAAGGAAATGCTGAAGCTAGTACTTTAATTTTGATGATATCCGAAATTGTATCTCAGTTGCAGCAATATATGCCCCAGAATTTCTATAGTTCAGATGATAGAATCGATAGTGTCCTAACAGAGAGGTGAGTTTGATGTCCTCCTGATTCCTGCTGTCAGCTTCTACATGCAGCCCAGCACAAGAACTCTCAAAGCTAAACGACTCATTTCCCTGTTTTTAGAACAATGCTTGAAATGTTGCATGCACTTTTCTAATATTGCTGCTGACTTAATCAAAAAATGTTAAGAATGTAGCTGAACATCATCTTCAAAATGAAGATGAGATGTTATAGATTTGGGACGTTGTTACAGTAGAGATTTTACTTGGAAATTAGCATGAAAAAATTTGGGGGGGGGGAAGCAAAATGTTTTAAATATTTATGTACTGACTAGATTAAGTTGGGTTTAATCCACTTTGTGTGCTAGAACTGCATCAGAAATTTGCTTTAATGTGCTTGGTGTCACAGCCATGCGTGGCATTTAAAATAGTAATATGCTGCTACATAATTCTATTCTTACATGCTTTAGTATCAAGATTCTGAAATAGAAGGTACCTTGTTATACTTGTTGTCAGACTTGGAGGTATGTTAGTTCCAATTATATCTGACTTGGACTAATGACCAAAACAATTTGACTTTTAATTGGCACTCTTATAGCAGTCTTAATAGTGCCATAACTGAATGAACACGTTGGAACAAAACTCTCCTAATCAAACTGCCATTAGATATGGGCAGGATAGTGCAAAGAGGATTTTACCTGTTGCTTTGCTTGTCTAGCATGCGTGCCTTCTGTTTCCTACCCACCAATCTGCACCTTTCTCATTTATGAAAAAGAAGCCTGATTACTAAAGTGTTAAACCATTTTTAGAGTTTTCTCCCTTCATGACTTTTAGTTTTGTTATCTCAGAGATAATTTGAACAGGAGGGAGATTAATAAACATTTCTATAAGAACAGAGTGTTTAAAGTGATGTGTGACACATTAGGTTGGCAGATTAGAATATGACAGCAGAAAGACATTTGGGTGCTTTAACAAAGCATAATCTGGTGTGGTGTTGATTAAAACAATGGCCTCACCACCTGCATTTTACGAAATGTTAAGTCTGCTTCTTGTTCTGCCCAGAAGAAAGACCACACACTATTGGGAGTACTAATTAATACCATTTGTTTGAGTGAGTTTTATTATGGTGGATGTTAATTCATTGTGAATTGAACTATGGTGGGAGGCTTCAACTACAACCCTGCTGTGATTTGATGTGTTCAGTGTATCATTTCAGCCAGGCAGTTTTGTTTATTGTGGTTGTATTTCTTTGATCTGAAATGGGAAACACATTCATCACCAGCAGTTTTGCATTTTTATTCAGTAAAGTGATAGAGAACACAATCACTACCCCTACTACATAGATCCTTGCTTTTTTTCAATCATGAGGTAAGAGAATCTGTTTCCAGGCTTTCTGAGTTAAAACACTGTGAATCAAACCACACCGAATATGAAATGTATCTCATGTTAAATCCAGCTAACAAAAGATTGAAATTAACAATTCCTTCCTGTTTTGGAGGCTGTTGATTGAACTTTGTGATACGCATATTTGCACACTTTATTCTCCGAGACCTGTTCTGGAAGCAGTGGTGGTATTCCGTAAAATAAGCACACAGTGCCATCAAGTGTCTGAAAAAGTTATTGCCAGCACTGAGTTGAGATACAAACAGTGGATGAACAAGACTCTACGTTCTCGCCAGAGGCATAACTATCTACGAATGTTGAACAGGTTGGCTGATGTTTTTTCTTTACTTTGTGGTTAGGTTTATGAGAGAGTGGCTGCATGCTGATGTTACTAACTTGCAGTGGTTTGTCTTAGAAGTTTAAAGTCAACAGTGTTCATGTGTTCCTGTTAGCCATTTCAGAGTTAAGTGTCAATCCAGATTTCTGTTATGTAGTAATATTGAAATAACGAGAAAACCTCAAATTGGAGAATAGTTTAATGGGTATTTTTAGCATTGCTAGATTACCTCACTGTAAATTATAAGCTTTCAAATAAAAGTATAATTTAAATGTTAGATTGTATTTTTTAGTTGCTAGCTTTTCCTATTTAAGCATATAAATGTCATTCAATTTTTATCTGAATGCAATAGGTTAAAGTGATTTCAAGACTCTACCTACTTTAGTTCTGCTGCTTTTTATGATTATACCTGGGCCATCATCTTTATAGATAGAAGAGAGATTGTTTACTATTCCATTACTATTTTGTTCCTATTTAAAAGTGTTTTCCAGGGATTTATGAATTTACTTTAAAAACTGGGAAAACTGTAAATATTGTATTCTTGGCCAGGCTATGTTCCTAAAAACGTTGACCGTATTATTTAAGAAACATAGCTTAAAGTGATAACTGACAATACATATTTGCAATTCAGTTGAACTCCACTTTCTTATCTATGGAGTAATGGGTGCTGGTGAGGTTTCCTTTGGAATCTTAGCTATATATGTTTCTCTTTTTTTCCTCTTTTTGAGGTTTCATAATATATAGTCTTTGTTTATAGTTTTGATTTTGCTCTGTTCTTTGCTGAAGGAGATTTCATAATCTCCTCCCCACCCACCCACCCACTATGCAATATCCAGCTATTTAGGATGGATACAGAAGTCTGAAGAATTTTTTCTATTAATGATTTCTATTTAATTTGGTTTTAGTGTGTTTATGTTAAAATATTTTTTCCTATTTTTAGCATTAAATTTTTGTCTCCAGTGTTGCGGCTCATCTTAGTGTTGATTACTCTGGAACTAGTCAATGTTCATTTGGTTTCTAAGAAGAAACCTTTTGAATATCAGCAGTATCTAAAGTGAGTATATAAGATTTACTTTATGAAAATAGGAAGTTGTACACATTCCTTTTTGATCTGTAATATAAATCTTGTAGAGAAAAAAATAAAAAGGAACAGCATGACTTTTAGTACATTGTCATCTTTCTATCATTGTATCTCTGACAGTGTTCACTCAAGAACTAAAATAACTTGGTTGAAAATATATGGTCCAGTTATTCACATTTTTAATTTTTATTAGACGTCCTTAGTATAGATAGAGAACGATCACACACTCAAAAAATATTAATACATAAAAGCTGTATTTAATATGTTGGTAATTTTACTCCTTCTGTGTCAATTGGATGGTTGGGTATGATAGACTTTGTGAAACTTTTGACTGAGAAAGAATTTTCCCCAAATGGCTTCCTGTCCTATCACAGATTTTATCACTGCATTCTTTCTATGGCAGTGTTTAATTGCAGTTCTGAAAATCATTGCTTCTTACTGTGAGAATGAGGGAGTAGTTCTCTTCGAGAAGTAGAAGAAACTTTAATGTACTGATCATCCTGAAGGACATTTGGAAATTTGGAGACATTAAAAGCTTTAAATCAGGCACTGAGATATTTTTCTTTTTTTTTTTTTTTCTTTTTTTCTTTTTAAATCCCTTAATGAGTTTTTCTTCTTTGGTTTTGTTTCTTGTAGGTTTTTGAAGTCAATCTTGCAGTATACTGAGAACTTGGTGACATACACAAGCCCTGAGAAAAACAAGTGGGATGAAACCATGGAGCTTACAAACAAGACTTTGATAAGAATAAGGAACATCAGTGACAGAAAGCTAATGTTAATGCAGCTGGCTACATAAATTAAATGGATTTAAGATTATTTGGACATTGTTATATCTTAAGAGTTCTGGAGTCCTCAAATTTGACAAGTCTAATTCAAAGATAAACTTAATCAGTCATTGTCAAATTTTGGATGCAAAATTTAGTCTTTGTATTAGAAGGTGGCTGTTGAGACTGGCGTTGAATGTTCAAGCTTCTGAAGAATGGACTGTTTGCCAAATCCAGTGAAAAAGACTTACTGTGAGCTAAATCAGGATGATGCAAGTTCTACTTCAAGTATATTATGTGTTTTGTAGCTTGAATTTTTTTTTTTGTAGTTTTCTGTTATACTGAAAATATCTAAGAAAAGAGTGTGAATAAAAGTTCTGGGAAATTTTAAATCCAAAAAGTAATTTTTTTACTTTGAAATATATTGGAAATAGTGTCAGACACTGTGATCTACAGGTTAAGAAATGATGAGCATTTAGCATAAAGTAGTGCTCGTTGGCAGCTGTGGTTGTTATTATTAGTTCATAACAGAGTCAGATCTTGCACTGAGGTAGAGCTGATAGCACAGTAACCAGTTGTTTATATACCAGGATTTAAAGGAGGCAGGGTGGAATAACTTTTGCACAGTATGTGTTTCTTTTGTTTAATTTCATCTGCTTATTGCCAATACGTATCTAGTTAGTTAATTTTATGCAGATTAAATATGAACACACACATGCTCACAGACACATATTTATTGTCGTTCAAAAAGTTATCATCTTGTTGCACACAACATTCATTTGAATAATTTATTTTTTCAAAATAAATTCTCCCCCTTTCTCAACCCCAAAGAGTAGAATTTCAAAGGAATGCATCAGTTGAAGAGCAGATTCACAGAAGACCACCAATCTGTATCGATTTGCTTTCTCCTATGGAGAGTAAAACCAGAGGGTAGCGTCTGGAGAATGTTTGGCTCTACAAAAGAGTAGAGATTCAAGTTACATTTTAATAAGATTCTTTGCAATTTTTCTTGACTGGAAATCACAGTGAGAGAGTTACTAGTTTGGTTTATTTGGTGTGGGGGATGGATATAAACTAAGATCATATTGCTTCCTTTATGCTACTCTTGCGATATATTGTGTGTGTGTTTGAAATTTAACTATGTCACCTTCCAAGGATTTTTTGTTACTATGGAACTAAATGATGTGAAGAAGTGTGGACTAGATAAAAACCATTAAAACTGGGAATAGAGAATAATGAATCAAATGCAGTGTATGAGCCACAGTCTGAAATTTCTGCTTTTTTTAACACCTGGGTTGGCAAATCCTAATTATATTTTTGAAGGCTTATTTTGTACCCATTGACTTTGCTCAGGACGTGTTAACTTCTGCTAAGTGTAGCTTGGTAGTGACATTTGTGATGACACTGGCTTTGATGGTGTATTGTAAGGGGGTGGGTGATAAGTATTTTGAGGCAAAAAATTTATTTAAGCTTTACATATTTATTGTGGGAAAGAGATCAAGAAATTAAAACACGGAGTCATGATTTGAAAGTACATAAACAGCTGACACGCTTTCTCCTTTTAAAGTATGTTCATGTACTGAAAAGCACCTTACAGACCATAGATGAATATTTTCAACAACATAAGTTTTCCTTTTGTTTCTATATTGAAACTTTGCTAAAATGACCTTGCATGCTATTCTCTTCATATGCTTTTACTTAAGATGGAGCACATTGACAGTTTCTCCTTTACTAATTAGTGCCATAGATGTGATTTGCTGCTTTAAGTCTGCAGTAAGAAACATGATGGACTTCTGGAAATTATGTCAAAGATGCCTTTCCAGCTTGTTTTCCTACCTCTGAAGCTCTCTGATGGGAATGCTGCTACCATCTATTGTTAAACAAATCTGGAACAGACTGGGACAATCCAATTTATTCTGACTTAACGCTGTCATTTGCCAGTAGAGCTGCATGCGGGGCTTATGGTTTCTTCCTGCTGTTAAAAGACTTGCAGAATAGAGCTGCAGAATAAGTGTATATTCTACAATGCACATTGAAAAACAAATGGCAAGAGACATGGTGAAGATCATGGGGTTTGTCCTTTATCGTTACTTGAAATGACTTCTCTGCCTCAGTTATTCATCTTTGCCATCAGTTTGGCATCACTTTGAGTTTTAAGATATTAGAAAGAATCTTGACTGTGAACATTCAGTATTCCTGAGAGCAAAAGAAGCTTGGAATAACCAAAGATATCCAGTGGGTACATGCATGAGTAATGCTGACAAAACACATCACGTTTAAATGCAAGTGCTCTCATTTTTGTTGTCCTGAAGGGAATTAATTCTGGAGCTGAGCTGTCCAAAACCACATAGCCATCCATTAGGCATTCAAGTAGTTGTCCAGTCTTTTTTCAAAATTCTTTCATTCTTGAAATTTCAAATATCTAGAATTGTACCAAAGACTATTTTCTTGCAAGTGTGGCATTTCATCCAAGTATTACTTGTGTCTGTTCTAATTGTTGGCCACAGACCCTCCCTGTGGTCTGCATTTTCCTGGAGCTAGTATTCACTCGGTGAATCTACAGAGACATTGAAGTGGAACCTGCAGCATCCTCTGAGGAAGGTAGTTGAAATATTTTGTTTACCTGGATAATGCTGATGAGGAAGTGGTGATTCCTCAGTCAGATCTTCTGAGTTTGATTAATCAATTTATATATGTGCGCGCGCACGTCTGTGTGTATGTTAATTAAAAATAGCTGAGAATTTTTTTCTAATACTTCCTGATCTTACAGGCTAATGTTAGGCATCCCAACTCAAAGAATTTATGACAGAAGTTTTGAAAACATGGAAGAAAATCAGGTATCCGTCTTTTTGGCTAAATCACTGGAATTCCTTTGAGTCTTCTTGACTATCCCATCTAAATAAGAGGAGCATCTCTAATCATTTTAGCTTTTCAGTAGTGAGATGCAGTTCCTCTGCCTGCCTTCCACTTCAAGGGGAGTTTTCAGGTGAGAGACTGTATTAAATAATAAGAAATTGAATGCTCTTAATTCAAATTGGAATGGATATGGTTTTCAAGTAAGACTAGAGATCCTTTGGTGCTTACATTAGAACTAGTGAAAATTAATGTTGTAGGAAGTCCCCTGAGTCCATTGCCTCCATCATTATATGAATGTTTTTGTTCATATGCATAAATGTTAGAAGAAAAGCTGATCTCTGACATAATTATGTTGTAGTTGTGTGAACGTTTATGGGTTTGGTACCTTCTAGGGACCGTTAAGATGAGCTAAAAGTTTACTGAGGTGGGCACTGCATAAACACCATGAAACATCAATCATGGTAGGCATCTGTGTGTGGAAACAAAGCTTGTCTAGTATTTTCTCTCTGTCATTCTCTAGTTAGTGCTCGCCAGAATGATGATGGGAGGAGTTAGAAACAGAACCATGTGTTCCTATACCAATGTAACACAAGTGGCTAAAAATACCTAAAAACTTTTTGGGAGTTGTCATCACTATTGCCTTATACAGAAACATTTTACATAAGAGATAGAGCTACAAATTTAATTTACTTCAGCTTTTAATACTTACCCTCTAGCTGTTTTCAAGCAGCCTGATAGTCTTTGAAGTGAACACCTGGTGGCAGTGTTTGGTAATTCAAAATAGCATTGCAGCCTGACATTTACTTTCTTAGCTCTTTTCTTAGAAGGTGTATAAAGAAATCGAGTTTTCTTCTGATTTCATCAGCTTTGTTATATGTGTCTTTAATTGTGGCCGTCGCTTCTGGTGAAACTTTTTTCTCTCATTTGTTTCAGGTCACTTTTGGAGAAATTGAACACCTCTGAAAAAATGTTTTGCAAACAGCATTTCAGTAATTAGATAGAGGCTTATCACATTCACCACATTACTTGCTGAGGACTTTTCACATTTCCCAGAAGTTCATCAACTCCTTCTCTTTTCAGGTACTTTAAGAGAACAAGTTCTTTGAATTTAATAAAAAGTTTATTTTAACAAATTATTGTTTATTACAAAACATAAGAAGGTGTTGCCATTCCTAAAAGAAAAAATTCCAGATTGTCCTTTGTTAATTGCTGTGATAGCATGAAAAATCTTATCTCAAAAGCAAAATATATCTTTTGAACAAAAACAATAATTGTCAAGGAATGTGTTTATTAAGAAAATTGCTCTGAGGTCTCAGCCTTATTGCTGTGGTAATGATTTTTCAGTCTGTTAAAACTGAAATGTGCTATTCATATGCCACCCTGTGAAGAAGATATAGTTGAGCATTGCTTGTTGGGTGGCCTTTGAAAACCTTGTCCACAGTAGCACTTTCAAACCATGCAGAGAGGTTGCAGTTAAAAAAGATTTTCATTCACATGAAGTAATTTTTGTATGCTGTGAAATCTTGTGTAGGAATGTTGGAACATCCCCAGCAGAGCTTGTTTTTTGCCTTATGCTACATTAGTGCATCTGGTCCATGTATGGTGTATCACCTTTTTTTCATAAATTGATCTGCAGATGCAGAGCAGATTCCTGGCTGGCGTAAACTATTCCTGCCCCATCTACTTCAGTGCAGATCCTTTACTCCACTAAGGATCTGCCCCATGCTGGTCGGGTTTCCCGTGAAGTGGATTGGTTCCTATCTATGCTTCTCTTTCAGGCTTGCGTATTTTCAGGGGACTGGAAGAAAGAGCTATGTATTTCAGATAAAATTGCTGTGCAGCAAAGCCTAATTAATTTAGTGGCTTACTTCACGGGGAAGTGGGGATCATGCATGGGATTTCACAGCTATATACCAAATTCATAATTCTTTAATATTTTTGTGTTTCAGAAAGAACTTTACCTAGAGTAGAAATCAGTTTTCTTTTTGAGGCTTTTGCAGGGGCAATGCTATAGGTTAGATCACCTGATTTTTGCTTTTTAAAAATTTTCAAGGATAAGTGCAGATCTGTTATTTAAGAAGTCTTTATAAGCCATATAGATTTTCAGATAGAAGTTGACTGAAAGGAAAATGCCCGTTGTTTGCCTTCCCTGGGCCCCAGGCAATAGGATGTAAATATGCGTAGTGAATACTGCGTGAGATCAAACTGGCATTTTTTCTGAAGGTGAGAATCCAAGACAATATATACAATTAAAGCCAACAGCCTTGCCTACCAAAAGGAGTCCATGCCTTCTGGCATTCTCCAGTGAATACCTCCTCTGTTCCTCTCCCATGTATATGCATCTCACAGTTCCTCTAAAAAAAAAAAAAAAAAAAAAAAAAAAATGCATAGTAGAACCAGCCAGCGCCAGTTTGTTTTCCATGTTTTCTTTTCTCTGTAAGGGATTAGTTGTAGTAACAGATTTCATGTGCCAGAAAGTGGGTGAACATTAACTATTTTGTCATGCACTGATCCTTCCTACAGCCCTGCAAAATTTGAAATGCAGGAATGGTTATTCATTAACATTTCTTTGTGTCTACAGGAAGTACATTTACTATGTAAACATGTTTTATATAGAACATACAGCTGTTTTGAACGAGCACTCAATGAAACATAAGAGTACAGTGCCTACACTGCCACTTCAGAAACTCTGAGATACCACAGCATTGTGTTTTGGAAGAGCGAACACACAAAGACTTTGCCTGGAAAAATGAATGGTGGAAGTTTCTTTTTAAAAAAAAACCAAAAAAAAATCTTCAATTTTTCATTGTTTTGTATCTGAAATGCCGGGACACTGAACTATTGACATGCAGTCAATATTTAGAAGTGGGGTGGGTGGGGGTGTGTTTCTGAAGTTCCTTATGCTGGTTTAGTAGAGATCCCATTAGAGAAGGAAAATTCAAGCACCATCAGATAGTCCATTTTTAATAGACTGTGGAGTATATTACCACTGGAAAAAAACCTTATGGTGTAGAGAAAACAGCCTAGAATAGCTAGAAGAATCACGGGGGGCCCTCTTGTCCTGTGAATGTCAGTCTCAAATTTGGGAGGACCTTTACTGGTCATGCCATTTCCTTGTGTAGTAGGTGGGATTGTGTCCGATACACCTCTCTGCAAGCAACTCCACTAGCTAAACTCCACTTTAAGGGCATTTTGTGGAGTGGGGCGCATTCTGAAAAGGTGAGGAATGTTTCTGCTTGCCAGAAACAGCAGTCAAACAGAGTGTTTTGGCTGGGCGGTTGCCTTTCAGTGACGGAAGCTGGTTTGCCCCTTCGGAGCTGTAGGATGGTGCCTTTACCAAGGTGCTTCTTGCACAAACTATATGCCGTTGGCCCTCCCACATAAAGCTTACCGTTCCTACGGACCACAGGACCGAGTAGCATAGGTGTGCTGTGGAGAGGGGTTATGTACAGCGTACCAAGCCCTTGGGCAGCTCTCCGCTGCACGGCGGGGTAGATATTGAGGTAGCGGCTTAGCCAGCATTTGGACCATGGGCTGGTATACTGGGGTTTTATGTTTGACCTGTAGCTGAGATCATCCTTGCTCAGAAAAGCCCAAGATGGGAGAAGGGGGTCTTGGTTGTCTAACCAGTCCTACGTGCACTTCCTAGGTGTAACTTTTATTAAATGGTAAGGAAGGGGAGGGTGTCTAATTGTTTTAATGGGAAAATAATAATACTCTTAAACCGGCAGGATAGTACAATGATGGGAGATGACAATTAGATGAGCTCATAAATTTTGGACCAATGGCATCTGTGCAAAAGTGGAAGCTTAATTCTACGTGGTTGGTAAAGAAAAAGTAACAAAAAAAAAAAAAAAAAAAAAAAAAACAAAAAAACCTGCAGTTGACCCTTCAGGATATAATGCACTTGTGTCAACATGGACTCTGCCCAAACATTGTTCTGCTGTGGAAGCAGCTGGGTGCCCTGCCCTCTGGTTTATGGAGTGCCAAAGGGAAGGGGTAAGGAGAGATGAGGTGAGGGAAGAGGGAGGAGGGAAGATAAAGCAAACGCAGCTCACCTCTTCAACACCACTCTCTGAACTGAAAACGTCCTGTGGCTGACCCTCTCGGCCCTGATTTCTTGATGTTTAGGGACCTGCATCAGCAGAGAAAGAGTGTCTACCTCAAAGTCACCGGCATTGTTAAAAAGAAGCAATTTTTCTACTTCCTTTACAAATATTTTTCTTCGGGAGCGTAGGTGGATGTGGGGAGAGTGGGGCAGGGGAGAGAATAATAGCTATTTCTGTCTGGCCTGTTATATTTGAGGTCTAATTTATAGTATTCTGTGTAGCACGATGGTGTCATTTTAATGGTGTATTAACACTGAAGTCTGGAATATTTATTTGGTTGAAAAATGCATCTGATACTAAATATATCTCTGGGGAGATGGCTGTGGGATGATTACAGAACTGATGGCCATCAAATTGATAGCATTTCTCTGTCCTCCTGAGTCTTCTGCTGTAAAAGTGGGACAGGGCGTTTTCTGGTTAAGAGTAATGGTCTCTGCGCTGTCCTCAGGGGCAGATGTGGCCCAGCACCTGCGCCCTGCATCCAGGGTAGACAGAGCTGCTGCACCATTATCTTCAGTTCCCTATTAATTTCTATTCAGATTAATCAGTAGTTGCTTGACATGAGGAATCACATTGTGAGCGTTAAAGCTTTACCACACACCATTGTTATTTATTTATTTGCAGTCTATTATTTGTGCTAGAAATACTAGCTAATTTAACCTGATTTGTAATCTTCCTTCTTTTCTTTTTTTGTCTGAAGTCTCCCATGTGATTTGTGTATGTATAAAGCTAGGGGGTTTTATTCTTGGGGGGGGAGGGTTGGTTGACTATTTGTACCAGGTAATATGAGATAGTGCCCAATAGAAATTCGTAGCCTCCCTTACTTTAAACCAGGTTAATGTACTGAAGCAAGAGAGACGTTGCCAATCTCAGGAAAGGTCCCTTTCCTGAGCATTACAATTGCATTTTGTTTATTATTTGCACTGTGGCTGTGGCTGGATGTCTTCCTAAGTGAGATTGTAAATCATCTGCACTAGATTTCTCAGTTTCCTTGTGTGATGCTATGTACAGATCAGGAGCGAGCAACCACCTCTGCAAATACTTGTACTTGATTCATGGAGATTAATTAAACATGGACTGTGTCAAAGCTATGCTATGGATATTTTGATAGTTTATTTTCATTAACATTCAAGCAAGGTGCAGTCCTGTCTGTGGAAAGACAGGATGCGTGATGGAGGGAGCCCAACATCCCCGCATCTGCAGCACGATGATCTATAGCTGTGGCTTCTGCAGGCTCATAGCAAACAGGGTGTGAGCGCGAGTTCGCTGGTCGTGTACGTCGGTGGGTCTGTGACGGTGGGGATTCACTTGCCAACACCCTTGCTGGATGGCAGGGACTGCAGCTGTTAGCAATCAAGAGGAAGCTATCGTTTCCTCTTGACTTTTACAAACTGGCCTAATATGACTTCTATTTATTCAGGTGTTTTTATACAAATTTTCCAAAGATCCTGAGTTCGACCTTTGTGTATGTAGTTTCCCATCCAATTAGTGAAAAGCATTTAGAAATGTCAAGGATGGGACTAGAAGGGCCTCCTAGGTGCTGTATGCCGCTGTTACAGCCAGCTAGATTGCACCCTATCTTTTTCAGCTGTATCAAATACCAGAAATAATTTGTCTCTCCTACTCTTCTCTTTGCTGTACTACTACTGTATCAGAACCTTGTTCAGGTTGCTTAGAAACCCTCTTGTAGTATCCAGTTTTTTTCACGGCCCATTCATATTCATTTGTTCTTGTGCCAGTATTGTCCCCTAGTTGGGTAGCTCTTCTCTCCACCTAATGTTTACACATCACTTCAATGTATTTATAATAAGGAACCATATCCTTTCTCAGTCTTCATATTTTTAGGCTAAACAAGCCCAGTTTTTTTAGTGTCCACTCATAAAACAGGTTTGTTATTTCCTGGATATACCCAGTAGCCCATCCCTGCACCTGTTCTGGTTTCGGTTCCTCATCCATGGGACCGGTCTTGCACAGCCCTCCCAGTCTTGCAGAGGAGTTTGCACCGCCATCTAGCATAACAGCAGAAATATCTGCCTGCCTGCCTGCGCTGGCTGTACTTCACGTGCTACACACTAGGACCACATCTGCATTTGCAGCATCTCCCATTGATGGGTCCTGGTCATTCTATGATTGGCTGATAAATAAAAGTCTTCTTCCTCTTGGTCTTCCTTCAGTAGGCATGCAGGGTTTGGTTTTTTGCTCTGGAACAATGCCATGCACTTATTTAGATCTCCCTTGCCCCTTCCTCGCTTGAAATATTTGTTAAAAATATTGCCACTGATCTTTCAGCTTCCCATGATGCCTTTTTTTTCAGGCTCCTACGCAGTCCCTTTCTTAGTTTACAGCTTTCCAGGATGCGGTAGCTTCCATCTCCACAGCCTCCTTCCCATTAGCCATCCTACCCTTGCTTCCACCTTTTACATCGCCCTCCCTCACAAGGCCTGGTGGTGAAGCCTTCATCTAGATTTTGGGTCATGCTAGAATATTTGTGATGTCTTTAACTTCAGAAAAGCCCCTTGTCTGTGGTTTTCATTATATTTAATGCCTGATTTTGTTTTTAACTTTGTTTTGTTAGATAAGGTTGAGGTCAAATCGACTGGAATAATTTTGACTTTGGTGGCACACTTCCTCATCTCTGACGTGACTTCTTCAGAGCCCAATCCCAATTTCCAGTATCTGTGTGATCTTTGCTTAATTCCATACAGTTTTTGAGGTGATCATTCACACCACATGGGTTTGATGCCGCCCTTACAGAGCTCTCCCTTTGGCCAGAGGTTTGACATTTCATGTAAGTTTTATCTTGAAGACATTCCACGTTTCTTCCGAAATCCAGGTCAATGCGATTTTCAACCCAGTTCATGACAGTAGCACACATCGCATTAAATTCTCAAATTTAATTAAATTCCCAAATTTAATTCTCATCACTTCATCCCATAGGGCAGAAGCACAAACGAGAAGTTTGCGTTGCTTCTATAAAAGCCTCTAAAGCGTCTTCGATTTGGGCCCAGCACCCTTCTCGCGGGTGATGCGAGTGGGTAACGGAGCTTGTCCGCTGCCGCCGGGCGCCGGGCCGGGGCAGGTGTTCCCGCGCGAGTGAGGAGGTGCAGATGCAGGACCGGGTGCTCGCTCAAAGAGGGCCAGACACCCTCGGCTCCGTCCCGCTCCTGCAGCGGCATGTTTGAACAAGAAAGAATAACATGCTCGGTAATGGCGCGAGTAAAGTTTTACAAGGAGAGCAGGTGTGCCTGCTTGAAAGATAAACTCTTCACCCATGCGACGATAAGATAAATGATCCGAATCTTGTGATTTAGTTAATGTTTCTGTCTTTACCCTGCTGTGTACACAGCACCCTGCTGGATAAGCTGCCCAGAACTGTGTGCCTCTGTATGCACAGAGCTATAATAGTCAGCAATATCATTCTCTCACCTGGTGTCCTTAACTAAACAGCCTTTAATCATTATACGTCGTTATTATGTGTTCCTTATTGTACAATGTAGCAGCTACCTGGCATTAAAAAAAGGCCAGTGCCAACATTAAAAATAAAAGGCCGGTGCCAACATTAAATAACATCATTGGCTGTGACTGGAGGATCTTGTTTCACTGCTATTTCAGGCTGTCACGTTTCTCTGGAGCAGTATTTAAATTATGTCTGAATTTAGGCAAATGTTTTTTGTTCAGTTGCCTTGAGAATTAGAGTTAATCCATCTTTCTCACCAAGGGAAAATTCCTCCAGAGGCATCTTGCTCTTGTTTCACTGCTTATTGATTATCACTCCCAGTTTGCACGTTACTGGCTGCGGCGTTCCAGCTGCATTTGAATGAGCAAAAGAAAAGCCAGCTGGTGCTCTGTTGTTCTGATTTTTATATCAGCATTTTGGTTTCAAAGACATTTATCTAATCTTATTAACTGGCTTTACCAAGAGGATTTCCTCACAGACTTAACTGGGAGAAAACAAATAGGCAGCGAGGAGGGGGTGGTGGAGGATATCTTCTGTTACTCTGCACAGAAGCACATTCTTACCTACTGGGAGAAAAAATAAATCAGGTTTGCTATTGATTCAAATGCTGGCACGTCCCAACTAAGGCAAAGCTCCTGAATTTCCCTTATGGGAATGGCCTGCCTGTAAGAAGGCAAGGCGATGGGCTTTTTTCTCCCACGGGGGTGCAGAGAAAAGGCCAGAAGGCACAACCTGCTGCAGAGGGAAAGGCTGCACTCAGGGAAACGCGGCCGGGGGCTGGGGGCTGCGGCCGCGTCCCTGGCATCTCCCTGTGCTCCCTGTCTAGTGAGAACTTGCTTGTTGGGGGGGGGTTTGCATGTAAGAGCCCCATGTACACTCAGAGTGCAACAACAGAGCAGATATGGGGAAATTAGGTCAAACGGTGCCTGCACATTGGGGATCTCTATGGTTGAGGGTAGCAAGCATGCAGCCTAAGGTCCAAATTCCCAACGAGGCACACACACAGGTCACGGTATTCATAAATTCGGAGTCCTGTTTGACATAAAGTAAAATACAGTGACATGAATGTACAGGCATACATATTTTGTTATAGGGCTCCTTAAGAGTAATTGCTGCTAAAACAGGATTTCTACTACAAACAAAGAATCATATCTTTAGTCAGTCCTTTGTTAATTTAGCAACTTTCAACTTCACCAAACAGCGGCTGTACGTCCAGGAATTCCTCTGACAAAGGGTACCCCAGAATCTGGAAGATTATCCAGTTACGATTTAAAGAAACTTACAGCAAGGATGACTGACTAAAGAGAGAAGTCTCTGAGAGCATTAAGAAAAGAGAAAGAAAGAACACGTGAGTAAGAGAGAGCTTCACTTTCTCATGAGTAAAGTGAGAATTATTCCTGTCCTTATGTTTTGTGACAGGTGTAGTCAGCGTCCCTGGTGTTGGGTATGGACTTGCTTGCTTTCCTTCCTTTTTTCTCTTCTTCTCTCTGCCTCTTTTGCTCTTTACAGACCCCGTACTTACAGGAGAAACTTACGTTGATTCTTAAGGAATCTTTTTAGATTTACATGTGTTAGCAATGAGGGGCTCTTAACTTAAAAGCTCTGTTTGGGGTAGCACTGGCAGAGAATAAAGGATGGCTGTTAGTCCTGGGCTGAGTCAGGGGAGTGGTAGGTGGCTTCTTCTCCTGGGAACAAAAGGGAGGTTCCAGGGAGCCATTGCCTTGGAAATCCCACCCAGAGCAAGATCATCAAGAGCTACTGGCTCTTCCTAGCTCTTTCTAGGTGCTGGGAGTTGTCCGTGGAGGATACTGTATTATCACGTCTGGAGGGAGAGTTGTGTGATGATGCATTCCCATCCCATGGGCATCACAGGTGTTGCCATCCCTGAGCAGGCACAAGAGCGTGTCCAATTGATTCAGAAGCGTTTGAGATCGGCTGCAGAGCAAGCCCGTTCACTCTTCCTCATTGCTAACAGCGCCTGCCCAACTCACCCTTCGGCACGGCTGGGCAAACCTTCCAGTCTGCTCCAGCCACCTTCTGCTTCAGCCAGCGTGGCTCTGAGGCAGTGGATTGCCTGGCCGTAAGCCGGGCGCTCTGCATTACACGCTGCAGCCTCTCCGGGCGCTGAAGGGTGGCACGCTGGACTGCACCCGCCTCCTTCCAGTCTGCAGAGCCATCCTGCCCTGGCAGTCACGGGGAGCTCGCACCACCTCATGCTTAGGTGTTTCTGTAGGATGACGTAAAGGGAGAAGAAGTCCTGAGGACTAGTGGAAACACCACACCTATTTCTGAGGGCACATCTTTTAAAATGACATCAGTAAAAGAGCAAAATACAGGGCATCAATGCATCTCTCATGATGAAAAGCTACATGTTCTTCCCTAGCGAACATATCTCCCGTAGCACCTACATTTCTGTAGGCTCAGCACCTGTCCTCATGGGGAGGCTATTGCAAAATAAGTGAGTGTGTGTGTGAGGCGGTGAATTTAAAAGAATGCTCTGAATCAGCTCCTGAAACGGATGCCTTTATTTGTCATGAAGAGCAGCTTTTGGTCACTCAACCCCCCTCCAGAACTGGCTAAATGTAGGCAGCACTCAGTAGAAAATGAGCGTGTCCAGGCTGGAAGTTAATACAGAGCAGCCGCTCTGGGCTATTTCCCTCTTGCAGCCATGTTCTGAGATGAGAACAGCTTCTTGGTTCTCCAAGTCTTGCGTGGTGCCCCCGAAGTGGAAGATTTATTTATTGTGTGAACAGATTGGTTCCCTTCTCTATTCTAATTTAAAACACATTCAATCAAGCAGGGGCCCTTTGAAAATCTGGATGTGCAGCACAGTGATGGCTTTTGATTTTAAGATCTGAGTCATTGTTTCCCAAGTCCCCATGGCCTGAACCCAGGCTATCAAAAAACTCTTAACTGTACAGGATGAATAAAGCAGCCAGCGGTGGTCTTTCTCCTGGTAAAATTGAATTACCTGTACTAAAAATAAAGCTTGTGTGTCCAGTAAGTGAAGCTTTGTTGGGGCATCCTCCAAGGATATGATAAAGACCATGCCAGATTTTTACTTCACCACTGAGTAAGACGCAAAGTTTCCCACCTGTGAGAAATTTGTGTGTGTTTGAGATCTAGCGTCGGTCCAAAGTGAGCCAAAATTGCCTCTAACCAGAATTTTCTCATAACGGGATCTCACAGCCCAGTGGCTCTGGGATGTCAGGAAGGGGTCTTGCCTTGGCACTGTGAGCTGCAGACTGCCCACGGCTGCAAACCCAGCCCTGCCCAAAGCTGCGTCCTTGGGGTACTCTGGGGCCGCAGGCAGAGCCGGTACGAGCACACAGAGCCACAGACAGGCTTTGCCCCAGACTCTAACATAGCGTTACAAACTACTTAGCAGAACACGAGAGATAAAGATCTGAAGAAATAATAAGCACGTTTATAGATCTTTGTCCTATTTTTATTTCTCGTCCTTCTGAAGAGTTGGAAAAGGGTGAAGCTCTCTAAATTATTCAAGTTCTTTTTCCAGTTGGTAGTTTTCCTTCAGAATTATGTCTAGGTAGACTTGCTTTCTTTGTCCTTAGAGGGTTCCCCGATTGAGCTGAAATTCCTGCAAGAAAGTGTGCCTGTATTTCCTCTTTTTCACCTGAAGCTTATTATTTAGTCACCGTTAAAGCAGTTTTGCATCCTTCTCTTTACCGACAGCAGGCTTCTTTGCTTTACTGCTATTAATTTGCCTCTGTATAGCTGTACCTGGTTGAACTATTTCCTTGTCTAAGCAACCTCTAAATATTCCCACTGTTGGATCAGTGCGCAGTCAGTAAGTGACTGACTCTCCAGCAGAGAAATGCTTCGCTTTCCACGGTAAAAGAGGGATTCCAGTACATCACAGTATTTTATGGCTTAGCAGGGCCATCTGAACTGCCTAACTTCTACCATAATTCTTAAATTGCACGTAGATAAATAGAAGAGTGTTATCTTCTGTCACCTGCAATGTTAAAACTCATTTTTCCAAACTGATAAAAATAGATATAAATATACATTATACGTATAAGTCGCACCCACTTACTGGAGATTGACGCCCCTGAAAAAGATTTCCCATTTCAAATTGCACTTTGAGAACTATCAGTTAATTTTTAATAAATTTAATTTAAGAGCTTTTATCTTGTAGTGTCCTAGTTTCCTAATTAAAATGCCATATGGTACCAGGTGAAATGCTTTGTGGAAGAAATCTAAATCTCCTGTGTCATTATTTTGCCCTTATTAATCAAATGTGTGGTCCAACAGCTGTTGAGCATCCTCTGTGCAATACTTTTTCTACATTTCATCATGGCAAAGTATCCTTCTTCAGGCTTGAAATAACTACAGGAGTCAGAGCTTAGAAGGAGTCTTCTAGGTTTGTACACAAGACCTATTTCTGTTTTGACTTTTTGTGCACGTTTAATCAATTTTGTGCAAGTATCCAACCAAGGTGGGTTTAATCCATTTGTAGAGAATTCATTGAAGGTTTGCCAGTCACTTGGACAACACCCGCAAGATGACTCCACTATCGACATTTGGCAGGGATCTGTCTGCGTAGTAGTTTGGAAGAAGCACAAGTTCATGACTCTTTTTTTCCTGTGAAATATCATACAAAATGATGACTTGGTGTAGATGAATGCTTATGCACACCTCCGCAGCTGGGATGTGAGCGACTGATTTAATGAATTGTTTTAATTAGTTCAGGTTCTGTGGACTTGACTGTATATCTAGACCACATGTTTCATCTCACCTAGCAAAAAAGTAATGCCAGAATCCAGGTCCAACTTCACTTTCATAGAAATCTACCTTCGGTTCCAACTTAAACACCAAGTGTTGACTCCCTTCTGAAGTTGGCTACTTCTGTGAGTTTCTCTCTAGGCTGTGAATGTTTACAGTGCTTTTCCTTTTCTTGAATACCTGTGTCTTAGAGAGACTCAAAGTCACCCTAATTTTCCAGGTGTGTATTCCTTCCTTTTTTCTTCCCCTTGTTCCCCGTTCCCAAGCCTTCTGACAAGCAGATACCCCGGGAGCATGGGCTGTGGTCTCCGCCAGCGGGAGCGAGAGGATGAGCTGGCTCCCACCCCACAGCAGCATCGTCCATACCCTGGGGCTGGGCTGGTGGAACAAGCCCTTCAGCCCACCGCCCATGCTTCCTTTGAAAATACGGGGTTTGCACTTGTGGGGAAGACAAAACCTGAAAACCAGCTGGCCAAAGAACATACGTTGTTGGATCAAATATTAATGAATAACAACAGTAAGTCTTCCCACAGTTTTTCTCGGCTGTACATCCCATTGCTTCTCTTCTCTGTATCTCTGTAGAGATTTGCTTCGTTATTTAACCTATTTTTTGATGCCATATAAATCATTGCCCTGTCTTCTCCAGTTACTCCTTTGAAGTTCCATCGTGTTGTGAGTCTGAGGACAACCATTTGCCATAGGGTGAGATGAGAGCCATCGCATACGGATGGATTAAGATGAACTCAGTTGGTACCTGCCCTTGAGATAACACCATTCTTATTTCTCAGGTTATAAAATCTTTCAGCTGTAAAGCAGAAGCTGCAATTTTAAGGTGTTTGTTGCAGCCAGTTTATCCAGCTGCCCATGGGTGATGCTTTTATACTCAAAGAGAAGTGGCTGTTGACTGTTATTTCTTTATGCAACTCTTGTCCATCATCACTGTGATACGTGAGCGTGGCTACCACCCTCCATGAGCGCTGAGAAATTTGAGCCTATTTTAGTGAAGTATTTGCCTCCTGCTCTGTATTCCCCGGCAGGTGGAAAAGTACAGATCCAGCTTTCTTGGAGAAAACATGCAACAAAAAACAGCAGAGTTTTCTATACTAACGGTCCATAATTTCTGCAAATGACTGGTCACCTGAACATGGCTTTACAGGCCACTAAATCATGCTACGAGGTTTATGTGCAAGGACCCACCTAAAACACAAGTGCGTTGTGGCTGCATCTGTTTTCTGATTTTGAGCATGGTGGTGGATTTGTGGCCTTCTCTTCTGTGAAGAAAAAGAAGGAAACTGCATCTGCTCACGTATGTGCACTCATAATTTGTAAGAAACCCAGATGTTAAAACACTTGCATATCCCTGCATAAATAAATAGCAAATAAGGACAAGGTTTCTGTATTTAGGATGCCTTTTTAGTGCATGTTCTCAAAGGATTTTTCCTTTCTGAGTATAAAGTGCAGCTTCCTTTGAAAAAAAGAAAATCAACACGCACCATAAATGACAACTTGTTATGGATGTAAATATTAATTATACATTGAAATTCTGGAACTGTTTTTACTAGAAGCTTGTTAGCTTGTTAATTATCATAATTATCATACAAGGGGAAAGGGAAGAGAGAGAGGGAGACTGATTAGTGTTGGTAATTTGCCTCGTCCTTTCTGTGCTGTTGCCTTTTTTTTTTTCATTTTGGGAAAATTAATTCTGTGAAATTATCACTAGGGTGCTGTGTGCTCCAGGACACGTTTGTACGATGCGGCATTGTTCTGGCAGAATGCAGACTTAATTCACGCTTGGCACCTTTCCTGTCCCTCTCCTCCTCACCATGTTTGAGTCTGCCACTCTTGGGCAATGCCATATCGTGCACTGATCTTCCCTCAAAATAAAACAGAAGTAAAAATAGGGACAGACACACAGTGCTCCTGAAACCTCAGGCAAATGTGGGCTGACAGAGGAATAAAGGAAAATGGTGGCGTTTTAATTACAATACACTAGAGGGAGATTACCCCTAGGAGGCATAGGGCTGTCAGTGGATACCACTGGGAACCACAGCCATCCTTAGTGGTTTGGAGCGGTCTTGGGGCGAAATTCCTCCTCTTACTGACCTTAATAGACTCTTGTTTTCTCTGCTTGCACCTATCTGGGTGGGACAGCCCTGGAAACAAAAAGGGGTTTAAATATCTATGTTTCATCATGTCAAAAATTTGCCTTTCAGGTTATTTAAGATTCTATACTGCCTCCTGAATTGTTAAGGATATTCAGGAAAGATCTGGAAAAAGGTGGCTGTGAATCCACCAAATCTGCAAAGAATACAGAATTAGTCAAATTCTGAAAAGGCTGTGAGAAACTTCAGAGGCACCTCATCCAACTGGATGAATGGGTGACACGATGTCAGACAAAAGTTCGGCTTTGTTCAGCCGAAGGGGAGAAAAAAACGGACGCGACCCGATGCCTCACAGGGCTCTCGGTTACCTGCAGCGGCTGGGGGAAGGCAGCCGAGTGTCACTGCGGATGGCTCAGTGACCGTCTGGATGCAGAGCACAGCTCTAATTTATTGGTCAGGCAAGGTGTTAGACTGCAAAAGGAACAGGATAGAGACTAACGTGTAAAATACAGGCAGTTAATAACGTAAGTCAATGATGCGTTCACATTTGGAATAACGTACAAGGCACTGGTCACCCAATACTCCCAAGTTTCACAAGAAGCCTGCACCAAAGCAAGGCAGACTTCAGAGAAAGGGGACAGGAATGGAAAAGGAGATGTGAAATTTCCCCCGTGAGAAGAGACTGAAAAGACTGGACAGTTTACCTTTAAAAAAAGGTGAAAAAGAGGTGATGTGGGATAAACATAGTAAAGGTAGGTTGTAACATACAGCTAGCAAATAGAAAGCCTGTTTGGCCTGTGTTACAATTCAGGGGCAAGAGAGGAGTGGGTGAATTGGAAAGGTAGCAGTTTCAGAGCTAATTAAGAACAGAAAATGTTCTGCACGCCTATCATTGGCCTCGATGCCACCAGACATCGGTTGCAAAGCTTGTAGGAGCAAGTGGTTTGGCGTGATAGGAGCGGGCTTGTGGAGTGAAGGGCTGGGGCTGGGGACGCAGCACCCACGCCGTGTGCCCTCGGGGCTTTTCCACAGCACTAGACCGACTCTGATCCCACCGAGCAAACGTTCAGCAGCAGCAACTCGGCAGATGCGCTCCTTGGGTGCATCCTGTGGTTTATTTTCATCCCATGGAAATGCACTAGATAGAAATGAACGCTCCAGACTGTGAACCAAAGTGTGGTACGTGGGGACCACAGGGAGAAATGATTCAAAAGCACACCTCAGGTCCAAACTCAAATGTTTATGTAGATGTATCTTTTGAGCCCAAAGACATACTAAGACTCAAAGTAAGGCTTGACATTTATACTGTAAACAGAATGTCAGAATTATACTAAAGAATCTTGGAAACTGACAGCTACTTTATTTTACTTTATTTTTATGCTTTTTTTTTCTTCTTTTCTTTAAGTGACAGTGAGGATGTAACATTTTGGGTTAAGGACCAAGGAAGATGCTTATGACAGAAGTCTCTGGTGTCTCTTCATAGCCAGTCAATTATGGCATGAAATGAAATATTCAAGTGTGTTTAATGCAAACTGTTTGATAAACTTATGCATGCTTAACATGCAGTTACTTAGATAAATTTCTAGGGTGTTGTGCTGCTGTTTCTTTATTGCTCTTGTCCACAGTGCAGACTCTGGAGTAGCCTTTGAAGTGAAAGCAGTTATATGTTACACCGAATCCAATAGATGAATTTTTTAAGAATTATTTTGTTGGCTGTCAGAGATATTCACATCTTTCACTGAAGAGCTAGAGCCAGGCTGAGGAGACCTTACAGAACGAGGTGCAGGGTGAGGAGTAGGACAGCGGAGTGGGCTATATGAATCCATGGGGTTTGGGACGATCGCTGCCACCTGATCTAGTCCATCAAGACACACACGTTAGGACTGCTCTTGCAAATGTCGCTAGAGTGGGAGCAACCCCGTGTACCGAATACCCACAGCACAACGGGCACCTCGGTGTCTGCACCGCAGGTGGCTCAATGCATTTGAAGACAGGTTCGTGTTTTGAGGAGAACTGGTTGCATTTCAGTTAACCTCACAAGCTCGTGCAGTGACAGCTCTCCCAACCTTAGACTTATTTAACTGGAGGCAGGCATTGGTATTGTTAATGTAAATGGTATCTATTTGGTCCTTATTTAGTTTTTGCTTAAATAATACTCCGAAACTATCTACCAACTATCAGCTATCAACCAGTAAATGGGACCAGGAGGGACAAGAAGTGTCTCAGCTCTGGTAGCCAAGCCAGCACAACAATTTAGGCGACAGGAACTCTTGTTGGGGGATTTGGACCCATGTTAGGACTCCGCCAAGAAACGAAAGGTTTCCTCTTTCTGAAGAGGGCCTGGGACCTCCTGTGCTGGGCTCAGCTGGGCACTGCCATGGGGACGGGGGACAGAGGTGGGACATGGCTGTGCCCAAGCCACTGGGCAGCAGCCAGCCTGCCAGCGTTTGAGTGGCAGCAGTATGAATATATATATTACCAGTATAAATAACAGAAAGCGACCCAGCCCAGTTAGCTGTGAGGTCAGGGAGGGCAAGCGAAGACCACTGGACTTTTCGGTCTCCAGTGGGTCTCAGCCCCTTCCTGCAGCCGGCACATCCCAACAAAAGGTCTCGGGAAATTGCCCTGTGGAGGCTGCGGTGTGACATCTGGAAGATGCACCTATCTCTGGAGGAGAGTAGTTCTGCTATAATTATTCATGTCTGATAATTAACCAGGATGTAATTAGATATAATCACCCTGACAACAGTGTGCACCTTTTTCAACAGACAAGGAGGAGGCCTTGTTGTCCACCTGTGTCTGATCAAAAGGGATAATAGAGGAGCAAGCCATTAGCGTGCACATGGTAAGAGAGCTGGGCCAGTGCTCCCATTGAAGGCCGGCTAAGTGATACAGCCGAGCATGGGAGAAAATAATTAATTCATGATATTTTTTTAAACTGTCTTTGCCATCATGATCTCAGTTGTCAGTAGCCAACCTGTTTGAATAACGCTGCATTAAAAAAAAAAAAAAAAAGAAAAAAGGCCAGGGCAGCTAAAAGAGAAGAAAAACATTTTCTACACTATCAGCAGGGTTCAGTGAAATTATCGCGTCCTTTGTTGCAGCAAACAACAAGGGAACAGCTGAAATGTTTTGTATCCATCTGTGCATGGCACCTACCCAAAACCTGCTTAACGCGAATGCGCCCAGGCCTACGACAAGGACCCTGTCCTCTGCTCATCCAGAAAGACCAGGATTGTGCATGGAAATGCCCCAGCCATGGAAGGAAGGCTTAAAAACGTGAGCTGGGAGGGACGGGTGCCTGCCCGCAGCTGAGATCCCTTCGCTTCGACCCTGGCAGGACTGCACGCAGAAAAGAGCAGCGGCAGGGCCACGGAGCCGGGTCAGCGATGCCTCAACACCGCGGGCAGCTTTAACCGAATCGCCGAGAGCAGCCGCTTTCCCGCGCGCCACCGACGTCAGCCCTCTGCTCTCTCCCATTGCCACGGCCGTGCCGCTTCCCCCGGGGCAGGGACGCGCGGCTTGCCCCCTTCCCGACGGACGGTGTCCATCGGGCTCCGCTGGAAGGCAGGGTGGGATGGATGCCTGCGGCCACGTGCAAGGGGATGCCCCGACACCAAAAGGAGATGTTTTACAGGGTTCCTCTCCGGAGGGGCTGCTGCTCGCTGAGGCTCACGCCAGCCGTCCGTAGGGACCTGAAGAGAAAGCATTTCCCAAAGGGAGGCACGCACGCACCTTTGCTGTACTGGACCACGTGCAAAAAATTGTATTGGAATGGAACCTTTCTTTCTGCAGGAGGAGGTGGACCAGATCCAACCCCCAGATGCCTCTGAAGTAAAATGAAGGTCACACTTGGTTCCCAGATCTCACCGCTGAAGTAAACTCTGCTCTTACACAGGCTAGAAACAACGTTTCTGGCCTTCTGCTTTAGATCTTAGGTTTTTCCTCCTGAGCACTGCGCATCGCACGGGTTGTTCCCTCAGCAGCTTTGAATGACCTTTCAGTATGCCAAAATGTCACTAGTTTGTACCTGAACTGCAGCCCAAGGCTTTCTAAAGAACAAGGTCTCCTAAAGCAGAAACTTTTTCATGTGGTTTACATTAGAAATAGTTAGAAATTAACACGTTGCAGTAGAAAATGCTGTTAACTGGCTTTGTGATAGATTCTGTGCTACCTGTTCATAGACGGTCACAAAAAAGCTGTGCTGGGGTCAGAGTCGGAGCACCGATATGGTCAATGTTTGGAGCCAAAGAAGCCTAGCCAGAAGTTAGTCTCTGTCTAAACCACCCAGCCACTGCACTGTAATTTTTTTTCTACTCCCAGGGCTGAACACGCGGGTCTTAGTCAGGCTCAGTGAGGATACCTGCACCTGCCCATGCTTGATTCACCCTGTACAGGACAAGTTCTGGATAACCACCAGCTTCCCCCATCTGCGCAGGATGGCACCAAGACAAGCTGTCTACAGTCAGACATCTGCCTTTCAACCAACTAGCTGAAGGTACTCGGTCTTCCCCCATTCCCCCTTTGACACAAATTTTTATTTATTTTTCTCTTTTTTTTTTTTTAAATTTATTTTTCTGTTTCCTCTGGATTCTGCTGCTTTTTCCTCCAAGGGATGTGGGCAAATCACATTTTCATAAGCCCAAAGACAGATGTGTATTTTTGTTGTTGAAATCTTGAAAACATTTAAGCTAGGTTTTGTTACTTAGAACCAAAGATCCCTTCCTCCTGTGGTTTCCCAGAATCACCCGCGTCTTTCCACGTCTCCACCTTGCCTTTGCTGTCTGACTGGGGGACCCTGACATGTACCATTGTGAAAACACTGCAAAATACCCATTGGAGAGACTCCTCATCACATTAAGCAGAAATGTCTCCACTGGCACAAGTGAAGTCTAAAATTTTGTTTTTTCTAGCTATTTCCAAGCATTTACTGTGTTTTGGCCATCAGTGCTGCATCCGTAGAAAGCGGGTACCGCAGCAGCGTGGATACAGTTGAAGTCCAGGTGCTTTAAAATACCGTAAACAAGCCTTCTGGCAGTTTTCCTGAGTTTTTTTTCACGTCAGGGCTTAGGAGTTTGGTTTAAGTCTTTCTAACGCCGCGGGGGAGGCGGCCTCGCGCGGTGGGAGCGAGGCGGAGGGGAAAGCCGGGCTGTGCGTGCCGGGCACGCTGCAGCAGCCGCCCTGCCCCGCTGGGACCCCTCCTGCCCCCCTGCTGCCCCCCTGCTGCCCCCCGTGCCCTTCCCGGCTCTTCGGGGCTGGGATTGTCTCTCTCCATCCGAGACTCGCGCTGCCACGGCTCCAAACAGCGCCGAGGGGGCCTGTAGGAGCCGTTTTAATGCAGACATCTGTTTCTTTCCTTCCAGGAGCACCGAGTGGACCAGCCAAGCCTCGTTCGGTAGATCTTGTGCTCACCAGAGAGTCTCCAGCTCCGGTGCTTCACCCAGGATCAGATGCCCGTAAGCTTTTACCTTGGTAAGGCATCCTTGCCCCCTCCAAAAAACAACCCAGCTATCTCCGCTTCGTAGCACTTTGGTCAGAGCACTGGCAGGGGAGAGTCATTTCCACCGCTACCTCGGACGTTATACAGGTGCCTGATGAAGCACGGAAGAAAGCGAGGCTACCAGGAGCCAGCCCAATTAGCGCAGCACTCTGGGCAGGGCGGTTCAGCTGGGCCCTCCGTACCGCCCGCCGGGCTGGGTACAGATGTGCGAGCCGTGAGTGACGGGCAGAGGAGCTGGGACCCTGACTACATTCAAAATCCTTCCCGGAGATTTTCCTGCTTCCTTTTTCTCTTTCTCCCCTCTCACCACGTGAAATGCGCGGTGGGCTGTATATGCAAACACTGACAGATGGTGACACTCGGCTCCAGCTCAGGCAGATTAGAAAGGGAACTCAGTGTTCAAGGGACCAATTACCACTCTGTCCCCTCGGGGAAGAGCATATCAGATGTTTACTGGGGGTTAATAATAAATGAATTGAAAAAAAAATTGCTCTTCGAACACCATATTCTGTGTATTCATGTCAGCAGGTTGTAATTAGCTAATTAAATGCTTGGACTGACAGAACGGCCCCAGTGGGGGTTGCAACACTGCAGACCGCTCCTGAAATATGAGCAGGAAACATCTTGGAATATGTAGGCAGGAGAGCAGTTAACACCTCACATTTAATGGGACACTTCTTCCTGCAGAGGTTACTGGGAGAGCTGGGAGGAGGACTTGGACAAGTCCGGCGTCTGCAGAGTTCGCTGCCAAAAAAACTGGGGGCAGCGTGCGAGCGAGGGGGGCACGCAAGATAAGGAAACAAGCGGTCACGGGCTCTCGGCAGCAAGCAGCGTGGAGAAAAAAGGATGAAGCTGTTGAAACAAGTATACGATTCCAAATGAATATCAACTAGCTGATAACTCCCGGCTCCTCCTTAAAAGGGTAGAGAGCTCCGCGGTGGCGAGAGCGCTACCAGGAGGCACAATCTACTATAAATATGGGTGTCCAACCATGTATGATTAGTTTGAGTCATCAAAACCAAAGCTACACTTAAGGAACATGAAAGGCCCACCTTTAACCTCCCGAAGCAGAGGAAATGAGAAGGCGCGTTCAACCTCTTGGCTGCCGTTCGGGTATTAGCTCATGCCGTACGCCCCTGCCCTCGCCGCTGGCCTTCGGAGATGAGAGCATTTTGTACCACTGGCATGTCACCACTGCTTGTTTGCTTTCCTGGCTCCTTAGTAGCAGCGGGGTTGGGTTCATGAACAGCAAGGCACCTGGCACACTATACAAATAGGGAGCAAAATCCATGCCAAATTACAGCACGAATAATGCATCCGTCTGGAATGTATCAAAGGAGGCGTTTGCAGCACCAGCAGTGAAAATGATAGTGTGTCAGGATTTTTGAAGCCCTAGGTTTCTTTGGTCCCACTTTCTAGACACACTGCTTTGGAGGTAAAAAAACGCTTACAAGGAAGCAGCCTGGAAGTGTGCAAGCCGTCCCAGCAGGAATCTGAGCTCACCCTCGGCAGCCACCTTTTGATGGTGCAAAATGACCCGTAGCATCATGCGCTTGGACCAGCAGCCTGCCAGCATGTGGTAGACACGCAAGAGAGCGCTCATCCGCCCCGTGGTCCTGGGTGGGGTGGAGTGACTTGACGCAATGGGATTTTGCCCTCTTCCCTTCCCGTCCTGCTCCCAGCACAGCTTGGCTGGATGAGGAAAGCTACCCAAACTCTTGAAGTTTTGAACAATGATTTCTCAGAGATGAAAGGCTCTGTAGATGAAAGGGATGAGAAACATGTAAAAGATGCCTCCAAAATGTAAACCGTGAGATATCTACAGAACATGAGAAATCAAAGGGAAATGTGCCACTTCGCACCTTTCATTCATTACTGCATCAGAAGTTCAGGGTACACAAGGCAGCTCGTTTGAAAAGCGTTTTGAGATGTGCATTAGACCATGTACCGAGACAGACGAAGAGCCAGCAGATCGGGGCTGCGTGCTCCGTGATGCTGGTGTGCGCGGGACTCGGGGGGGACCACGGTCTGCCAAACCCTGCGTGTACGAGGGGTTGCCTGCTGTAGATAGGAGGTGTCCCAAAATCAGGAATGCTCTGATGAACTCAGGAGGTCTAACCAAACTTTTCTTTGCTGCAGCTGTGATGTTTTCCTCATGCCCCTGCTAGTGCTCTGTGCTCTGTGCCGTAAACATGCCCACCCAAAGAGCCTGAGAGAGGATGGCTGTGATGCATTGCTGCCAGACTGGGATGTGTGTTTGCCCTGTGAAAGCTTGTCGATCTTCCCCTCTCCCCGAATGCTTATTATGATTGCAGAGCAAAATCACTGCTGTCCCATGCGTGCCGATCAGAATTGTCCCTCTCCCGTGCCCTCCCACCCTTCCAGGGGCGGCCAGCTTTGGGGGTCCAGTTTGGTAGGGCAGCTGTGAGGATAACCAGTTTTCTTTTTCTCCTTCCCCTGCATGTGAGGGAATAAGGCAGGTCGCTTTGCCTGTGATTCATTTTTTAAAGCCTTTCCCTTTGACGAGCCAGCTTCACAAAACTGCAGTCGTTCCTTTAAGGGCTTTCTAGCACTGACTTGTTGGGCAGATTATGGAAATAGACTTTTTCATATTATTTTGGCCAGCTGGGACAAATTCAGCCCTCTTTTCTAGGCCAGTAAGCTCGTGGGTGGCAGAACGGGTGTAATTTAATCCAATGGTGGCAAAAGCTCGGTAAATTGAAGGCTGCATACGGGGTGTCTTCCACGTCAAGCAGAGCCTTGTCCGCGGGCAGCCTTTGCAGCACACGGATGCTCGGAGGCAGTGGGCTCTGAGCAAGATGTTCCTTCGTGGAGGTGGCTGTAGGAAGCCTGCCCTGATGGGTCCAGACGTGGGTTTTTAATAGTCCTCCCGCGCTCCCTCTGCCCTTACCCAAAACCTGGGGAAAAGCGTCTGTCCAGGGCTGCCTCTGAGCCTGCCCTGCCCTGGGTGTGCTCAGCACCTCTGCAGCTGCGCCGGCCTGGCAGGATGCTCTGGTCCCGGGTAAAGCTAACGGACCCGAAACGTGCGACATCAGGGCAGCCAGTCACCCAGCTGGTGACGGCTTTACAAACAGCTCACGAGAGGGCCTCTACCAGAATAACAGACTTGGCTTTGGGGTTTCAGTTCCCTGTGTAGTCACGGTCAGAATGACCCTTTGCATTTTCCACTGTAGGAGTTTGGGTTGAATTTTTAAATTTTTAAAATCCTCCAGGAGGTACACTGTAAGGAGAAGCGATGAGCAGGGTGTAGACAACCTCAGCTGGCTGAATGCTGTGCACAGGGAGACGCCTTGCTGGTGCCTGGCCCTGCCGAGATACCCTGCCATGGTGTCTTTTGGTTTTTGACTTCCTCAGGTCTGGGTTTGGTTTTCGGAATAAGGAATAGCACCGTTCTTACAGACCTATGGCCTCAGGACCTTAATTTGGGCTTTGCAAAGCATTTCTGGACTTTCAGACCCCATCCTGCAAACACACTATGCCTACTTCTGTACCCGTTCCAATGAGGCAAACGATGCTTAAGGTTCAGCGTGCTGCCAAGAGCTTTCCCAGATCCTGGCCATATAGCTTGACTCTTTGCAGAAATGATTTATAGGCATAGGTATATGTTGGCACGGTTGGGATTACAGGCAGTAAGATATTTTCTGCGCAAATACGCAGCAGAGAACGTGCTGTTTATCACACCCCCGGAGCCCAGCTCCTGTCGCCTGTGAGGACGGAAGGAAAGCACACAGCACCCACCACGGGTGAGGAAGTCCTGGTGAAATTGCTGGCTCCTCCTTACCGAGCTGTGCAATCCTGCTCAACCATGATATTCCAGAACTGAGTCATCCAACAACATCAGCTATGCTTGTAATTGCCGTATGGGATAACCACATATATTTATTATTTACCAGCACATGCTTTATTGACGTTCATTACAAGCTGTTAATGAGGTGTCTGTTTTAATGGCAGCCGTGGAGCTAATAAGCAGGAGGTGGAAGGATCCTACCCTTTGCCAACGGGTTTGATTTCTTTGCTGGCTTTTGGGCAACCACATATCCCGTCCACAAATGACAAGCAGCGGGATCGTGGGGTCTGCCTCAAGCACGTCTGCTGTCGCCTCTTTTTGGCAAGGGAAACGGGAGGCTGCGTGGGGGCCGGCGGCCGAGGAGGAGGTGAAGGGCTGCAAGGTGCCACCACCCGTGGACGTGACCAAGACCGACCTGCCCCGCGTGGAGTGATGCCCGCCCAGCAGCCCCCCAGCCTGCGCAGGGGCACCGTGTCTCCCCAGGAACGCGTGCGGCACGCTGCCTGTCCATAACAGCGTGTGTCCCCCGTCACCTCCGTCCCACGCAGGCACAACCGTGCGGGGCGCGGGTCCCAGCTGCCTGAGGAGGGGACGATGCTGGGAAGCCCCCCTCCCCGCGCTCACCCCAGCTGGGCTGCCCGTGCATCACAGGGGTGCCTTCGGGGCCCCGCTCACCGGCAGGATGCTTTTCCAGTACGAACCGTAGGCTTGAAGCAAACCGAAAGGAACTCTTGGCAAAATTTCGGGTGAACCCAGGTTGTGGCGGTTGAGCCCGCGCTGTGGGTCCAGTCCCGCGCTCCCCCGTGCCGGCGGTGGAGCTCCTCTCCCTGCCCACGCGCCCCATCCACGGGGCAGGGGATGCGGGGTGCTCCCCGGGCCCCCCCGGCTCCCGTCCCTCATCCCCGAAGGGGGAAAGGGGGGCACCCCAGCAACGTCCCCGTCGCTGCCCTCCTGCCCAGGCTTGTCTCGCCGGGGGCAGGAGGAGACGGCGGCGCTGGCGAGGGACGATGTGCAGGATGAGGCCAGGCGCGGCG
Organism: Aquila chrysaetos chrysaetos; assembly: GCF_900496995.4. Taxonomy (NCBI): domain Eukaryota; kingdom Metazoa; phylum Chordata; class Aves; order Accipitriformes; family Accipitridae; genus Aquila; species Aquila chrysaetos. The sequence continues at coordinate 33,950,784 of NC_044016.1, read as the reverse complement.
CAGGCTCGGGGTGGCTGGCAGCGGCTCTGCTGGGCTCACCCCGTCCCTCTCTCCGGGAGACGAGACGCGGCGACAGATGCAAGGCAGGCACCGAGAGTGGAGGCTCCCATTATTTGGCCTTGGGCGCTTTAGGAGCGGTGGCCGTCTTGAGAGTCACCCGGCGTTTGGCCAGATCCCCGATGGCTTTGCACATTCCTTTTCTTTCCCTGAATGAATGATCTAATCTGGCTGGAGGGCATTGCAAGGCCCAATAGCCAGTTTGCTGCACCTGCTCATCAGGGATTGAAACACCTGCCGTGGTCGGGGCTTAGCATTTAAGTGCTGCTATTTGAAGACAAATCTTGTCTTTTGTCTCTGCCTGGGCCTCCTCCCAGCTCCCCCCTCCCCTTAAAAGAAAACACAAAAAAAAAAAAAAAAAATAGAAGAAGAAGAGAAAAGGGCTGTGCTGGGTGGTTTTTGGACAGGGCTTATTTTTCCTCTGATTTCCCAGAGACGCAACCCTTGCTTTCCACGTTAGGTGCATTGCTGGGAAAGATTATTCACACAGGCAAAGAGAAGCACGAGCGCTTTCATTTTGCTCACAGCTGTTTAAAAGGCCTGTGCTGATGTGAAAACGTTGGCGTGTTGGGTGGTTACACTCTGAAGCGCTGCTGTATTGTCCTGGTACCGGCAATCAGTGCTATGCAATAAACTGATGCTTTTAATGAGAACCCATGTTCTTCTTCCGCACAGCCTCCTACCTACATTTGACCTTTATGTGTTTTCTGGTTGTTTTCTTGTGACAACAAACAAATAATATTGAGTCAATAGCTAATGTGAGATTTACTTAATGGGGAATTAGAAGGGAGTTGTATAGTTTGTGGCAGTAAATTAGGAAGTAAGGAAAACAGATTTTATCCAAGCAATGTGATTTCTCTTTTTTTTTTAGTGACTTTGTGTACTTGGGTGACTAAGGCACTTGGGCTGTGTAAGGAAGTCTTGGTTTTGCAAGATTTGTTAATGAAGAGGCTAGAAAGATACAAAATGCACTAAACAGGTTGGAGAGGAACCAAAGTTAATAGAAAGCAAAAAAAAATATGTTTCTAGTGGCTCTCAAAGGATGTGTTCTTGAACCAAGTTCTTTAACACTTTTATCAGTGATCTGGAAGAAAACTAAAAGCCATCTTATGTACAAAGATTGGCAGAGAACAAAGTTTGCAAGGGAGGTAAGTAAGGAAGAGCAGGCTTCAGGGAAGGGAGCTGGGCAGAGCTAGAAGCTTTTGTAAAAAATGGGGAAACATGTCTGTCTCCAGTGTTACAGAAAAAGGGCTCTTCGCCTGCCCGAGCACCTATCCTGGGAAAGGAAAACTGGCAATGCATCAGTCCTCGGTCTGCCAAAGTATAACAAAATCTAGAGCAAGAAGTTGAAATTAGACAAATGCAAGGTAAAGGGTAGGTTTGTAACCGAGGATAATGAACCACTGAAATTGCTTACTGAGGGCTGTGATGGATTCTCTATCAGTGGAAACTTTTAAATCACATCAGAATTTCCTCATCTCCCCCCCCCCCCCCCAAAAAAAAAAAAAGATATGCTTTACTTGATTCAGAGGACTTTTACATGCTGTGTTACAGGGAAGATCAGGCAGGATCATCACAGCGGTGCTGGCTTTGTAACCTACGAATACATTTGATCAGAAAACAATTTTAACAGAAGACAAACCCATGAAAATCCTGAGCTTATTTCAATTTCATTTATCAAAAAATATTTGTGGGATAGTCAAGAAATATGGAGGGAGGGCTAGTTCATTCCTTTTGGAGATATATTTTGGGCAATTATAACATCATGTTAGATAAATGGGGAGAAAATTTAGGCCCAAAATAAGAAGAGGTTCGTTCATACGATGATTTTGAGCCTGCAAAATTCTCTACAATGGGGGCAAAATAATCAAATAGTTAATTTTGGGGGAACAGATCCTAATGAAAGAAGAGCAGGAGATCCTGTGTTCATCTGCACAATAAGCTGAACTTGCTTTAGGGCACAAATCAAGTGCTAGAGGGTTTAAGAAGAAATCTCTCCCACGGGTAGCTTAGAATGAGTGATATGTGCTCCATGAATGCCTTGAGAGGCAGGAGAAGCCCACATGAGTTGGCTGGGAGCTTAGCCTAAGCCTGCTTCATGAAAGACACCAGGACTTTTATTCAGAATTTCAATCAGCTGAGTCCTCATACAGTTTTATGTAGTGGTGCCCTTGATTTCTTTGTGATCCTGGTATTTTTGCGGCTAAAGGATGAGGGACTGCCCACCGGGAGCGAGGTTTGGGTTGGAGCTTTCTGTTGTTGTCTTTGCCTGGAGCATCTAGCGGGAGGCCGCTGCTGGAGGTACGATGTCAGCTGTGATGTGATCTGGCACAGGTTTCACTGTTATGAATTCCCTTGGCTGTTGCCTCTCAGAGGCTATACCAGCAAAAACATAAAACAAAATAAAGATCAGAGGCAACTCTACTTACATGTCCTTAGCAGTACAGAGAGAATATCTTCATTATTTTTTGCTGGTGAGATTAATCATACAGGACCGTTGTCCTTTCCAATTGCCTGTGAATTTAAAATAGTGCTGTCTCGTAGAAAATAATTCAAGGAAAAGAAATTTCGTGTTGCTCTACCTAGAGGTGCCTGTGTCTTTGCCCTCCACGTGGTGTAATTCCCCCCTTTCTAGCAATGTGGCACTAGGACAGGTTGTGTCCGAGATATACACAACTCGCAAAACAGCCCGTAGTACCAGACTGACACCTCACTGATACGAATTTCCAGTGTTCCTCAGGTGTGAATTTGAGTTTACAATCTATTTATTACAGCGGGAGTCTCGGACTAGGTCAATTCTCAATTAACAGCTAAAAACCAGCAAGAAAAAGTCTCGGTGGCTTTGAAGCAGAGGATGCTATTCATGTAACATACCATGGAGAGTTAATGGTTACAGTGCAGTGGGTGGAAGTAAAGCCACTGCAGGTGTGTTTCTTAATGAGGTGCTAATTGGACAGGTGCAGGCAAATAGGGGACAGGAGGGCTCCCCAGGCCTGGGGAGTAAAGAGGATTCGGTGCTGGGGAGGGTAATGCTGCAGCTGAAAGCAAGATTTATTTGGTTTTATCTGTGATGTTATCTTTGTGTAATCAGCAGAACACAAGGTTGTTGGCTCTAGTAATGAGGTTTGTGCGCTGGAGGAGCGTATTGGGTAAGGAAGGGTTTGGGCGATAAGATGGGAGAGTGAAGGATGTGGGACCAGAGCTTGCGAGCTTTCCAAGGAATAGAAGTGAGTTATTCATGGGGCTCTTGAAAAAAATGTGAGGCTTAAAGGGAGAGCTGTCTGGGTGCTGGAAGATGCTTTGGGGAGGGGCAGCGGCAGCTTTCTTGGCAGGGATAGCTCTGAGCCCACCAAATTAACTGGTGTTTCTTCCCTGGAATAGAAGTGCATAAGAGAAAAGAAACCCAGTAGAAAAGAGGGTGTGCTCAGAAAATGGGAGAAGAGAGGATGGAAAGGGACATATTCCCTGAAGTTTTCAAATGCTGTGTTCTCTCTTCTCCATAGCCAGAGAAGGTGAGCCCCTATAATATCCTCTGTTTAGCTATGTTCTCCTTGAGGTTTCCTCACTGCTTAGAGGAGAAGGCTATTGGCAAGAAAAGATGAGTGAGTGTACTGTAACGCAGTCTGTTACTGTGGGTGCTCCGGGGGAGAGACAAGTATAAATGTTATCCAGTATAAAGCTTTTCTGCACTTTGCATTGAAGCAATCCCCTTCCCATCCGTTCTTTCTTGCTAGAAGGCTCACTGGTGGACTCTGGTGCCCTTTTTTTTTTTTTTTTTTTTTGGCTTAAGAAGTGATTTGTAATTAGTTTTCCTCTACCATGCTCCCTCCCTGCCAAAACAAACTTGTCAATAAAAGTCTGATGTTTAGATGCAAAAAAGATGTATGTTTAATTAAATGCGAAGCTGGTTTGTGAGAATGGAACGTATGGAGAAGCCACTAAAGAGCGTCACACAGAGTGTAAAGAGCTGGAAGCAAATGTTTGAAGAAAAGGAACAGTGTGGATATTATGATTTCAAGCCACAAACATTGTAGCAGTGAAGCAAATGGTAAAGCAAGCAATTTCTGGATAGTTAAAAAAAATATCTGCTAGTTGCATCAAATTAAGGCCTGAGAAAAAACTTCATAAAACTTGAGAGCACTGTGCTTGGGACATACATATAGAGGAGCGAATCTGGTGGGTGAAGTCCTGTGGGACTCCGTGTGTGCTGTGTATTATGAGAGGGCTCAATCTTCAAGCCTTCGTTAGTTTTGCTAAACAAACACACATCCTTGTTAAACATTTCTCCTGAGACTACAACTATTGACAATACATCTTCCTGAAGCCTGTGACAGTTATCAAACAAATAGCTGACAGTTTGCAAAGTTTCCATTATTCTCTAGTTGCTGAAGAAGCTCAAGGGTGCAACGGGAAGCTTGGCATCGGGAGCGCTTTAGCAGTTAGTGTTTTTGCACAAAATTTGGGAAGGGTAGAAACTGTGCTCAAATGTCAGAAGTGTTGATTCAAGGGAAGCATCAGTTTGGGGCCTGCTGTTAAACTGCAGTCTGGGGGGAGGTATGCTCTCTGCGAAAACCACGTGCATCAGCAGCAACTCAGTGTCATAAAAGGTGTCGTTAGGAGTCGCGTTCATTTGAGCTTGTCGGGTGTTTCAGGCACTTTTCAGGTCATGGTACTAAAGACAGACAGTGCTGACTGGGGCCGGGGGGGAAATATTGCTCATTTGTCTACAATCTTCAAATGTGCAAACAACAAGAGGCTCTATTTTGATCTTTGTGTGGAGGATGCTGTTGTTGTGAAACACTTGCATGCAGTCCAAGCGTTGCTCTGACGTGGTGTTTTATTAAGCTGAAATCAGCACAACATGTACACAACAATGAAGACAATAAAGTTGATTTTCTTACTTTGGGAGAATCATATGAAACATCTGAAAAGTGATGAAGCTTAAAGTCCTCCTCAGAAATGAGAGAAATCATAAAGCAGTCAACAGAAAAAAAACCCAAAACAACAATTGTTAATAGAGATGCTACTTTCAAAAAAAAAAAAAATAATAGCAGCCACTACATTCATCTGCAGGTGAAGCACCTTAGCAAAACCACAGTCAACAGGGTTGCTGTGTGAAAATACGTTTCCCTAATGTTGAGGCAAACTTGTTTTCTGAGGAAAGTAGAATGCAAAGAGAAGCATTGGAACACCTTCTCTCTGGTCACATCAGCTAAAAATGCTTTCTGGAGCAGAGAAACATGCTGAATCATTTAGTTACCTTATTATCTTTTATACTTGATTGTCTAAGCTGATATAAAGCCATGGGAAGGCTTCCTTTTTGTTGCTTTACAGGCTGCAAATCAGAGCTGAAGATAAACAGCCTTCAGATTGCCTCTTGCTAAACACAATTACAGTAAGATAGACAAATAACAGTGTATGCATGAAAGTAGTTTAGTTTAATACATACACAATGGTATATATAATCTACCAGAGATGGCCACCGCAACTCCATTTTCCATGACAATAAATAATTGTAAATTTTGTTGTTTACTAAAATACAGTACTGATGGAAAAGAACAATAACCCAAATATGTGAACTTTGGCTGTGAGTTTTCATTAAATTTGTTAATAACTGCCGCCATTCATGACTGCTGCTTTCTTAATCAGCAGGAAAATAAGAACCCTATGCTAAAAAACCAAACAGACTAGCTATTTCTTTCCACAGAGACCCCCAGGAATGGGTGGCTGGAAGGGGCCCCAGGACCCCCGGTGGCGCAGCTCCTGGTTTTGCCTGACCCTGTGCTTAAACATTAGTGAGGAGGATTTTGGTCTCACAAGCTACCCTGCTCCGGTGATGTAACCCGTGACTGTACCAAACCAAAGAGTCTATTAGACCTTTTTAATTATTATGTTTTCCCTCTCCATTACTTATATCTCCTTTGTTACTTCATAACGTGTTTAATCTTGGCACACCACCAGAGATGAGGAATAGCTGATCGTACTCATTAAAACAACATCCCTTTCTACACTGGGATATTCTCCTTGTAGCCTGTTGTACTCTCCCTCCTCCATGGCAAGGCAGACCTATTATCTCCCTGCAGCCTTTCATGGTTTCTCAACTTCCTATTTTTGCCTTGCCTTCTAGTATCTGCCTTCAGAGCCCAAAGCCGGGCTTGCTACCCCAGCTGAGAGGTCCGAAGTGTTTGAAAGAATAAGTTTTTTCAATGGCTGTCCTAGGATGAGTGTGTTGGCCAGCCGAGGGCGTGGTTTTTCACTTTCTGAGAAAAAATTCTGAAAAGTGACATTGCACTGCTTGCTCGGTTTGAGGTGCGCTGTAACTACCGCATCTTTTCAGCAATGCTACTGTTCACCCAGTCTGTGCACTTGAATTTTTTTTCTTTTCTGTTTCCAACAGACAACATGAGAAGACTGTTGTGGGAGGGACCCACTTTGCGATCGTATGAGCCAAAGCAGGCTGGAGCTTCCCTCCTCTTACTCTCTGCGTTTTGCATCCTGATTTACAATGACACCAGTAGCGATGACCCACCGGGGCCCTGGTGTTACTGGGAAATCAAGGCTGCCGCATGAGAAAGGCTGCGTGCCTGGCCCGTGGCCGTGGTTTCCAGCTCTTGCTGACGCTGAGTACCGCAGAAGCCATAGGATGCGGAAAGCCTCGGCTGCCCTGTATCCCCGGAGCAGAGTACCAGCCCCTCTGCTCCTCCCAGACCCGAGCCCATGTCCTGGAGCGTGAAGGCTGTGTGCGTAGCAGGCACTCGGCTGGGCTGGCCCCGTAACGCTTGGATTTCTCCTCATCATCTTGCTGTGTGCTGCTTGCCTCCCTTCAAAGCCAGTGCGAAGGCAAGGCTGGCATCACTGGCCCATTTCCACGCTGGTAGCTGCATCTCCAAGTGCAGAGAAGCTGCTTTTCTCCCCTGTACTGCACCACAGACATGGTGCAATGTGGTAAAAGGCGGATATAACCACAACAGATTTTTTTTTTTTTTTTTTTTTCCCTGTGGTCCAGAGACTAAACCACAGCTGCCAGTGGTTTTGCTGCAAGTTGCCAGGCAGGAGATTACGCCGTGGTGCTGGGCTTGCACTCCTGCCTCCTCGCTCAAGCTTTCTAGGTACATATTGCCAAGCTCCCATAAGCGTGGCTCGCTCCCCATTCCCGGGCATCCTTGTGGCACGTCTGTGATCACTGCGGGAGTTTCGGCAGCAGTCCTGTCCCACCCAGGCAGGCACCCACCGATGGCACGGTGTCTCGGGGCTGGGAGCAAGCACCGGCTGCAGCTTCAGCCAGCTCGGGAATCCTGGAGGCACCTCCTCAAGTGCATCGCCAGACAAGGCTAGCTGGTGCTGAGGACCCGACCTCTACTGTATGCATGTTTTGGAGTGACTCTTCGCTCTAGCCCTCATTCAATTCCGCAGACTGAATGTCCGCTACTCGCTAGGCTGTGCTCCTGCAATGTCTTCTGGCTTAGTTTTGCACAAAAGAAATCCAGTTTAGGGTCTCTGGGACCCCTCTCTCTGGTGCAAACTGAAGCGCGGTAAGCAGGGACTGCCACAAAATTCACTTCAGAGTTGCACTACAGATCTGAACTGACACACGAATGTCAAAGCACCTTCAACTGGTACTGTTATATAGTCACTTTGTCAAGGAGAAGCTGAAGCTCAGAGAGACGGCTGGGAAACCTGACTTATTACAGCTACCTTGCAAAGGTTATTTGTTAGGAGTATGCTTCAACAGCACCAGTGAGCAAACGCATTTTAAGAAACACCAGCAGTGACCAGCCACACCGCAGGTACAGCTGCAGGGGAGTACAGAGGTTTGGACAAGGTTAGTGGAAGACCAGGTGTCCCATCTGTGGGAGAAGGGCAACGCGGATAAGCCATGGATAAAATGCCAGGCTCGCTGCCGGTTTCAGTCAGACAGTGATTACAGGTAAAATCATGGGTCTTGTGAAGTTTGTTATTTCTCAGAACCTTTAATGTTTTCCTGCAAAATGAATCCTAAAATACAAATGTTGCTTGGAGTGTCAACATCAACCACCAGTTTGGGATTCACCTGTTTCCTTCAGGAGACTGGTCAGAAGCTTGTGCTCTCTTAAGGAGTTAGTTATTTCCAGAAATAATGCAAACGTTTTATATGCTTGTCTTCAGGAGTCAGGATTAATGTGGTCCCTGAAAGCCTATCAGTGATGAAGAGCCACTAACAAACTCAGTTCCTCGGGGAATGTCAACGGCAAGTCGAAGATGTGGTGTTTACCCTCTCAACAGATTGACTTGCACCCAAACAACCAGCCAAACACTGCCTTAAAGTGGCAAAGCATTTGCAGTTATAAACAAATTATTTTAAAGGAGACTGCATTTCACTGGCTATCAAACTAAAACAGAATAGATCTTTTTATATCGTTCATTATCAAAGGTGCTGATGATGATTTTGCTGCAATAAACAGAGAAAACTTATTTTGCTTTCTGCACAACCATACGTAAAATTATATTTCTTCTTTCTAACACTGTTCTCCAGCAGTTTCAGACATGCCGCCTTCTTCATTCCTCCATTCCTTCTTCACCCACTGAAAAACCTGCGGCGGGGACCCATGCCCCCCAGTACCGTTCGGATGTCACTGGTCCCACAGCCGGAGAAACCACACCACCGAAGTACGGAGCGGGGCGGTGCTGTGCCAGGGGCTGTACCCATAGAGGACAAAAAGGCCATCCCTCCCCCCAAAAAACTGAAACTCTAACAAGTAGCATCTTACAGGGGTAGACAGACAAAAGCCAAAGGTGGCCAAGTGCCCCCTCTGCTCCCCTCCCCAAAAAAACCTTGCTGAATAATGTTACAGCGTGAGGTTAGGGACCGGGAAAGGAATAGCTCCTTGGGGTCTCCAGCAGCTCCCTGCATGGCAACTTTTATAAAGAAATGGTTTAATGCTAAAAAGCAAACCAAGAAGCCAAAAATATGTCTGGTTTTCAGTATTTCATGATTGAAAGCTTAAACATTATGAGCCCGAGATTTGCCAAACGCAAGTCTCAGCTTGGGTAGGTTTTTTCCTGTCCTGCAAAGTAAAATATCTGGAATCTGGTAATCTTGCATTAAGAGCTAATCTTAAAAGCTATATTTAAAAATTAGTTTCAAATTCTTTTGTTCTATTTAAACTTATAAATACAGATAGTGCTGTTTTAAACAGAAAATTGAGCAAAGCATCAGCAGGAGATCTAGCCTGATTGCTGTGCATGTTTAAAAGAAAATGCTGTGCATGTTTAAAAGAAAAACACACTTAAGTGCTGTGACATTCAGTTTTTAAGAAACCCAGTTTAATTATATTTTCCCTAATTAAGGATTTCATTATAGGGGATCACATGATTTAATTATATCAATACCCCAAAGACCTGATTGTGAACATAAAATGTGGATTAAAAAGATGCCTCATCACTTAATTACCTGCTAGATTGGAACAGATCCATGTTGTAGGTCAAAAGGGACATAAAATGCAGGCTTCTGCCTCCCTCTTTGTTGTGCATGAAGGGCTCTGAGCATGGGGAGAGAGGGAGGGGGGGACTGCTCTTGTGTGTGTAATGGGAGGGATAATTACCTGTGAGCGGTTTTCTGAGCACATATTGAGGTAGACAGATAGATAGATTTTTATTTATTTATTTTAAATTTTTGCTAAGTCTGTAGTGGAGGTGAGCTGCCTATTCCAGCTTGCAGGCTAGTGGCTGCCTGCGTATTTCTTCTTCTCAACATAGAAGGTCTTGTCTTTCAGAGGGAGAATGTCAAGTAGTGGGAAATCTGAGGCTGGGGGTTTAGCTCCTCCCGAAGTGAGCAGATGGGTCCCCGGGGCGGTGGCAGGGACTGGGGCTGTCTCTCTCTGTGTCCCTCCAGCACGAGGCCCCCGGGGTGGGTGCAATTCTGGAGGTTCCCTGCCTCTGAGTAGCTGGGGCTGGCGTGGGGAAAGGAGGGGAGGAAATCTTTTGGGGTAGCAATATAAAGCGGAGTGACAAATTTTAACCTGCCCAAGCCTCGCTCACCGCACACACCTCTCCTCCCCAACCCTCTAACCAGCTCCCAGCCGCCCTTCCCAGGAGAGAGCTTGTGGACTTCTCTTTGGCGGGGAGCACCGAGCACAGGGAGGGGGAAACTCTGCATCGTCTCGTCTTTCTTCTGTCATTGGAAATGCCTTCCCACCTCCCACGTCCCTTACAAGCCCCTACCCAGTAAAGCTAGAAATCTGGCCTTTGTACCTGATGACTCCACAGCACAGGACATGTTCTCTCAGCAAGAAAAGGTCCGGTGAAGGCTAAGCGCAACTTTGCCAGCACCCTCGGCAGCATTGCACGCCATGGGCCGAGCCTCTTGGAAAACCCCTACAACATAGCTCCCCGCAACTTTCTGGGGGGGCTGAAGGGTTGCAAGCTACCCACGTAAGGTTAGGTTTTTCTCTTCCTACATGCCATGAAAAGGAAATCTCCCTGCAGTGCTGCCCGAGCAGGTATCCTGCTTCTTCCCAGTGCCCTCAGGGCCACCAGGCTCTGGTGGGGACAAATGAGGCAAGAGGTCCTGCTCTGATGTGGAGAACGGCTCTTGAAGGAAATACTGCACAGCCGTCAGGAAGGCTGGTCTGGAAAGAGAGGGCAGGGTGCTCCTTTTCCTAGGGAAGATACCCCCAGGCACATCGGAGCGGGTGCTCCCTTAAGCAAGGGGACAGCTTCAAAGTGTCCCTTTGCTCTCTGGGGGCTGCCTGGTGGCCGAAGCATCCTCAGACATCATCCTGCAAATCCTGCTGCAGTGGTGGTGCCCCTGCCTGGCAGAAGCTAAGAAACCCAATCCTGTGCCCAGTTTGGGTAGCAAGGCTACATAAGAACAAGATCTCTCAGCTGCAAGGCAGCTCCCTCGAAACGACTGCAAAAAGCTGATGCTGATATGTCCCAGGTCCTTTCTATGGCTTTTCTAAAGGCACCAAGGAGGATACAGAACTGGGCAGTCCAGTCATTTAGGGCTATTCCCAGCCAAGCCACCCTGACACTTCGTCCTGGGAATGAGCAAGGTCCGCATCCCACCACCACGCTGCCCCATGGACACGGCCACCCCATCCTCCCCCCCACCCCGGGCACGGCCACCCCACCCCGCTGCCCCATGGGCAGACCCCGGAGGAGGCTTTGTGCACACACTGGGACAATGTGCCGGAGCGATGTGAAGCAAGGGAGCACACTCGACTGTTAAATTGACATCTGCAAGTGGCACAGTGCTACGGGACGAAGACCCGTTTCTTTTACTTTGATTGGATCTTATTTTCCTAAGCAGGGAAATGCCCCAGTGACAGCATCGCTGCAGATGGCATCACAAAGCCCCGGCTGGCACCAGCTGAGTTGGCACAGTCAGATTATCATGTTCGAGTTTGTGTTGTCTTTTCTTTTTTCCCTGCTTTGCTGTGCTAATAGCATTTCTATTACCATATAAGCCTCAGTCAGCTCCCTTGAAAGGACAGAGACCAACATAAAAAGTAAATTTCATTATCACTGGCAAAAAAAACAGGTCACAGAAAAAGCTAAATGATGCTAGCCTATTTTTTTAATTTTTTTTTTTTTTTTTTTACTCCCTCCCTCCCTCTCTCTCTCTCATCCGGGCTTAAAGGGAGGCTAGAATTGAAGTCGCAGGGTCTCCAGGGCAGTACTGCGGAGCAGCGCTGCTTAATGGGGCAGCTGGTGGAGAGAGCCGAGCACATGTTTCCTTTGCAGTTTTCATCTTCATACTTCACAGGGCCCAGGGACTGATTGATGGAATTCTTTTTTTTTTTTAAACATAGCTTTCTCGAGGCCTAGAGCCTGCCTCTCTCAGCCACACTGAACATATGTCCACATATTCCCTTGGGCAGTATTTAAATGTGTGCATCCATGTGGCTGTATTTGTTTAGTGTGTGCTCCCACTGATCTAATGGGACCTTTCCCATGACCCATTGCTTCCCTAAGTTTGCCACTTGCTGCTGTCAGGCGAGAGAGGCTTTAACTTGGATGGCTGTAGCTGTAAATGAATGGGATTTTTTTCCCCCCCCTTTCAGTCCTTTTGACTGAACCCTCTTGCTGATGGATCATCTAATGCAGTTTGGTTGAGAACCCTTCCTCATGCTGTTAAAAAAAGCCAAACCTAAACAGACCCCATCTGTTACAATCCTATGTCGATTTATGTGAATGCAAAATTTGCCGGGCTGCTTTCTGCTTGTTAATAAGCCATCCTCTGAGAACAACATTCATTCCTGGAAAATGCCCGGTAAGATGTGCATTGCTTGCAACACTGGGTACCTGTAACGCTAAACTTTCCTGGGAACAAGAAAAGCAGTGGTTGCACATAGCACTTTCTTCCCTTCAAGGAGGGCCTGTGCAATTCTGCACGGTATTTAACTTTCCCAAGGTAGGCAGCTCAGTGAGACCGGAATCAGAATAAAACTATCTTTAAGATATTTCCAGCGTACACAACCTGCTTAAGTAATACCAAGACTGCCCAGAGGAAGAGACTAGAAGCAGATTATTTACATTTCCAACTATTGCAGCTCCGTGTGGAGGCCTGATCAAATCATACCTTTGCTCTGTCTTTCTTTTTCAGCTAAAAGCTTGAAGAATCCCAGATGACACAGGTAAAGGAGGTGTTCAAATGGGTGCAGAAACCGCAGCTGGCTTGATATAGCTGACAAAGTGAAAAACTACGTAAACCTTCCGCAACCAGCATTTGCACGCATTTAAGGCTGTGTCAGGAAATACCGTAATGTACACAAAAAAATCTATACAGTGTAAATTAAAAAAGAGATTAATTCTATTGTCTGCTAGAGTTCTTGTTCAAGAGTGGAGCTTTCCTGTCCCCGTGCCTGCCCTGAAGAGCATAAGTGAAACACCGGAGGGCTGAGAGCTGAGACGAACTGCCTTCACATCCCTGCCAAGCCACACACGGGACACCCCTCCTCTAGCCTGGCAAATGCCCGCGGCGTTACACCACGCCAGATCCTGCTCGAGGTGAGGCCGAGAGCAAACCTTCCGTCTCTGTGCCGTGGGCATGGGCTGGGCTTCCTCTTCCAGCACTCTCCCCATGGGTCGTGCCGGCAGCCAAGAACAGCATATGGGAATTCACTCTGGACATCCAAATGTCAGCTGTGGACCCAGACTCCGCTATCTCTTTTAACTTGACATAGGTTGGGGATAAAATCAGCTGAAGGACAGGAATGAATATACAAAATGCAGAGTGTTTGCTAAACATTTTATTTTCTATCAAGTAAAGAACAGTTTCACCAGCAATATCGGTAGGAAATGTGTCATGGACTGAGAAACAACACAAGAGAACTCAGTCATCCTAAGACTAAACTGGCTTTTTGTAGGAGAATTATTTACTAAACAAGAGGACTGCAGCTCTATTCCCACACGTGGGACTGACTTCCCAGTGCCGCCTTACAACCCTTCCCTCCTTCAGCCGCAGCTCATACCTCTCCATGGGACTCGGTACAACGGCAGCCTGGCCTGAAAACAATATGAAAAAATAGCTGCAGCCTGTTAAAATGGACCTAGTAACATGCTTCTGACTGGATCACACTAAAAGTCAAAGTGAGTAGGACCTTTGCAGAAGGCCATTGAAATTAATGGAGCAGGTACTGACCCCCTGAAGTCTCCTCGCCTCTTGCCGTATATTTGTTACTTGTCCTCTTTGCCTTTGTTGTTCCACTTTCCTACCACTCTCCAGCATCACGGGACGATTTGTCTTGAAGCCCTCTCTGCCCTCCCCTCCCATCCTCATTCCCCCAGACTGCCCAGCCCTTCCCCGCTCTCTTTCCAGTCTCTCCCGGTTTTCTCTCTCCCTTGCTAGCATTTCATCTCATTTCCCACAGGGCAGGGCTGGCAGGGCAACGCCTCGTGCCAGCCCGTTCCGGAGGACCCGCGCGGCGTTCCCTGCCGGGCTGCCCGTCCCCTCGTACACCCAGTGCTGCCGGGGCACAACAGTAACTCAAGCGGGGTTTGGGCTTCGTTGGCTGCGTCTATACCACTGAATTACACAACTCAGGGCGCAGGTCCGCTGCAACACAACCACCTACACCGATAAATGTTTAGCGTGTCTCCTCGCAAGGTGTTGGCCCAGTTCAGCCGGGAGCGACCGACAGATCCCGGGCACAGCCCAGGGCTTGGCAGGGGACACAGGCCGTTCCCAACAGGCAGCTCGGATGCAACCAGCAGCTTTTGGCAATAGAGAGTTTAGCTGCGTGGACTTTGCTGCACCGCATTAGCTGGCCTCAGGACCAGGGAATGGGCACTAGCGCCATTTAGATTGCTAATAGAGTGCAGCGATTGTGACCCATCGTGTAACAAGCTTGTGCGTTAACGCTGTGCAATGTTCAGGTCCGGCGCAATCTGTACAAAGAGAAGGGATAACACACAGGTACACATTTCGCAGAGGTTTTCCCCAAAGCGGTCACTCACGTTCTCACCAATGCAGACGTGTTGCCTCCTGCAGGAAGGTTGTAAAATCCTCTGCTTGGCAAGCCATTGTTGAGCAAATGCTGAATGCAACCGCTATATCCAAAGTGCTTTTAATAGCTGGGATGATGAGCGTGATTAAAACATGATAATATCCATTTCTAACACACCTCTATATTTTTAATGTCACATTCTGATTTTTTTCTCTCTTTTTGAATGGAAAAAATTCAGAGGAAGCACAGTCACTGCCAAAAGCATGAGTAACAAAAGCCATCAGGTTACCTCAGGGGCTGACAAATGACAACATGTTATTATACATATGGTAAGTCCTACTGTAGAGATGCTGTCATGTGATCTTGTGCTGGGATATTAATCACTGGTGGTTTTGTCACTCTCAAAAGGAAGCATAAGGTGTTGTATTAGCTTATTTACTCCTTCCAAGGAAATATTTCTTTTCAAGTTGATTTTTAGCCTTACTTTCTTTAATCTACTGAACAGTGCACTTGCTGGAAAATACTCTGGGAAAGGGTGACCAGTGCAGCATCCTGATTTTGCTAGAGTTTTACGCTTTGTTTCATTTAATTCTTTCTTTCTAGGATACTGGCCCCAGGAGTTTAGCAGGTACTGTTGTACGCACAGGGTACCTCTCACCACCCCTCCACGCTGTTGCCTTCAAGGATTCGAGGCTGGTTGGAGATGCCATTTGGTATATGCACTTTGGAGACTGTCAGTCAGAAAACTTTAGAGGCACATTCCAAATACAGTTATAATGTCCTCATGAGGTAGGAAGAAAAGTTGGAGCATCTATTCGCCAGCTGGGTCTTGCAGACTATAACCTAGCCAAAGAAACAAAGCAGGGTCTCCTGCTGGTTGTAAAGCTTCCTCTCAGAATATGATGAGTTGGTAACATGAAAAAGGAAACAGATTTAAACCCGTCAGTATGTGCCGTAGTGATTTTTTCAGTCAATGTGACATGATACAATAAGGGTAATTAATTACTAATTTCATCAACACTTTCACCATTGTTGGTTAAATCTGAACTGTTGCCTAAAATATATATAGCTGGCTACCTAAACTTTGATGTCTAAAAGTTGACTAGTTAGGCAAAACCTGTCTCCTATCAGCCTGTGTTGATTGTGTTAATTACAGTAATGAAGTTTCAGCTCTTGCTTGCATCTTATATGAACCATTCCGCTATCTTGTACTGGGTTATCCAATTTAGATTTTTAATATTGAAGCAACATGAAGATCTTTCCCAATACTTCAGAGTGTCTCCTGTGCACCATGATCTATTTTATAAAAATCAGAATTAATTAAGTGATCCTGGGCCACTCCTTTGACAACTCTTGAGTCCATCTGGGCTTCTAACTGCAGTAGCCACTACCGAATATCTTTCTTAATCACTCTTGCAACAGAAAATAGTTCTGGTTTATAACTTCACGTGAGCATGACATCTGACTTTTTACCAAAATAATTTCCTTTCTAATAACAGAAGATGGTCAAAAATGATGCAATTAAAGTTCTAAATTTTGATAAGGAGCATTCTCAATTGCTTAGATCATGAAGGAGAAAATATGTTTTCAGCAGCTAGAGACGCAGCTACCTTTTGCAGTTTAAATAATGTTCACTTTCTCATCTTTGCACCAAAGTACTTTGGGTGCCTTTTAGTTTGTTAAACTGTCAGAGTGAAGCAACACCATATGTGCTGGGGATGCAGTAGTGCTGGGGATGCTGCAGGAGCTGATTCTGAGATGAAGAAGCGACCCAGTTGTGGGCACCTGCACCCCAGACCCAGCTGCTATCCACCAGGATACTCCTGGTCTTATAGTCCTCGTGTTAGCCTTGTCTTTCACACAGAGCATGCTGACTCTAGTATTTTTTTCAGTATTACATGCCAATCATCTATTTTCGCTCATATTTACTGATCCATTAAAAATGTGGTTCGGTTCCATTTTCCTTGCCTGTCCCTGTATGCACTTCATTCAGATCCTTAAACTCATCCAGACCCAGTAATTTTTTCCTCTGTTGATGACTGAAATCTGTTCTGTGGACCTGGACATAACTGGGATGTGGAAACACAGGGGTCCGTCAGTGCTGCTAGACTCTACGTCAGTCTCTGGTGGGGATTTCTCTAACTCTACCTTGTTTATTCCCTGTGATAATTTCTGTGCAATGGTGGCCAAGATCAGAAACAACCCTTTTTCAGGCATTTGTTTTGATCCTGGGTGATATTTATCTTTCCTCAAGTGCATTTCAGGAATAGGGTGTCCTTTGCCGGCAGCTGCTCTGACCCCACCATTCACTCGCCACCACCGTCTCTCTCCTCTCTTGCCGGTCATTTTGGCAGCCTTGATTTTTCTTCTCAGCTTTACTGTTGGTGCCTCCAGCTAAACTGAGGAGGGACTCAGAAATGCTACCAGGTCACTGTAGAGCAGGATAAGACCCAACTGCCAATCTGACATCCTGGTTTCATCAGAAAGTGGCTTAAGTGCTGTGAAGTGCTCGGGACCCTAAAGTAAGCCATAGTAGAGGACTACAATTTAGTTCAGATGCACCTACTGTGATCTTCTTTTGGCTTTCTGTAAGGAAATGGTCATTTCTGACACAGAGAAAGGCTGCTTTCCCCTCGGTAATGGGTATTTTAGCTGTGTTCTTGCAATGTGAAATATGAAGTACCTGGGACTGCTGAACATAATAAGGCAAGCAAAATAACTCCTCTGTGCTTGAAGGTCTCAGCTGGAGTGTTGTGTCCGGGCTGAGGCACCACAATTCAAGAGGGACTTGGACCATCTGGAAACAGTCCAGGGAAAAGTGATGAGAGAGTTCAAAAACATAACCTGTGAGGGAAGGCAGAAAGAACTGAGGTTGTTTAGAATAAAGACAAGGCTAAGAGGAGATGCAATTACATAAATGCAGCTATGTAAGTGGTTGCTGCAGACAGGAAGGAAAGAAACTCTTCTCTATATCGACTGTGGACAGGACAAGAAAAGCGGGCTGTAGCGGCGGTCCGCAGATGGGTGCAGCCTTGGCTTTCTGGCGGAGTGGTGGGCTCAATTTGTGGGAGATGATCTAAGCAGCGAGGAAAGGGGGAAATCCACAGCTCGGCTTCTTCCTCACCAGTGCAGTCCACACCTGTAAAAGTAACGTGTTTGACCCAGAGCAGAGAAGGAGCCTGAGGCTGGAAGGAATGATGACAATCAGGCCGGCTGCGGGGAGAAACAAAATGTTTGTTTGGACAATTTGCATCTGTTGCTTTTCCTAACCGGATAAGAGACTACACTATGTAATATACACACACCAGCCTCACTTACCGACAGAGACTTAAAATATTTATATCACGGACAAACAATGCCAAGGAACTCCCCTACAAATGCAGTGATTTAATAAACACAGTACTGCAATGTAGCATTTATCTTTATTATATATAATCAGCTGTTGCTTTTACTTGGGTAGAAATAATGTCAAACTGAGCCAAGGTAAGACGGGAAGGTTGGAAGGTTCCCATTTCCCCACTCCCAGACATACACACCTTTTTGGCTTTCGCGAGTACATATGGGATTTCAGACTGTGGGAGGTACAGCTAAGCTCCAGCCCCACAAAGGACTGTGCGTCTCACCGACCTAATGTGGTCTCCCCCAGCAGATAGCTCCTCTCCTCTGCCTCCAGCAATCAGTAAGGATAAACGTCTTCCATAACGCCACTGAATTAAACATGTATGTATGTATCTAGGCAAAAGATGCATGTTGTTTCCCAAGCAAAGGTCAGCAGTTTCATCTGGCTGAAAATGCAGGTTACCTCTACATGAAGATCTTTATTCTGCACAACAGGCACCACGACTTGGACAAGCCCAACCCAGTGCTCACAATTCACTGCCACGCACTATACAACATTAAAAAAAAAAAAAGTGACGGCATTACACTTTAAAGACAGTTCCTAATCACATGCTAATATTATAGAAATCATTTAGGGAATGATTAGCAGAATGAACTGTCTCAGGTGCTTTTTCTCCCTGAACAAAACACTGTTAGTACATGCATACACATGTACACAAAAAACCGCAACAAACATGAGAGATGAAGTGATGGGTATTTGTCAAAGGTATTCATATTCTCTATAAATGTAGGCATTTTTTTTCATATGCTTATAAATGTGATCCAGTCTGAAGCTTTATCTTTTTTCTGTAGCAATGGTTCTGTGGTCTTCTACCTTCATGTAAAATAGGGAATTGCCCTGAAGAACATTTCATCATGAAACCACAGTTTTTAAATGAAGTTTTGCTTCTGAAGAAAGAACTTCACAAATTGCTCCAACATCAGAGTAGAAGTTGGCCCATTCTGTGCAGGCTTGTGAAAACACGATGCCAGCAGGCTCCGAGTGTGGTATGAACAGTTTTTGTGCAGGCTGAAGACACAAATGGGTATAAATACACAAAATTACACTTAAGGATAACTTACTCCCTGGGCACCATGATGCCAGAACTGTGGTTGTAAGCAGATTTTGTTCCACGTGACTTTATCCCAGCTCACAGTAACCCCAGTGGCCCCTCTCCACCAGGTCTCTGTCACCTCCATACCCATCCCAGCTGAGCCCCATATGGATAAACCCAAATTACACTGACCTGCACGTTCCTTAGTGCTTTTCAAGACAGGGTTGGGTTTTTTTCTTTTCTTTCTGATTGAATGTTCACCTAGACAGCAACTTGTTTCATGTAAAAGCAGGGATAAAGTTGCCCAAATGGACATCACTAGGAAAGGCATGTGCTAAATAATGCTGAATGCTTCACAGCTATAGGCGCCAGTGTAATCTCATCACAAATTAACTTAATTGAAAGCAGAATAGCCTCCTCCTGAAGAGTCATTTGCTTGCTCTTACCTGATCTGTTGGGAAAGTACCTGGCTGTGGTGTCTCCAAGTGCTGGGACAATATGATCCCTGGAGGAAAGGAAGGGATATTTTGAACAGTACGTGGATAACCTGAAGCTACAAAACACCTGGGAGTAGGTGAGCTTCTCGAGGAGACCACTAACAGGTGCTGTCATTGGTTCCCAATTGACGGCCTCTGTCACGGGTGTCTTGTCAGGCGGTGATGGGAAGACGCACAAAGGTGGTAAGTGGTCTTTCCACCAACCTCTGGTGATTTTCCATGACAGCGCCTATATGTCACCGGAGTCTGGAAGTCGTGTGACCATGGGGTATGAAATGTGCCCTAAGTAATACCTCTGGGTAAGCGTCAGGATGGCTTAACCGGGCTGTTCTGACGCCGTGAGGCTGATGTGCTTTTTGGTGCGCAGCATGGAAGCCGTGCCTCCGTCACCAGGCAGGAGGAAGCGTACGCCTGGGTTTCCTTCCCGAGTAGAGGAGGACGCGCAGGGGCAGGGACAAGAGCGCGCCGCGTGCGGCGCCCTGCGCGAGGGGAACGCAGAGCAGCCTGCGCCGCTCCGCGGACACGGCTCTCCTGCGGGTCACGGTGCGCTCCCGATGCTTCTCAAGGAGGCTGTTTGCAGCAATGTGGAAGCAGTATCAGGAAGATTGAGGAAAATAGTCAGCGCTGTGTCACAACTACAGCACCAAGCCTTCTGCAAAACCCAGGTGCTGTTCAGCAGTAGAGGAGGTACAGGATGGCCTGTTTAAGGACTTCTGCTTCTTCCCCGGCGTCCTGGGTACCTGCAAAATCCCTCCTGAGGGATGCTTGGAGGGGCCTTGGGACATCCCACGTGGCAACAGGGAAGACAAAAAGGGGTCCCTTTCTCTGCAGGGTTTAAGACCAGAGCGGGACACCTTACGCCAGGCCACCGACAGCAAAGAGGTGAAACAGAGGAGATTCGTCCTGACTCACCAGAGGGACAGCTGAGGAGAAGCTCCATAACCACCACCCTCGGTCACAGGCAGGACAGAGGGAGTTAGTGGGGCAGCCCTGGGGCACCTCCTTGCTGAAACAGAGCCCTCAATTCCCACTAGCAACCGTCCGTAAGTACCCAGTTCCTCCACTGCCCTAGCAGGTGGGCATAAATACTTGTAAATAAATACGCAGTACTCATGCCATGGGTGGTGAGAAGAGGCATGGCTGCTGCTTAAGAGAGCAGTCACCCCATAGAAGGGGTGACTTCAAGGCCCGGACACTCTGCAGGTGCTCCCTGGTGCTGGGTAGTTCCTGAAAACTGATGAATGTCATCTCCTCTTCTGCGTTGCGCCTGCAGGCATTAAAGTAATAGCTCCACTGCAGCTCCTTAAACCCATGTTTTGATCATAGGTGTCAAAGACACCTAGAACAAGGCAGGGAGAAGGGAGCACTGCCAAGGGACTGCAGGATGGAGGAAAAGGACGTGGGGGCAGCCGGGGGTGCAGCACGAGCAGAGACATCTGGCCAAAAGCTCAGTGTCCCCGAGGCACATTCACACAGCGGCAGAGCACAGGCTGGCAATTACACCCCAAAAAACCTTCATCTGCTGCTTGGTGTTTTTACTAGAAGGCCATTGTCATGTCTCAGCAAAACGTGGGCTGTGCTTCATCAAGGCAGAAATGTGTTTCTTCCTCCTTTCCTATTTTGATGTATTTCACTTCCATATAATCTCCAGAGGGATCATTTAGCCTGTTCAAATGCCTTATTGAGGAAGGACCGCATTGTTCTTCCAGCCTTCGTGCCGCATCGGAATGTGCCTCTTCCTGAGCACCCCCACACATGGCCAGCCCATGATAAAGCAGAGGCGGCTTTTCTCTCATTGTTTCGCCTTGCCTTCGCCTTTCTCTTCCCAGCTTCATTTGTCCGAATACTAATTTGTGTTTATAACAAGAAGCGGTTCCCGCACCTCCCCTTTGTCGCTTAATTGAAGGGAAACTGAGCAACAGGTGGATCTCAGGAAATATCATTAGTCTCTTTCGATTGTTTTTGGCACTTCTTTGAAAGAAAAGTTCAGCTCAATGCAACTGGCTAGTCGCTGTTTCCAGGCTAATTACTGCAGGACCCAAACGAGGAGCGTATTGGAACACGGCTAATTTAAAGAAGGTGAGCTGTTTGTCCGACTTGGGATTATTTACAGGCTTAGAGTTACAGAAGTAGTTAAGGACTTCGATGAAGCTGAGCCATATAACTAAACCCATAAAGGAAAATTAATCCCTTGAGTATTACATAGCGCAGAAATACCGTTCATGCACAGAAACACAGCCAGCCATGAACCAGTGTGTTCATGTTTATGTAAGGGTTTCCTTTTAACCTACTCTTTTGTTCATAGAGAATAGAAACAGTATATAAGGACAAAAGTATTGTTGTATGTTTGATTTTGAGAGGTGCTTGTTAATGGAGCCTGCAACTGGAAAAGAAAAGCTAACCAGGGAGACTTCTACCTCAGCTCCTCAGCTCGCAAATCTGAAAAGTAACAGAGAAGGGGGAAGGATGCTAAAGAAAACAAGCAGCATGATCCTTCAGCATGTGGTTTTATCCCAGTAATTCCCAGTAGGACAAAAGAGGCAAAAAGCTCACAGTGTGCTCCTTCTATCACTTTGTAGACAAAGCTCCGATTTCTGCTATTTTTAAAACCAGAACCCCGGGGGAATATTTCACCATTGAAAATCAGCCAAATGCATTAACGAAGTGCTCCACCTGTTACAAGAATGCAGGCAAAGGGCTGGATGATGGCAGCTCCCACTTGATGGCCAGCAATCAGGATATTCCTTACATGTGATATACAGCAATTATTGACCAGCTGAAAATCTGATCTTGCCATGTGCTTTGTAGTTCGAGGCTTGAACAACTAGGCAAGTCAGAGGAAAAGAAGAGAGGTGATAGCATCTTCTTTAATTTCAAGGGTAGGATGGTAGGTACACAAAACCTAAGAATGCAGAAAGACCTTTAGGTTTTACTGGCTTAGTGATACTGAGCTCTCACCATCGTCGTCTGAAATGTAGCTGCTTCTTGTTCCTCTGTGCTGAGAAACTGGGAATCTCACCACAGAAATCTCCTGACATTCAACGTGTCATGGGCTGTTTGGAGTAGGAGTAATCAGAGGGTGTTGACAACAGCAGGGCAAGAGGTGGTACAGCAAAAACACACACACACTCAACTACAAAAGGTAGGAAAGCCGAGACAGTGAAATCATGATTAAACAAGCATTTCTTCCCTTGACATGGGAACAGGGATGCAAGTAGAAAAGCCCTGGTTTTTCAGAGATGCCTTTATGGGTTTATAACTGTAAATACCCCCTTTTTTTAAAGGATGTATTTAGGAAGCAAAACTGTTCCCTTTTCGTGAATGATCTATTTTACAGGGCTTAAAAATATGTCAAGGTTTGCTGCAGTAAATCCTCCTCATGCTGTAACTGAGTAATGTAAGCAACTTGGGTTGCCGTTTAAACAATTCCCAGTGTGTGGCATGGCCAGTGCAGTTTGAAATGCCTCTGTCTATCTAAACAGAAACAGATGTTTGAACAGCAGAGCTGTGCAGAAGTCATTCTTCAAACAGTAGATTAAAACATCTGTCAGGACCATTGGATGGGACCAGACAAGCTGCAGCAGTATCAGCTGGGCCTGCCAGTCACGTCCACCTCACCCTGGAGGTGGAAGGGAAAGGATGGGGGGATTTCATCTGGTCTTTGCATGTGGCATCCTCTTATTTTGCCGTGTTTCTCCAGCCATTCGAAAGATTACAGACCCGGCTGTGCAGAACAACCCACAACCTCTCTCAGCGTTGCCTCCTATAACTGAGGTCTTCTAGGTTTTCACTTTTCCTGTTAATGCCTTTTTCTGCTACTGCTGGCAGTCGGTGTGAAAGCTGTGAAGTGTTGGTGACATGCCAGGTTACAGCATTTTACAGTTATTTCCCTCTGTCCTTCAAGTTTCAGCATTTGACCAGTTTAGTGGCTTTGCAAGCAAATTCTTCAGGCCTCATCGGGTCAAATACATGACAGCTGACTAGTATCTCCTGCAACTTGCCCCCAGGAGCTGTGCCACAGGCAGGTTATTCATTTCAAGCTGAGCAAGAGGCCAAACCAAACCCTTGGATTAACACCTCTTTTTCACTCATCCCCACCCCAAAATCAGAGCCAAGAAACTGATACAGAGTCAAGAAACCGTTCCAATTTTTTTTGGTGAATCAAGTCAAAGCTCTGGATCCAAACAGCCCCTGAAGGATACCATTTTTACAGTCTGGATCTGAAATCTGAGTCTTGAATCCACCCTCTGTTTCCAGCCCAGATTTATTCTTACTTCTTATTTTAGCGTCCAGCAGAAGAAGCAGGGACAGCCCTACCCTCCAGGCTGCTCATTTTGGGGTGGAGCTGCGTTCCCAGCCCTCTTTCTTCCTTTTTCTTCCTCTTTCGAGCAAATTCCTGCCCTGTATGCCCGAATTGAGGTCGGGGCCAGGTCTGCCGCCCCGGCTCCTCGGGTAGTGCCTGGGGAGACCCTCGTCGCCGCGGCGGGGGACACCGGTGCCGGGGCAGGCGGCACGGTGTTCCCTGCGAAGCCAGCGGAGCTCTGCCTTCCCCGCAGGCGAGTCGAGTCGCTCTCTCGTCTCGTTTGTCCCCCAGCAGCCATTAATTGTGGGCTGTAGCGGCAGCAGATTACCTCACGACAGCCTGGCAGATGTGCTCTCGCTGAATAAATAAACTCATTTATACGGCTGTAATGACTGTTGCTTCTGTGCTCTCATCATGAAAACTCCAGCCTATCTACAGCAGTTTATAAACAAAGCTGCTTTGCCTTTATGGAAAAGCAATTTGTGGCTGAGGAGCCTCGGCAGCGACTCGTGCCAAATAGAGCTGAGGCCATTTCTCGGGGAACAGGTGTCCACATCATTAAAGCCACCACCCCCCTTGGCATTAATTGCCGTCCCTGTTGGCACACTGAGAAAAGAGACTGGGGTTTGTCTGGGCCGTGGAGATCGGCTTCCCCGCTCCCTCCTCAAGGTAGCCCCTCTGCCTCCGGCATGGCCGAGGCAGGGAGAGAGCCCCGACACCATCGCTCGAGCGGTACGTGGTGGTGGACCTGGCTCCGCGGCAGCCTGGGCAGGGAGCACCGGGAAAAAGTCACCGGCGCAAGCTGGTGAAACAGGAGTGTCCACAGGCGGGGAGAGAAGGAAACTGTTTATTAGACAGCGCAAGTTCATTAACTTCCCCCTTCCCCTCTGTATTTATTTTAACTGTCCCCTTACTTCCCTCTCTTCTGCTTTGTTTCTTCTCTTGCTTCCTTCCATATTACATTATTATTGCAAAAAGGAAAAAAAGCTTTACCCTGTATTTTCTTAGCCTACTTGCAGCTTTAGAACAATAAACTGCAACTAAAAAACACATCGTGCCCCAAAAGGCAGCAAAGCACAGGCCTGCAACCTGCAGAAATCGAGGGCTGCTGAGCAAAACTCTCAGTTAGGCGGGTTTCTCTCTCATCCATCTGAACCGCTGGAGGTGAGCCCGTCCCTCCCGCCTGTCCCCCCCGCCTGGGGACTTTCCTCCACCTCTGTGGCCCAAGTAGCCGTGTAAGCCAGCTGCACATCACCACGAGCAGAGAGATAAGCGGGAAGCTTGAAAGTAATGGCACATCTTCCCCACAGCCGGTCGCGGTGGTTAGCACCACACACGTGGTGCGTGCCCCGGGGAGAGGAGTCACGCCGCAGAGCTGCCATGTGGTTGCAGTGACTTCACCCTGCTAATTACGGCAAGGCAGGAACACACTGGTAGCATTTAGGGGGTTTAGGTTATATCCACACTACAAAGTAAACAGGCTGCGAGTGATGTTTTAGTTTATAACCAAAGACAGGATGACTGGCTTGGTAAAATGCACTGGTAGCCTTGAGTTCGGGGATTTTCGGTGCAGATGGGAGCTGGGTTAAAAGAAGCCAGGATTCGTCCTGAAACACAGATCTCCTCCAAGAGGAGACGTTGCTCCCTGAGCAGCGTTATTCTCAAATCCACATTAAGCCAGAGAAACTAATGTTTTCACAAGCAAGCAGGACTTCGCTACTCTGACAAACTCAGCCACGAGCGTGACGCCTGCCGAACGTGACCGTGAAGACACAGGAACAGCAAGGAGCTTTTCCAGGGCTGGAGCAAGGACAGCCATCCATGGCAGCTGCCGGCCATCCATCCGCGTTACGCTACCCACGTCCACACAGCCCCTGCCGGGTCATTAACGGGGCTTTGACATCTGTCAGCCCACCTCTGCGCGACGGCTGATCGGAGCAAGGATGCCCGGCCGGCTTTGCCCGCACGCACCGGTGTGGGGCAGGGGCTGGCTGCCTCCTCCCTGCCCTCACCGTGGCTGCGTGCCTGCTGGGCCTATGGCGAGTATTTGTGCAGCTGCCTAAAGCGTCAGGGATAATTGCCTCCCTCTCCCCGCGGTTCCTCTTCGGCTCCGGGTAGCCCAACAGCACCGGCACGCACCCACCCAGGGCGAGCTCGTCCCGGACCCCCTTGCCAGCTCTTTGGAATTGCTAAGGGGTGCAGAGGAAAAAAGTTAGGGACCGAAACAGTTTTTAGGGACAAACCCAGCAAGCGGTATTTTGCCTTCCATTAGCTCTGCTGGTTTTACTCTCTGCAGAGTTAATTACAAATCAGTTTAATTGTTCTCTCGCTTGATAACTTTCTAATCTCTCAGAGACTTGCAGCACAGCAGGCTGTAAGGTTATATTTTATCACTTCTCTTTCCATTAACCCCACCGTGTTAGTCTGTGGTCTGCTTCCTCCCTCTCTCCCCCGAACGTTAACAATTAAATTGATTAAAACCGACTTTGGCAATGGCTCCGTTGAGAACCTTCCCTCTGCTTCCCACCAGCCACAAAGGCTGCCACACTGTCGGGTCATGAGCGGCGACTCGTCTGCCCCCCGCACCTTCCCTCCCCGTCACACCGCCGAGCAAGGCAGAAAAATTGTGCAGTGACGCATGAGTGTGCAGGGAAGTGAGGGAGAGGAACAAAAAGCGCTCTGAGGAATGCGTGTGCTGCCTAAAAAAAAAAAGAAGAAAAAACAAAACCCCTGGCAACCTGCAAGAAAATTATAAAAACACCCCAAGTCTGCCAGGAATTCAGTCTTGGATGCCTTCCTACAGCCGCCGCTGACTGGTATTCCCCCCATCACCTCTCCATTCCTGATCGGCCCATTCGGTGTAGTGTGAACAGTAGCTGCTTCTTTTGCTGCTGTTACAGCCCTGCTGCACGTAACGCAGAGGTGGGAGGGAAAGTGCTGGGATCGTTCTCTTCTCCTTCCTGGGCTGCGCTTGGGTTAAACAGCACGCAGGTCACAGTTGGAGGATACAGAGGACCTGGGAGTCCAGCAAACACCCCCAGGTAGGGTTCACTCTACTTCCAACAACAAATGCTATTGGCTGGATGTAAGAAAGACTAATGTTTCCTTACAAAAACAAGTAACGCAAAGTTCTCCCACAACATCCTCAAACACAGTGCTGAATTACTGCTTATTGTTCTGGACCATCCCAGTAGCTCACTGACTATGCTTCATGCTTAAATCTGAATGTAGTTGTGTATTCTGAACTTAATTTTCAACTCTACCAAAAATCCTTCCTTCAAAACTTAATCCATAACAACATTTCTTCCTTGGAAGATCTGGTTGGTTCATTGGTCTGTTTCGTGGGGAGGGAGAAATCAGGTACACTAAAAGTATGATATTTCAGAAAATTTTTGGTTCTACTTTTTGAACAGAATTATTTTCTGGCTTATGCTTCTGTCTCTGATATGATGTGTCCTATGTTCACTAGATCTGTTTTGTTTTCTTTGTCTTACTGAGCATATCCATCTCTTACTGAGGCTGGTTTTATTTCTGCAGGCAGGAACATCCCAGAGTTAGGAAACTATCACAAAGACTCCGAACAGCTTGTGGTTTATATATGTAGTTTAGCCCTTGACTGATGTAAAGCTCAGAAGAAACCTTACCACTGCAGTGAGCTTTGGATTGTCCCTGAAGAGAGTACAAGGAGAGTTTGTTTCATCCCCAACAAGGCATTTCCAGGCAAGAGTAAAGTCCAGAAACTCCCCAACTCAGGCACAGGGAGGAAATGGAGGGCTGACCACCCAACCTTGCTACCTGCAGGAGACCCAACCACCACCAACCTTCCTATAACCCACCACCCTTACCTAGGTTAGCCGAACGGTCACAAAATGGGGGAATGCTGTATATGACTTGACTCGGGCTGTTCTATCGGATGAGATCAACGGGACGATCCATTAGCATCTGATAATGTTAGTTAATACCAGGCATGCATTTGTTTGTCTTTCATCCTAAATAAGCGTATGATCACGGAACGAGACTGCCATGTGCTGCAGACACGGGACAGGAAGGCATACCCTGCTATATGACACATAGAAAGAAGGTAAATGTGGGCAGGGGACAACAGAGACCCACGAAACCCCTGTCCCCAGGGTCCCTGTTCTGGCCCCAAATCACCTGATGACACATTGCCATCAGAAAACATTTGTGCAACAGAAGCTCTGGGTCCGATGCAGAAATTAATGTGAAAACTTTTCACTCTGGAGAGCTCTGTAAAATTTCTTGCTAAATGATCATAACAAACCCTTCAGACTGCCTTGTCTGTGAGTCTGAAAACATTTTGCTTTTGTATATCTACATAGGCTGCTGATGCCTTTTTCTTTAAAAGCTAGTATGTTATTTTAATCCACACTTTTCAGTCAAGTAATTTAAATGGGCACATGGCCTTAGGACATGCCAGATCAAAACTGTCACACACTTTTGGGAAATCTGGAACTAGATCCCAACCTCATAAGTCATCAAGATAATTGTAAAGGATGAAAAACAGACCACTGACTTAGTCACTCCTGAAATTTGTAACTATGTTCAGATCTGAACTCTGACTGAGATTTTCAACAGCGTTAGATGGCTCGTTTTTCAGAGAGGCATTTCTCAGCATTTCTGAAAATCAGGCCTGAAATCAGACACCAATTTGACACACAGACACAACTCACCCCCAACCACCCATACTTTTTGAAAGTCTTAATTTCTACTTCATTATCAAAGCATCAGGGAAGAAGCATTTGTCAACCTCCTTAGAAACAGAACACTTCATAATAGCAACAACTGTTTTCTTTAACCTCAGTTGTATTTTTTAGAGTGATACTTTGCTTTTTCTAGGACTTCAAGCTTTTGGAGAAAATGCCTATGTGGTTAGTAAGACATGAAGGCCTTCAAAGTCTGTGGAAGGCACTGAATTAATTTGAAAACCTTTTCTTCATCAGAAAATAATGCACTGGGATTGGTTACCTATCAGCTTGTACCTAACTTTTATATCACATCAAGCAGAGGTATCCATTATATCCACCCTAGACAACATCTGTATTTTCACACCTGGGAGACAGTCCCCCAGTCCGGGTGCAGCACCAAGCCCACCTAATGACTCTTTTCTGGTTGAGATTTGGGCACCAGTTGCCCTCCGCTGTCAGGTTTCTTTCCCCCCTTTCACAGCTTGAGGTGGCCAAGACACCAGGGCACATTGTGCTGCGTGTTGAACAGCAGGTCTAAATGGGACAACACAGATTAATTCAACGCTCATTGTAAACTACTCATATGTCTAGTCAATCTGATGGAATCACATTTCATGGATTTGTTCAAAAAGCGTTTTCGGGAATTTTTTGACATATTACATTCTTGGTTGATCTCTGGTGACAGCTTCAGTGACTATGAAGATGAAAACATCAATTTACACTTCTTGTTACTGTTCCAGACCAGGCCATGCCATGTACCAATATCAGCACCGTTACTGGAAGAGTTACTACTGGGAGCAGTGTGCGCCATTTTTGACCACACTGAACTCAGCATCACTTCACCATGTAAACCAGAACCTCTTCAAAAAAATCCACCATGAAATGTCCAAAATGACATTTACCTTACCAGTTACCATTCATGCAAGATGAAAATGTAGTAACACATCTATCTGCTAAAAGCTGGATCTCTTTATTTCACGTTTAAAACTGTAATTTCCATCCTAGCTCAGGGACCAGTTTTCATGCCTCTGCTCCAACTGCAGAGGATTGCATTATTGTCTAGAATAATCTTGC
This sequence comes from Aquila chrysaetos chrysaetos, assembly GCF_900496995.4. Classification (NCBI taxonomy): domain Eukaryota; kingdom Metazoa; phylum Chordata; class Aves; order Accipitriformes; family Accipitridae; genus Aquila; species Aquila chrysaetos. The sequence goes on along the minus strand of NC_044016.1, from coordinate 33,921,285 downwards.
TGCTATTAAAAGAATGGCAGTGGGTGAAAAATCAAAACCCGGGGGAACTTCTGGCATGAAGGACATGGAACTGAGGTGAAGAATGCTTGGAAAGGGAAGGTGAGGAAGAAGACAGTTGCAGATACCTGGGAAGCTGACCATCAGCCAGGCTTTTCTCATTCAGTTTGGACTAAGTGATAATTATGGTTGTTCTGCATTCCAGAGGAGTGTATTAGTTGGCTGCATGCGGCAACGCACAGCTGAAACTACTGTCTGACATCCTGAACTTCCAGCTGTTACAATTTTCTGCACAGCCTTTATGCCATCCCATGATTAAAAGACAGAGATTTCAGCATGGTGTTAGCAGCCATGGCAGCCACCTTGAGCTCTGGCAGGAATACTTAAGGGAAACAGTCTGAAAAAAATGTCTCCAAAAATATACCTTCATGGAATTGTTTTCTGGGAAAATGGTCTATTTTGGGCTGACTGGCCAATGTAAATGTCAAGGAGTAAATATTCCACATGGTGAATATCTAGCTAAGAGTATTTTTATACTTTCAACTTTTTTCATGGATCGCATTTATTTTTTCTGGCCACCTCTCTTAAAAGGTAATGGTATAAGTCCAAAATAACTCCACGAGTATCTACTGAGCTACACAGATGTAAAACTTAAGTAGCAAAATTAGCAGGGTGCTGACAGGGCCGAACAGCACAGCCCTAACACGGTGAGACTGCATGGCCCCTTTCAGCCTCCACAACCAAAAACTTCATTTACTCCAACAACGATTCTTCATTTCCAGTCTACAGGGCGCAAAGTCAGTCCTGGCTCCCAACTTCACTACCTATCTCATGGCAAGACCTGCGAAAAACAGTTGTGTTAACGTAAAGCTATTCTTCACATCCCTGCTTGGCTGGTTGCAGGGTGTTTAACTCCACTCTCACCAGCCTTCTGGGATTCCCACCTGGAGCTTTGCTCTGCCGTGCCGGGGTGTGTTTCTCCAGCAGCATCTCTATTTTAGTGGCTGCTGAAATGATCCCTGTCTACATTTCCTAGCCTATACACAATTTTGAGGGGTTTTAGTTTTACATTAGCAAGGGAGGAGGGCAAGCTCGCTTGGTACCTCTTTATTTTCCTCAGTTGTGACTGTGGAGGGAGAGGAGGAGGCAGAAAAGGGTTGCCTTCCCTTGTCGTTTGTCATAGTAAGTTTTACGTGTCTTCGAGGATTATGAACTGAGGGTTGCCTCCTCTCTTTGTGCTTCACATGTGGCTGCTTTTACACAGGTCCGGTTGTGAGTTGATTCCTTTGTAAGTACTCTGTGACGCACAAAAGCCAAAAGGGGAAAGAAAAAATCCCCACCCACTTTGAGACAGTCTATTGAACTTTGTTTTCCAATTACCTAACAAATTGCTGACTAAGGACAGGATAGGGCGGTGGAAATATAAGACCTAAAGGCACTGTACATTCCTCATCTGTAATGACCAGAAAAAGTGGGTGTTTGTTGGTGGTTTTAGCCAATTTGCAATTTATCTTGGTTTTAGCCCAAGCAGGCTTGAAACCAAGACAAACATTCTTTGATGTAATCTAATTGTGACTAAGACCGTTTGCATAAAGGTTTCGCAGCTAGGATAGGAAGAGGAAAAAGACCTTGAAAGCATTCCAGTGGAAAAGTCATGTGCACCAGGCTTTCGGCTGCACCAATGGCGCCCAACAGCCCATTGTTTTAGTTGCGGCTTAAATTAATACCTGACAGCAAAGGAATTAAAGCCCTGCTGAAGTCATGCATTCGCTTATTCTTGTCTTTTTTCCAATCATGTTTGTACAATGATAGCCTCAGGTGAAGAACTAATAGGAAAAATGCTCTTCCCCTGTTTCTATTCCCACTCCCTTCCAAAAATATATTTAATAATCTAACTTGAAAACTGTTCCCAAGTACATTGGCCAGACCAGGCTAGCCTCACAAATTAATGAAACTTCACGTTGTTGGCAATGCTGGAGAGAGAGTTTGGAGAGGACCGCAAGAGGTCCTGAAGTTGCGTGATGCAGGTACAAGCAGCGCCTAATTTTTCTCTTTACACAGAGCTGTGGGTCTCACTCTTCTGAGGCTATCCCAAAACCAGAATCAACGACCCCGACTGGACTTAGCAGCAAGCTGTGCATTTTAAAGATAGTGGAGGTCCCTCTTCACCAGCTGCCCTTGGACCAATATGTGGAGAGACCAGGCTCTAAGGCCCATGATGAAAAGCAAACCTAAGAGACATTCCAGTCTGGACAACACTGAAGATACAGCAAAGGTGTACATGCATTGATGTGATTCATCACTTCTATAGGTGTCCATGTATGCGGCAGGAATGTCAGGTTTGGATGCTGATTCTCCTTTTCCATCCAACCCATCATCTCTAAATTACACCAGCATAACTCTAATAAAAGTCAGACCAAAGGAATTTTTTTTGTGTGCGTCACAGGATCAAGAACGTGGTAGAGGATTGCCATTCTGCTTGTCACTGTAACACATTTGCTGCTAGTAATCCATTATGGTTTATTTCCCAGTCTTTCAAACACAGACTCCTCCAAATTCCCACTAGGGACTGTGGCTAGTATGGTTCAATAAGCAATTTCTGTACTAGGTACTGTAATTCAGCTTTCAAATTGGCCTGAAAATTTACCAGCCCAGGCATAAAATCTGCTCATTTGACCTTTATATTTAATGATAATGAAACATCCAGTGATATTTTACTCTCCTGCCAAAATACCCTCTCCTCCAGGCCTGTATTTGAGTCATAATTTGCAAGACAGCAACTGTAATTTCCCTAGGAAAGCATCCATATGTACCTATTACTGCATTATGCTTGCAGAATTAAATTAAAGACTTGAAAAATCAAAATATTAACAGCTTTAAACTCATTCACACTATTTAGAGGTGGGCGACTCTGTAATGAACAGGTGGTATTCTGTCGACAGGACAGAAATGCTTCTTAACTAGGCTGCTAAATTTTACATTTCCATCTACAGCAAGAGATTTGAGTCTTAGATGGTGCCTTCTTTTTTCTGATTTTTTCCATATCCTAAGTAATGATCTGATTTCGAATTTCATTCAGAAATTCATTCTCTTTGCCTTCTTCATGGAGACCTACAGATAGACGAATTACTTTCCCGGGTAGCGGCTTGTTAACCAGATGGCAGCGCAAGGAGGGTGTGTAACAGGATATCAAGATCTCCACATTCTCAGTTCTTAGGTCTTTGTGAAATGAGCCCATAACGGGCTCAGTGATTAGTTCAGGAGAATTTCTCTGGAAATCAGTAGATGGCTAACATATACACCGTGTCCTCTAGGTCAACCAAAGTGACAACTGAGAGGGAGTATCTTAACAGCAGTGAACATTACAACCCAAAAGAAATGCAACACTAATTAAATCCAAGGGATTTTCTAGGTGTTACTGTTCTTGTAACATTCTCAGCAAATTCTGAAAAGCTGCGAGTTTTTGGAATAATGCCTTTATAGATTAATGCTGCTGATTAATAAGAGCTGTTATTTATGGTGAAAATCACACAACTGCTGGGTCTAAAGGCTTCTTTGGGGCTGAAAGCTTTCTGTACAGAAAGTTGTTGTTGGGAAACAAGGGACTGGTGTGTTACTGTAAAGGATAGGTTGTTAAAGGGATGCTTAAAAGGGGCCCAATATGGTTTGGATCGCAGCCAAGGTCTTGCATAACAGGATGCCTCATAAAAGAAAGGCTTAGAGGGGTATGGTTAAAAGACAGACGTTTCTTTTGAGCAGAGATGTGCCAACGGGAGGATCACTGACAAATCTTTGTTCACTATTATGTGTGCATATAATTAAAAAATGTTGGTGTTTGCAGCCGTTCCCAGATGATGTTGACTGGTTTAGAAAACCATAGTTTTAAAAAAATAAAAAATAGATAAGACATATCAAATGCAGTTCAGCCAGGGGCATTTTTCTGTGGGTAAACTCATCAGCTTTTAATGTCCCTCAAGGAGCAGAAGTAGGAATGTCCCCGAACCTTGTGATCAGGAGCACAGCATTCAAGGCTAGACTTGATTGCAAACCTGGGTCAACTGTCTCGCAAAGGCACGTGGGAGTCTGATATCCAACCCCGGGTAGTCAAACAGGAGTTCAAGCGCAGCCATTTCCATCTAACAGGTAAGCCAGGAAACTGCTAGGTTGGTAGCAGAGACTTCATTGAAAGCTAGAAAAAATTCTCTTTGTAATGACAACACAGGGGAACTTTTAACTCCAGTCTAATTGCCTGGCAAGTATTTGCATTTTCCTGCTTTGCATTTAGAATCCACTAGTAGTATTTTAGAGCAAGCTGTGTAAAAACACCATTTCTGGCTCCTTTCCATTTCTAGAGGCAATACTTGGTGTCGTTCTCCAGAAACCACCCAACGCAAGCGTGACAGGCTGGCTACTAGCTCTCGCATCAGGGCTCAGGAACTGAAGGAAGACTACCTCAATGGAAATGTTAACACAATCTCTTTATGATTCCTTCCCACCACCCTTATAATACTTTGTCTTGAATCTACTGCTGGCTTTAGTGCAATATATTAAGGCTTCCCCCAGCACCTTAGGGAAAATGTCCTCTGCCTAAGCCCCGTCCAGCTCCTTTCAGTAGCTCCAGAACCAGGATCAAACCATTAGTCCTATACAAGAGCCACGAAGCAGGGCTGTTGTTCCTCAGCAGCTATGGTACAAGCTGCTTCCCAAGCACTCCAAACATTTTAGCCAATACATGACTTGCTGCATCCAGTTGGAAAACACCCACACCTGCCAAAGCTGGTTCTCTAGGACGAGTTTGGTCGCCAGCCTTGCCTCTCATCCCTGCTGCTGGAGGAGAGCAGCTACAGCTCATCACAGGAGTTCGTACGCACAGGAGGGGTAGACCTGTTGCTAGTTTTTGCTAATAGTAAAATACTGATTATGAAAATGCAATCGGCCACTGCCCTCTGTAATGATTCCTGTTCCCTGAGTTTTAGAAACAGACCCAAAGGGTGGGGCTACTGGGATTTCACTCAGATCACAAATAAAACCTCTGCAGCTGCTGCTATTAAAAAGATGATGGCTTAAAAGAAGAAATAAAATATGCTATGATGTGACACATCCAGTACACTTTTTCCAGAAGAAAACAGTTGTTGCATAAAAAAAGCCAGGAGATAATAGAGCAAGTGCCTGATCCCTCTCAGTACCCAGGGCACTAGCCACAAGCTCCGTGGTTAAACTCTTCACTGATCGGGAATAAATACAGACATGAGTATATACAGCCTAGACATGGCTTCCCCACTCTATCAAAGAAACAATGGGTTTAATTTTGCCTTAGACAGAGCAGTTAAGGAGACATAAATGTTTCACATCCTACCTTTGCCCTCTGCCTGGGGCGTCTAATGACTTGCATCTTTCAAGCCAGAGGAGCCTGGTGAGCAAAATAGGCAATGGCATTGCCATTTTCCATCACATTTCCTGCTCAGTACGGATGGTGGGACAAATGACTGGGTAATGTAGCTGCAGGCTGACTATTTCCTCATTCACCGGCCAGGTCCGAGCTCAGGGGAAGCCCCACTGAAGGAGCTGAGGAAGAACAGATGTTCTTGAGAAGAGCAACACCAGCAACAGCTGTACCTGTGGTCAGCTCCTGGGCTATGGCTCCCACTGCTGTGGGAACCCTCTGCTCCTTCCAAACCATCGAGCATGGTTTGACATCTCTCTTTGAAGAGCAAGTTAAAAACTCATCAGCATTGTGTTTACTTTAGCTCTCTGAGGAGAAATCGGCTGTGAGCCTAAGAAAACGAAATCATCACACGTATTCAAGGTTCATACTCAGTATGGTTCTTCTGCATGTGAGTGTAACATGGAGACAGTACAAGATCTTCCCTTGGACAATTCCTTTCTCAGTTGTAGTGTTGTAAATATAAACCCAAAGTAGATGTCCTTTCAGCATCCTGCTCCACATTTACACTGTCAAAAAATGAGACAATCACGGCCAAAGATATGTCTCAGTTCCCAGTGTGTTGTCAGGAAATAAAAACATAATTGCAATTTTGCAACAGCTCATTGTTTTGCGTACGTGTGCTACTGGTGTCCATCAAAGGAGATGAAAAGATAGGGCCACAGCTTTAGACTGAGGAGAGAAGTTTGCTGAGGTGTTGCAAAGCAGCAGAAAGAAATCAGGCAGGTTATTGCCCTCTGGTGCTCATTTGATGTTGTGGTTCTGGTTCTGGAATTCCTCTGAGCTCCAGGAAGCAGTGGCAGCCCTTTGGTAGAGTAAATCAATATTTAACAAGCAATGAAAGATCCTCTCCATATGCTGGGCATCCAAGAATAACATGAAACCAGTATTTTAAGTGCTCTCCTATTTAATATCAGCTTTTTGTTTAACTATGGAAATGCTTATGTCTAAGCAATAATACCACAGAATGCAAAACATACTTTCTCTACACAAGACTCTTCCAAAATGGTGTGCTGCCATGTTACAGGTTGTGGGGATGGTTTTTTACCGAACAGCCAACCCTGTGATAAACTGCTTGATGAAATAACAGCATGCGATGGACAGAAAAGGTTTATTGGGCCACTGCAGTGGGAAGAAGAAAGCACACTAGCTGAGTAGTCAGATCTGATAGAAAGATTGGGAGCCAGGTAGCCTCCAAGAAATATTTTCAGACCCAGCTATGAGTCCTCTTCAGTTAGACATCAGAACACAGATCTAAACCAGGCCTGGATCCACACACTGTAATTACCCACCTTGTGTAAAGTAATTGCACACTGCAATTACCCCACCTTTAATACACTGGGGCCTGAAGCTAATCTTACTGATTTCTCATTTCATTGAATGCAATAGGTTCAAATCACAGATTAAAAAACAAACAACAAAACAAAAAGTAAAAGTGGAACTTGTAGTGAGTAACAAGAGGAGAAGGAGATCCACACTGGAGTTGATGTCAGTGGAATCAGAGATTAAAATGTTATCACTCAATATATCTGCCAATGTTTTGATGTAGGCATGCTATTGTATACCACTGTTTTCAGTCCATCAGAGACATTAAAAATAAAATAAAATCAAAACTTGCCCCAACACAAAATGTAACTAAAATTCTGGCATCACCATATGCTTCTTTTTTGCTTTTTATGTATATATTTGTGTATAGTTTGGAAAGTAACCATAGCATATTCTATCAGGAGTCAGACAGGTCAATCTCTGTGAATTCAAGATAAAGCTGCATGCCTTGAAAAAAAAGCCAGTTCTGGAGACCAGGCTTGAGATAAACAGCCATCCGAAAGATAATAGATTTGCCTGACATTGTTGTGTCCAGTAAATCATAACAAAACTTCAGAATACTGGAGAAAGGCCAGGAATTGGTGACTTACCGTATTGTTTTATTATCACATTTTGGAAAGGTAGAACTAATAGCGCTGTTTACTTTAACTAATATTAACTAATTCTTAACTCATGGCTGCCCAAAACTATCGTGCTTCAGACCACAATGTCGCTGCTTTCCAGCTATGCGAAGAAAACGGCCTGCCAGCTATGTCGAAGGACAAGGGAGCTGGGGAAGAAGGGAAACATTTGGGAGAGCAACGTGCACCTGCTTGGGCTGCATTTCAAGCTCACTCTTCTTGGTCCTTTTCCTGTAAGGGAGTGATTCCTATAGAAGCTTTTTGCCTTGTTGAAGATGAATATAAATAACACTGCAAGGCAAACAAAAAAGGCAACTATTTTCATAGCCACATTCCAGAACCTTTTCTATTATAGAGCTGTATTTCCCAAAGGCTTTTTCCCAAGGTGCACGTGATGAACACATGCAAAATCTGCAGTGGTTAATGTGAAGTGGCGAGCGCATGTGCAGGAGTGAAGTACAAGCTGTGATATACGGTACCGGTTTCTGGGACAGAGGCAGACAGAGCCTGCCTGGGGCTTCTGGTTTGCTTGCTTGGTTTCTTTGCAGATATTGAGCAGCCTGGAGAGTGGGCAGCTGCGAGCATTTGGTGCATGCCCTTGTGACATGGAAAGCAGAGCCTTGGACAGAGCTGGTGTCGATGTGGAAGGCCTCTGACTGGTTTCTTCTGCTGTCAAACCACTCTCAATTCAACCACCTTAAAGAAGTAACCCCGTAAAAAGGGAAACAAGGCATCTTGATGGGGTTTGTGAATGTCCTGCCTCACCCAGACACTTACTTTGAGGCATTCAGGCTGTTCACATAGCACTGCCTAGGATGCTAGTGATGTGGGACCTCCTTGGTGGGACCTCTGCATCTCTGACCAAGTTACCCCCCATGGTTAAATATACCTTCCCCACAGCAAACATCAGAGAAGAAAATTCTTCTCTTGAAGCCATTGCATAACAGGAAAAGGAAGAGTGACTAATTCTCGAGTGCTGATATTGGTGTGTATCTAAACTCCTAATGAGCAGACTGTAAATAGGTCTAGTAGGTTTGTATCTAAACTCCTAATGAGCAGACTGTAAATATTTGCTTAGAGTTTCTTGCTTTGCAGGCGTAGACAAAACTCTCTGTAAACCACTTAGTTTTTGCCATACTTTTTTTCGGATATCTTGTTTTAAAACATTTTCATCAAAGAGATACTAGAAGGGTTTGAAGGATGCTGCTGTGTTAGTTAGTTCACAGGGTCAAATTCAGCGGTGAGCTGTGAGTTAACTCTCTGAAGCTCAGGTCTCGACAGAGCTGTTACCAGCTGCTCTCTCCATGCAGACAGAGGCTGCCTCTACAGGACCTCTGCAAACAGGCAGGACTGGTCCCTGTATGCCATCCTCGTTGATGGGATATGGACCAGCACCGACACAGACCCAGCTACGACAGGGTTCTGTGAGAACAACCTAGTTCTGCCCATTTCATCACCAAACTGAGCCTTTTAGAAAGCTCCCAGTTGACTCCCATTTTGCTGGAATTCTCTCGCTCATTTTCAGCCCTCTGTGCTTCTGCTTTTGACTTGAAGAAAGAGCACCAAAATGCCAGCAAAAACGGTTACTCTCACAGAATGTCAAACTTAAGAGCAATGTTTTGGAAATCTTACTGGGAAACATTCTTGTGAGATTCCTGGCTTGCACAAATAGAGAAGATTGTAATTTATGCTAATTCAATGAAATAAATGTGTTTGTCAGCTTAATCCTTCAGAGGGAAAAAAAAGAAGGTGGTGTGTGTTGGACTCAATGATCTTAAGGGTCTTTTCCAACCTAAATGATTCTATGATTCTATGTGTTTCTCCTGATGAAACTTTGGAGTGATGTTACCTGGCTTTGCAATGGGTGATGACTCAGTTCTCCGTTTCTTACTTCGTTAGAAACTTGGCCCTTGTCGAGGCAATTCCTTTCCCTGGACCACTTTACTAAGGGTGGACCCAACCTCGTAAGAGCAGCAGAAGTCTCAGACCACAGCTATAGCAAACTTACTTGGCTATCTGCAACCTGTGTGACAGCCCCAGACTTGACACTAAAAGTATTTGCCTTGCACACAACAACTACATCAACGAAGTGTGGACGTGAATGCTGTCCAACTTAGGGGATCACAGGACCCAGAGCCTGAACGCATCACTTCAGAGTCACGTCTGTACTTCTGTTGAAAATCCCTATAAGAAAGATGGGGACAAACTTTTTAGCAGGGTCTGTTGCGATAGGACAAGGGGTAATGGTTTTAAACTAAAAGACGGTAGATTTAGACTAGATAAAAGGAAGAAATTTTTTACAATGAGAGTCGTGAAACACTGGAACAGGTTGCCCAGAGAGGTGGCAGATGCCCCATCCCTGGACATAATTGGCACAGCCAATGACTTAAAGGGAGCTAAAGTGATTTACACAGGTGAGCAGTTGGCCCATTATGCCAAATTAGCATTATACTCTTGATGCAAGTGGGCAAAAGGGCATGCCTGAGAAAGGCAGTCTCCTCTGGACTGCTGCAGGCTGTATAGGCTGAAATGCTTTGACCACAGTCACTGTGATGAGCCCAGCAACCTCGGGTAGAGCTGAATGTCCTGGGGCAAGAGGGGTGTACACTAACATCCCATGGAGATAAGTACTCAGGACAGGCTTGACTACAGTTTCCCTGAAACAGTGTTAGGTTAGCGGTGACTCAGCCACACACTGTTATTTGCATTGCTAGTGTCAAACAAAACTGATGATTTAATCATCTGCCTGTACAAAAAGAGAGCCCTGTGTAAGCAGCAGTGTTCCTTGAATAGGTTCTCATTGAAATGAACAATTTGCTGGCTCTTAAATGAGAAATCAAGCCTTTATCCAGGAGGGTAAGGGGATGGATGGTCTATTAAAATCCTACTTTATGACTTTGGGTAAAAAAATAAATAAGTAAGCTGTTCTACACAGACACTTAGTCCAACAAGTCCATCTTTCAGGGATTTCACTTGAAGTGAGTTGACAGATTTTCACTCTTCACCCCAAAATATTCCCCTTGTGCTTCTGTCAGGAGTCAAGCCTGCATCACTCTTAAAACACCCAGTCATTTCAGTTTCCAAATGACGTGTTATTCACAATAGGTAGACGATTGCATGCACTCTCTACAGTTCTATTTCCATGAGCTGAAAGGAAATCTCACTGAGATCTGCTGTAGACTTTCCTCCTTTCTTGCCTTGGCAGTGAAGGACAGAGAGCAAGTGGCCCCCAGGACAGTGTACATCAGGCTGGTGCCATTTCTAGAGGTGTGCTGGTGTCAGGGGTGGCATGTGATGGGAGGTCAGACATTGTCCTGGTCCTTCCTTTGCACCCCAAACTCCTCAGGCCTCTCTGGCTACCATCAGGACTCCACGCTGGGAAAAGCAACATTAGGGTTACACAGGGTAAACTTTCTCTTGGGTATCCACGCTTAGGGATTTTTAAGGCAAAATGCAGAACTTTTTTTTAAATTCCACAAGAACTCCCTGTTCCTGACAGTGTGTGTGTGTGTGTGCGTGCACACACCTCTGCACGTGTATGTGCTTGTGTGTATATTCACCTGCACAAATGCTCTGCTTCTTTATAGGCTATGGTTGAAGATATTCACATGCCAAAACTATTAATATGATCTGATCTCATGAGGCAATCTGGCCTTCTGCACATTTCTGCCCTAATACAAGTAAGAATGGCTTTTTTTTTTTTTTTTTTTTGACATATCACTTGTAGGCGAAAGTAAAACTGGAAAAGAAGGACTTCCCAGGCAAAGATTCAATGTTCAGCATCCAGGCATTTCAGATGTAGTTTTATAGACGGAGACTGAAATGTGTAACCTGATGCAATTCAAAGTTTAAGAAATAAAAATTCCAGACTTATCACATGGAGTCCTTTACAACTCACTGACCAGGTATCAGTGTTTATTATACACCGAAAGGTTCACAGCAGTAATGACATGGCAAAAGGAGATTACACTGGGAGGCAGTGACACAGCATTGGCCCAAAAGGATCTTCCAAACATTTCACTGAAAATGTAACCATTCAGCAAACACCACACACACACAAAAATCGACACTACTGAGGCTCCCTATTGTCTTCTTCAACTTTTAATTGTCTTCTGTGTGCTTGGCTGACCACAAGATAAACTATTCCACCTTCATTCTCCAAATCTGTACTTCATGCAGATGATTTAAAATGAAAGTGATCCTGTGAAGTGCTGAGAGTGATTCAGACTAATCTCCTTTACTGTATGGAAAATTAGGAAATAAAGACAGGCAGTTATTTCATTTAGAAAATCAGCTACTTCAATCTGCTGATGCAGTATCCTTTTGTTGGCAAAAAATAACAGGCACAGAGGTATAGTAAGGAGACAACTCTGTAGCTTCAGCTTTTCCATGTTGGATATGTCTAGTGATGTAGGAGAAGTGGTTGGGATTTACATTGGTGAGAGACAGGTTAAAGCATGGTTAGGTGGTCTCTGTCATGATCATTCAGAAATGAGACGCGGGTATAGCCTAAAGTCTCCCAGAGGTCAAGCACTCTTCCCTGGACCACATTTTGGATCACACCCTATGGCAAGATCTCTGATTGCCCCAGGAGAAGACCCCTGCAAGCTGGAAAAATGACACTTTGGAGTCAAGATCTCCTTTGCAGAACTAGGAGAAGAGTTTTCGTTCAAGGGATTTGACCTTAAACAAGGAACTTGCTGAAAGAAACAGATTAGTCTCTAGTGAGGTTAAAAGATGCACCTGCTTAACAACAGGGCAGAACTTGTCCACCTTAACAAAAAATGAAAAGGCAATAGAAGACAGCTTGACCTGATTGACTACTTCCGTGCAAATACTATCATTAAATGCACTAGAAGACGAACATAAAGCAACAGCAGGAAAGAAAATAGCCCGTTTAAGATGAAGCTTAGAAAAAGAAGTCAGCATGGTCATGCAAAGGATACGAGGCATGCCCCAGTGCTAGGTTTCACTACCAGCTGGCTGGCTGTATGAAGAGACATGATGGAGCAGGCTGAGCAGGAAGGCAGGGATGTCTGCACAACCTCCCGTATCAGATCATGAGAACAACCATACCAGATGAGGCCAGAGGTCTGTTTTCTCAGCCTCTACTAACCTACACCTCAGAGATTTCCAGGCGCAGAGCCACTATTTTTGTGTTCAAGCTCCCAGGTATCAATATATTCCTACAAGAGGGGGACTTTCAAAAATGTCTGACAAAGTTAGGAGGAATTTGGCCAGTCCTGTGCTCCTAAACTGACTGATCATGGTGAAACCCTATCTGCCTCTGCAGCTCTAAGTGGAAGCTAGAAGGTCTGCACCAGTTCTGTACCTTTTCTTTTCCAGGGAGTGTGAGGGTCCATTGAGTAGGGTAAGTTAACAATTCACTCAGCTGCAAACACACTGGTTGTTTTTGTTGATGTAAGTCATTGTGATGCAGTTTTTGGTGTGAAAGTGATTACTGGAGCCAGAGCGCTCCCATGCCAGGCATTCCTATTGGTGCCTGCGCAATGCTGGACTTGAGAATCAATTAGTCACTGAATCTGTCTTATATTCAGTGACTAATTGTGTGTGCTTTGGTCATCCTTCCTCTCCATTAATGTGTTCCTGCTAATTAAGGACCCTGAGAAGATCTCTTTCAGTCTATTATATGGATGCAGGTGGGAAGGAAGGTTCTTGTGCAGAAGTGAAGGGAGAGGGAGTTAAGGGAGTTTGTAGCACAGCTAATTTTTACCATTTGTTTAATCTGTTACTAAGGGTCATTTGTCAAACTGTGGCTGCTGTTCCTGCCCCTCCTCCTCTTGTTCACAGTAATGAACAGCCTGGGAAAAAATTATCCCCTTTCCAAAGGATCAGCAAAGAGGAAGATTTGATGATAATGGTCCTGAGAAGTGAGGGAGTTGTGCATGGATCACTTCCCAGGACACAAAGGCTGTCTGCACACTTTGCACCCAGGAAATGAAGTTAATCAACACCTGCTCACAAGGACACTGAAGAGATCCTCCTCGTTTCCTGAGGCAAGTGGCTGGGCACCAATAGCCAAGCAATGTGGTTGATGACTGTCTCCACAAGACTTTGTCTGAAGTTGGTGGGAGAGTTGCTCCTCCAAGGAATGAGGACTTGGGTACAAAACTGGCTTGCCAGTCAGGCAAGGGACAGAAACAAGGCAAACAAAGTGACAACATCACATAAAAGTTGCAGAGAATATTCTCATGGTAGAAACTTCAAGTGGTGGGGAAAGTGGTTTGTTGGACCTCTTGGTGAGAAAATGAATGAAACTTTCCAGCTAGAAGGTTGATGGTAAAGTAAATGGTGGTGCATGAGGTATTTGAGGCTTAGTAGTCTGTCTAGCAGTTTTGGAAAAAGCTAGGAAATAGCTTTGTAAATTCAGTTTGATCATCACACTTTAGATCTAATTATTTTATCAGTACAAGCAGGCAGGTCCATCATTTTGGAAAGAATGGAGTGACGTTGCCTGCAGCTGAATAAGGGATGTGTCACATGAAATATCAATAGTAAAACTCTGCTTTTAAGAAGATATTTCATTTTTATCTGGTGTGTTTTCGCTTCACACAGTAGAAGTTGTTGGTGTGTTCTTTATTTATAACGACCCAGTATAGGTGATTAAGGAGCTTTTACAGTTACAGGGTAAAAATCAAGTCAGGAAATAGAACAAACACTTCAGCAATGATGTGGCATCTGTAAAAGGAAGTACTCTTCAAAGAGAAAAAGTCATATAAATGTGCCAGTCAAAGAATCAGAGCTCTCCTGTGGTCCTACAGACCCTTGCAAGGATTGCACTCGGGTGTTCAGTTTAATAATCAACAGTAGTTTAATTAACTAAAGATTGGTTATTTAGCTGTTGGAATGATTGTCTCTTTCTCTGTGATAACAAAGTGTGCTTGGGACGTCTTGCCATTTTAAGTGTATGAAATGTGGGCTATTATTCTTTAAATCTCTTCTAAATATAGAAAATAGGGGAGTATTAACTGTTAGAAACATAAAAGTTGACTTTCTGAGCACGTTACTCCAGTCCTCCGGTATCACAAGGGGGACCTAGGTGAGGGTTCCACTGTAGCATTGACTAAATTCTTGGTTCCCTGAATTTCCAGGAAAGAGACCTGACAGAGCCATGCTATGCCATCATCCTTCTTGCTTTGCCTTCTACTACTGGCCTCACACTCTTTGTTGATGTAAAGCAGGATGCAAGGAGGCAGGTGAAAGAGGTTATTCACCAGAATATCAACCTGACATGGAATTGATCCCAGGCCTCTCTGCTTAGCCACAGCAACAGGCTGAATCCTCTTATTCTCTTTCAGGAACTAGTTAAACTCCTTCTTAAAAGTACTTTGGTATTGTGCTTGCATTTCTTCTATAGGAAAGGTCCTCCTTCCCTCATTGTTTGGATCATTGGCAACCTGCTTCTACTTTCCCTAACTTTATTCATGGCCAGTTAGCATTTGTCTGTTCATGTGCCAAGGTTACTTTTTAGCTTAAATACCTCTTTTCACCTCCCTCAGGTTTACCGCTCCTTGATGTATTTGCACTCAGCAGTCACATCTCCTCTCAGCCATTGTTTTGCCAAGCAAAAATAGCTGATTTCTTCAGCTCTCTTGTAAAATTAATTTTCTGTAAGGACACCAAGTTACAGAGTAACAGTCATAGATAATTGCTTGTTCTTGCAGTCAGAGCTAACCACAGAATCTTCCTGTGCTATAAAAGGAGGTATAACACACTTTGGCTCACAACCAAGGCCAGCATTTTGAAACACAGAGACTTAAGTCCTTATCTCTGGTGAGGCATGTAAGTAAATGGTCTTTTATACTAATGTGATAAGCACTTCGATTGCCCGTTGACTTCAATGTCTAAATAAATTTCTTATTAACTAAAATCTTGAAACCCTAAGCATTAACACAGAAATTGGACAATATTGCCCTAACTGTTGGTATTTTCTGTTGTATTTCATTGTATCTACACTCTCTGTTCAGAAGCACCCACATCTCACCAGAGTTCTTATGGGTCCTGACACCTATCTGGAGTAAATAAATGTTATTTCTCTCTCCATATATACTAACCAGAATCAAAGAGGACATATCAATTCCCCAAGGTCAGAGAAAGCTGGAGGTAGGCATAGGCAATGACCAGTCAAGGATTCAGACCCCCAGACTCCTCCAGTGATCTTGCTCTATCCCATTTGAAATTAGAAAAGGAAGAAGACCAGAAAAGTAGTCAAAATGTTTTGGTAGATGGTTACCGATTAAGAGGTGTGGTGATGACATTATGTTTAAGATTGCTTTTCCCCTTTTGTTTCTGTGCCTGTTTTATCCAGATAAAACCATTGAACACTCTGGATATGCTTTGGAGGGTACAGTTTAGCCTTTCTTTGATTTTGTAAGGCTGTACACCAAAGGAACAGGAAACGTCCATCTTTCTTGTCCCATTAATCATTTTGGTTTTCATCATTTTCAGTAGTTGGCATTGGACTGGCAGTTCTCTGGGAAAGAAATGACCTTTGTTTAGTTTTGTCTGTAAATGGCCTACTGCAGCCCTTCTTTGTGATTCATAAGTCTTCCCCTCTATAAATAATATGGGGGTGCGATGTCCTCGCTCTTTACTCTTGGCTTCTTAACTTCCTTCCTGTCAGTGTCTTTCCATAATTCTTTCTTCCTTTTTACTAATTTTTAATGAGTAAGATCAGAATGGACCTGCCCTTTGCTTGTTGAAATACTCTGGCTTCAGCTACTTCAATCTGCTTTTATATTTTGGATTAAGCTATCACGTCAATGGGAATGACCCATATTTATTTACCGATTTAGATTTACTGTGAATGCCCTGCATTGAGTTCTATGAGCACTGGTCTTAGTCTATCAATCCTGGCTTCTCCAGTTACACAGGCAAAAATGTAAAAAAATTTCTTAATTTATTGCAGAGTTTTTAGGTTGTCTTTCAAGTGGCTTCTTCTCGAATTTCAGAGAATGCAATGAAAATCAGATGCATTTCAATAGAAGACTTCAAGTGATGGCAAGTCCTTGAAACTGGATTAAGAATTAAGTTACAGACCTTATTAGACATAACTGTACAATTTTGCAAAGGTTTGACTTTTTATTTACTTTGGCTGCTGCATTTTGAGATCTAAAACACCTCTTCATGGCATAGATTTCCAACTATCCAAGATTTTTTCCACAAAAATTCTTTCTCTCTCCAGCGGCCCCCATTTCCCTCCCCAAAGTCCAGCCTCCTAAGGACATATATGTCTTCTTCATAGCTGACCATTGTTTCCAGCCTTTTGTTGCCTTGAGTTGAATGTTGACTTGTAAGAGAAGTTAATCATAGAGAAAGACAACATAGGGGCACTTTTGCTGAACTCACTGGTTATCGTTTATTAAGGACAGAAGGCCAAACTTTCCGCTGAGGTTCTCCATTCCTGCTGACTTCCAAGAGACTCCAAAATCTAAGCTGAGCTGGGCTGTGTTACTCTTGTGCAGGAGACTATCTCACCCACCACAAACATTGCGGCAGGTGGTGGGACTGAGATGATGAAATACTGCTTGGAGTTAGATGGCTATGAATTGGAAGAACTGGCAATTGAAGCTAGAACCTTGGAAGAAATTTGAGAAAGCAGTGGAACAATCTTGAGAACTCATTTGCTTGGAAGAAATGTCATAGCAAGGTGTTGTGAGTTCGCAGTGCGAATATACTCTTCTTTCACAGGACTACCAGTAAAATTAGTTCCCTATGGGTCATCTGTCAGACATCTTTTGGGTGATATATTGTAATTTGTGTTCATTAGTTGGTCCTATTGAAGCTAATGGGTACCTCTGTAAACTGCACCAGTTTGTAGATGGCACACATCTACTCAAATCTTAGCCAAAGCCTAAGAAATTCTGTCTTCTTGATCTGGGAGACACAAGTTTTCCCTCCGGTGCTTTGGCAAAAGTAGCAGACATCAGACAAATGGGGTGAGATCCTCCAAGTCTTGTGAGGAAAAAAGAAGCTGAACCTGTATATTCCTCTGGTTCGACTATGTCCATGGAGCACAGCAGCAGGAAGCACTACTATAATGAAACAAAATAGGACATGTCCTATTCCAAAACCACAGGGTGGAGCTTCCTGGGATCCGTGCTCCCACTGCTTCTTGGACACTTCAGACCACTTGGGGTCTGACCAGTCTACCTCTCCCTCTGTCTGCTTGGGGTTCCTCTTAAGCAAATATTTATCTGTGTGTTCCCTAGACTCTTACGGCACAAATAACCCCTGCTGAGAAAAGTCCCAAAGGGGAAAAAGATGTCTTTATCCAAGTCTGGATTCTGCTTCCGAGTTAATGTAAAAATGCCACTGAGGCACGTCAGGGCCCTTTTAAGGCCTGTGTCTTGGAGGGAAAAACCAAGATGGTGTTATTTCCCAGCCTTTTTTGTAGTGGGGAAATTGGTTCTACTTTGTGTGTACGTGCATGAACTGGAGTTGTAAAGCGGCGGTCAGTGGGCTTCCCTGGAGCCTCAGAGCATCCTGCAGTACAAGGGGGAAGGGCAGAGGGCATTAAGGAGAGCAAATAAAAATAGCAAATGAGTACTAATATTTTACAGAGTCAGGTGCAAATCTGCTCATTACGGTTATGCTCTCAGGCAATATGCCAGCGGCCAAGATACAACCCTGGGAGGTAATCCTCCTAAAAATACAGCCATCAGTACATGACACAGTCACTGCTTCTCCCACAGGCCAACTTAAATAATACATATTTAATGTGATGACAGGTTCAGGGGGATGGGGACCCAAGGAGAAAAGAGAGGCCCAGAGCATCACACGAGCTGAGGAGACACTCAGATTTTATTTCAGACATTAGCAACACTTGGAGTGACTGGCATGTGATGAAAGAGAAAATTTAACCCTGCCTTGCACGGTGGATTATTGCAGCACCGATGGGAAAAATATCCCATTTTCACAGCTTTAGACATTAGTGCCAAAAGACCTTTCTGCTTGCTGCTTGACATGCCTGAATGATCTCTCACCTTAAAAGCCTGCATGGAGCTGAATAATTTTTATAGTTCTACTTTAACTTCTGCCTAAACAGCATGAAGGGAAATGTCTGATGTGTGTAAACAGCTCTGCCCTCCCCTCCTTTCACAGCTACAAACACTTACAGCCCTGCCAGTCACCCAGCATCACATCCTCATTTATACCCTGACTCGAGTCACTTACGCTCAACTACAGAGAGCAAAGAGCTGGGGCAGATCTGCCCCCCACTAACCACTTCTTAATGTGACAGTTAAACAGTAAAGACTCTTTTGTGTCTGGTTGGATCAGGTAACCAAAAGACCTTGTGAGGGCTGTTCTTTCTCCAGTACCAGAACAGTGTTTTCAGAGTGAAAAAGATGAAAAATTTCTCTGTAGGCTTCTCTGGATGAAACACAAGCTGTCACTAGGTTCAAGCTAAACGAAAATAGGAAAAATTTCTAATTCTTTCATATATCTCTATCTCTAATCTATGTCTAATCTATACCTATATCTATATCTGTATCATCTTTATCTCTATATCTCTACTTGAACATTTAAAATGCCAACATAGTAGACAGATAGGGGATGCTGAAGTGAGATCCTTCATGGTTGGATTTCATATACTGGCGTGCTTAGTTGAACGTAGATCCAGCAATGGACTAAACCATGTGTAACTTTAAACCTATTTGTGACCTCCGTGGTGCTATTTGAATGCTCTTTAAGTACCAGAGAAGCAGAAGTACTTTGGTGCTTCAGAGATGAATGGCCCAGCAGGTTTTGAATCACAAGTATGGGGGTCAGTTTCTATGTAATACCATCAACTTTGCCGTCTATTGCTGCCTTGTCAGCTTAAAAATTAAACCTTGGAATACCTTTCACAGTCAAGACAGATTTAATTTTGCCAGTATCAGGTAACAATATAAACTTTAAATGTGGGACATGTTCATTACATGTTTCAGAAGTTTATGAACCCAGTCTGATCTGGGGTGAAAGGCTACACCAAGCAAAACTCCATCCTTGTGGCAAAATTTTGCCCAATTTGATGTGAGAAGTTCAAATTTAATTTTAGGAGGAGCAAGAAACTTCAAGAAAGAGTTTTTAGACGCCTTTATGAAAGGCTTTTAAATACTCATGTATTTACAAACTTTTATAAAGTTTGCTCTGCTATAATTTTATAAATGTATCTTTCAACTTAGAGGTAATTACATGTGGAGGAATTTAGACCTCACTTACTTGACAGAATGTGAGTGGAAAGACTGTACGCCCAATATGAAAGTTAAAGCCACAATAAGGGGCCTTGGTGTGTGAAAGGCCCACAACCAGTCCGAAAGACACACAGTAGGTTTGGGAGTGCTCTGTCAGAGAAATGTGTGTTTTCAGGCCAGAAATTTCACCAGCTTCAGTTGTGCTGGTGTTTTATATGTATTCTAGACTAGGGAACCTAAACCCAAATGCTCACCCAGAAATTTTAATCTAATTCTTTCAGACAATATCTTTGCCATTCACGGGGCAATGGAAAGAATGAAAGGGGAGTTAATACTCAAGAAATTCATAATAAGAAAGAAAACAGGTATCCTAAAATGTCCGTGGCCCCCCAACCTGGCAGGGATTCTCAGGCAATTTGTTTAGAAATATGTCTACTGCTAATTTAACAGCCTGAACTCTTTCTCCAAATGCCCGACTTTTTGGAGACTCGGGAGCATTCGCTTATGTGGAAGAAGAGACACATTCACAGCTGCACACAGTTTTCAATCAGATTTTAATGTTTTATGTGTCACTCTGAAGTCTACTTTTAAGAGGATTTTGTCCCCATTTGTCTGCCCTCTGACCCATGAGAGGTCTGACTCACGAACCCTTGCTCCCTACAGCACGTTTCCCGGCAGAAGAAATGGAGCAGCAGGTCTTACAGGCCCAGCATTGCTCTGTTCAAATAAAACAAAAAGCCAGCCGTGAGATACATAGGAAGCAGGTCAAGCTTTTAATCTTACCAGAGAGCAGGGGGCTGAGCAGAGCATCTATAAGTCATTAAATCTCCAATTTTCTGCCTCTCCTTGAGGCTTCCCCTCATTCCCCTTGGGACCGTCAGGGAAATCGAACTCACTTCAAATGCTTCATACATTTGGAGTAGAAAAACTGCTGCAGAAAAGGGAACAAAACCCTGGAATAAATCCTCCTCTCTGATAGCCAGGCAAAACTTGCCGAGAGCCCTAAGTCTCGCTGCAAGCTGGCTTCTCAGTGCCAGGGAAAAGAGCAAGGCAAAGCCACCGCCAGTGCCGGTGTCACAACTGTGGTGCAACACCTCCTGCAACAGACACCGCCTCTGCCCATCACCTGCATGATGTCAGTAGCTCCCAAAGACACTTCCCAACAAACTTGAAGCCCCTTGAGCACTGTGGTACAGCCACACCAGGAGGCAGCTCCACCCCACTTAATTCCCCGCACATTTACACTTGCTTTGCAGCCTACACTGAGGTTTCTCCCACCCACCGCATGAGCTAGTCTGGGCATAACAAACAAGAAGGCAGTCACGGATGGAGAGTAACCCACCTGCAATATGGTCTTTGAGACTGTGGCTCTGCCCTGACTTGCCGGACCAAGCCTCTTTTCACCCTCGGCCAGCCTCTGGTGCTGCTTGTCAGCGGTCCCACGGGGGTCGGGTTCAGGCAGGAGGAGAAGGAGCTGAGACACCAGAGAAGGGAGAAGTGGGAAGAGTGAAAAAAGCCCAAACGATAAAGTAGGCTGGAAACCCGCTTGCTGGCAGTGCAGGGCTGGTAAAGGTGAGCCTGTTGAAACAAAGCATTGCCTCCTTCTCCTGCATCTGCCCTAATTAGCAATGTGCTGTACCTGGTAGCTCTTAATCAGAGAGGGTCCAAGCTAAGTCTCCTGTCAAGACACTGTGTGATACTTGGTCAGACACATGCAAGTGACTCACCATGGGTAGACAGGTTTAAAAGCTATAAGCTAACAAGCTGTATAAAGCTCTGCTATTCCTTAACAGTGCCACACAATCTGAAGCGTTACTGTGCTTCTTCAGTGTCTGCTTGGGCCACCGTTGCTTTTTCCCTGCGTTGTTTTTCTACCTGCCATGCTGTGTTTTGATGTCTGAGAATCCTTGCAGATATGACTGGCCTGCTGAGAGAGGCCTCTTCCTCCAGGCAGGGGTCAGACACCCTCTTATCTCCCTTTTCACACCCCACATGAGAAGGGCTACAGTTTCCTCCCTCTGCGAACTTGTGCTATGCCAAGCAGTTCTTCTTCTCACCCGAGTCCTAGGCAAGGATACTTCCATCAAATTTGATTTTTCTGCCTGCAGTTAATGTTGGAGCAGCACCCCAATGGTCTGCCATTAAAACCAAACCCCTTGGGTTTTGGAGCATGTATGTAGTGAGGGGAGACTGCTCTGCTACTATGCAGCAGATTTGGCTGGGAGAAACCCCCTTTTTGGCCATTCATCTCCATATTTCACTTCAGGACACAATGGTTTCACCTCCTGAGCTCTTTGCATTCTCTGGGATCTCCTCTTCCTCTTGCTACTTCTTGGCAGGCACCATCTTTGCTTCTGCTTTTTGAGTTCATTGTCATGATCCTCTTTTTATTTCTCAGCCTTCTATAAGGCGGCTTCAGTTACACTTTGGACTGCAGAAGCAGCTCTGTGTTGACCAACTTACCTCTCTGTCTTGGTTTCTCCATTTGTATTGTACTCAACATTTCTGCTTGTTCCTTCGCCCTCCCATCTGGCTATGCAGAGCTAGAACAACAGGCACTGAATGCTCCCCTTTGCAATGCTTCACTTGCCTCTCTCACAGATGTTAACTTTCCTGTCGCCTCCTTTTGCATATCCACTGTCAGATTTTATTCCTCTCTCTCCTCCCTTTTCATCACTCTGGCTCATTACTGGAAACTGTTGAGTATTTTCTTCCTCTCCAACACTTTATTTGTTTTTCTTCCTGTGCTTACTGTAATGTCCCTTGCCCAGGCATTGATTAACTCTTGCTTTGCTCTTTGCCACTTTCTCCTGTCTGCTCTGGAAGAACTTCACACAGACTATCTCTACCAGCACCATCTTTCCCTTCTCCTCGGACACATCACTCCCCACGAGAATCTTCCAGACTCTCACTGGCACCCCGGGGTAAGGTTAAGTCTCTTTTGCCTTTCACTTTGAAGATCCATGCAGCTCTCCTCCAGCCAACTTCCTTGCTTTTGCTTTGACTCATTCCTTGTCCTGTTTGAATACCTCAGGGCTGGTTTCTCATGGCTGTCCTCATGCACAGTACGGTCTTCTAACCTAATATAATTAAAGATCCTTCAAGATTCATGTATTCAAATTTCTTTTTGGTCTTAAGGCTTGGAAGCTTACCTTCTAAAAGAAGTCTGGTATCCCTACTTGTTACTATTGCTTCAGGAGAGGGATCTTTAGGGAAGATGAACCTTTAGGAAAAACATAGAATATGGTACGACTTACACTGTAAATGCCAAACATTCAAAACCACAGCTTTGCCACATTGAAGGTCCACACCATTTTGGTATTGCCTCAGATGCTGGGTAAGCATGTGGTTAAACCTCCACTGCATACCCGCTTTGTGCTCCTAATAATTCATAAGAGAAAGATTGCTGTGCTTCCCATCCCTTCACTCCAGATACCAGCACAGCCATCTCCATTGCCCTCCCAGGGAAAGGGGCCCCACTCTGCTACAGCTAACAATTGCTGTTTCTTAATGGCAAATACCATTCCGCTAAACCAGAAGCCTGAGGAAAAGCAATTTTAGGTTCACTTCCTAGATAAGAAAGAAAATTCCTTCCTGTTACTGATTCCATAAAGGAGAATGAGCTAACCTGCAGAGTCTGATAAAGTCAGCCCTCTATTTCAGCTCTGGCTGTGGGCTATGTTAGCACAGAAGACAGGCAGCTCACAAGGGTTTAATGCAAGAGACACAGAAGAAAGAAAATTATTTGGTTCGCCCACTCCCCTGAGGGGAACCGTCTTTGTTTTCCAGTACTGAGACTGCCGTGATACCCCTGATGATCCCCTTGCAGTGACTGTAATTCATAACTTGCTGGCTAAGTCACTTGGGAGCAAAAGTGTCTAAGATTCCAGGTTCTCCTGGCCGGTCCTAAGGTCTTTTTTGTCACTCACCAGCGTTCCCACAGCCATAGGTGTTTGCTCAGGGAAGGAGTGGAGACCCTGGTTCATCCCTCCGCTGGCATGGCACGGTGCTCCCCCTTGGACAGGCATCCTGGCCAGGGTGGCTCCCGGTGCTTTGTCTGCCCAGCTATGCCGGTATGCACAGGTTGAAGGTTTGGGTGTATGTGCTGTTTGACAAATGAAATAATACAATATTAACTCATATCTATACTTGCAAGGACGTGGACATAAACGTCTGAGCAGCCTCCTGGGTCCCCATCGGTCTCACATCATAAATGGTTTTGGAAAGCATGTACTCTTCTCCTTTGTCATTGCTGATGCTTGTGTCAGTGTTTGTTTTACTTTGCTTTGAGCTTAATAATTGGCAAATCCTGGAGTGGCAGCTGGACCAACTCGCTGTGCGCCCAGGCAGTGAGGGGGATGCTGCTGAACAGTAGTACATTGCTGTCAGGGTGACGGCTTGCTTGAAAGGCGGTGACAAGTGGTACTAGAGCGGGAAATGTGTTTTCCAGATACCCAGATTTAACCACTTTCTCTCCTTTTTCAGGTTTTCTTTCCATCTGGCTCATAGGTAGAGCCGTGTACATCAATACACACATACACAAATACAGCAAGCGTCTTTGTTTGCCAGCCTTTGCACAGACAAACCCTTGTGGCATTTTTTTTTTTTTTTTTCCCCCAAAGATGAAGGGAAAATGTTCCCACGTATGGATTTTGCAGGAAATGGGAAGTGGGTGACAGCGACCCGGTCTGTGACCTGCAGACCTCGCCGTCTAATGTAACGCGATCTCGCGGCGCTTGGGAGAAAAAAGGGAAGAGAAGTCTGGCCCTGGGACTGCAAATCACAGGCTGTGATGACAAGAGGGGGCCTAATAAAACTCAGCACCCTTCACTTTTAAATGAAATGAGTGGGGAGGGGGAGTGGGGAAAGGATAATTTATTGCCTAGAGATATCCCGGGGTATCGCTTTCCTAGAAATGCCTTTCACTGGCCTGTAGAACTTCAGTGATGGAAAATGTGAATACAGCTTTGAGCAGTTAAGGTCTTTATTTGAATTAATTATACCAGCTATAACAACAAGATTTAAGGAGTGGAGGATAGGGACAAGAAGGCCTTGCACTGCCCCTGATCCTGTCTTGTCACCTCATGCCTCGAATGCCACCTTCCTGAAGGACATCAGTGCTGCCCGAAAGCAAAGGCTGGGACGTCCAGGTGGCTCGGATGACATGGATGGCATAGGTACATGATGCTGAGATAACATGCCGTAGCTCTACCTCTCCTCTGACTACTGATTTCTGACTGTGTTGAGGAAGCCACAGGAGCAAGTGAATTTTACTGAACAATGCTGCTGTTTGTTGGCAGGTTGGTCTGGTTTTGCAGTGACTGTGATTAAAATAAATTGGCTTTAAAATATGCTCCTGCGGGGATGGGGACTCGCTAAATGAACTCATTTGACGGGAACGGCTGCAGAGTCCAACAGCAGCTTGGCATGCCGGGACGTGTCAGGGCTCAGGGGGGCTCCTGGCTCCCTCTTGGAGGAGTCATTCGGTCAATTCTGTTTTCATTTTGTTGAGTTTTGGGGGGTTGTACTATAATTTTTAAACAAGAACAGTAACCCACAGTAATAGACAAACTTTGGGAGCTTCAGAAATTTTGCCAATACAGGCACTTGCAGTACTGAGATACTGACATGTCTTTGTAACTGCGAAAACAGGCTGCAAGCCACAAAAACATGAGTCCCCGCACAAGACTCTGTGCAAACTTCTTTCTGGTTGAGCTGGAAATGGATGACTTTCCCAAAGGATTTTGCTAGCTCTACTTCTGGACCCAGAATATTTTTAATTAAATTAAATAGAAGGGAAGACGGAAAGGAAAATTAATTACGAGGTTTTTTTTGTTTGTTTGATCTTACTAGACAGTTAAGCTCAATTTTTATTGAATCTTTAGGCAGAGATTCTGGTTTGTTTAATCTATCTGTCTGATTATTATTATACTTCTGGTAGGGTGAACACCAAAGAATAAATGAAAGATAATGAAATAAACAGAGCCAAGTGTGGCTGTGCCCTAGAGCTGTCCCATCTCAATATACGAGCGTGTGTTTCATCTCTCCAAAGCAGAGATTTCAGGACTCAGCTGGCACCAATAAAGAGGTATCACACTGGGAGACAGAGCTGTCGCGCTGCTGGGCTGCCGTCTGCCCCCGGCCCCCTGCGCAGGGGTGAGGGAGGAGATCTGCGTCTCCGCAGAGCCTTTACCTCCTGGATGTATTCGGTATAAACCCGCTCAGCGCATCCCGTTGAGCTGAAGCTGCAGAGCTTTTTGCGTGCCTCAGGAATAAAAGCTGGCTAGTTTCAGGGCTGTGTTTGGTACGGCCAGCAGGGCAGCTGTTAAAAGCACAACTGGTTTCTAAAGCACCTGTTAAAATCTGCCCTCAGCAAGCTCCGCCGCTGCCACTGCTGCTTCCTCTCCCACATGGTTGCACCTCTCCTCCTCCTCCTCCTCCTCCTTGCTCACCTTGACAGTGCCCCACGAGCCCCCTCCCACCCCGGACCTGCATCCCAGTCAGCGCATGAGCCAGGTAGTCCACATGGTAGGAAATATCCATCTATATATACACCTCACATTCCCATGGAAGTGAGGATATTGAGGAAGTGGAGATAACTCTCCTGCCCTGTTTACTGCCATGGGGTATTCAGGGTTAGGGGAATCATGTAGATATTTAAATAGATAGAGAGAAGGAAGCAATAAGGCTAAAGAATAGATTTTCAGCACGCCAAAAAATAAAAGGCAGTAGGGAACTGACCTGGGAAATGCTTACTCATGGAGTGAATGTGATCAGGGTGGGATCCAGCCTGGAGGAGTTCCCATGAAAGACCAGAGTTTTCTCCAGTGGGTATAGCCCTGGTCGCAATAGATATGTTAAGTGTACCGGTGTAGCAAGCAGTGAGTGAATAAAGAGAGATTCATATTCTCAGAGGATGAGCGCCCAAGTGTGGTGTGCCTGACAGGCCTTTATTGAATTATTCAAACAACTCCTCAACCTGTGAGATTGCACCAGAAATCACATGAGTCCAAGATCTCTTTCAAAAGCATCGGCACACCCTGTTTCGGGTCAAGACTTAAAAAATACCTGGAGAACAGCCTCTCACACAAGCCTTCTCCTTTCCACTCCTGGCTGTAATCCAAAAGGGTAGCAGCCACTTTATGTCTGAATGCTAAAAGTGAACTGAACCAAAGCAGAAGTCCTTGTCGATTGGTTTGGTGTTGATGGGCTGGGTTGGTGCTGTGGGCGAACAGGGCAGTATTTCTGGAACAGAAGTTTCTATTGCATATTATATTAATATGAAACTCCCTTGAAAACTAGTAGGATTCTTCCTATCAGGTATACTATTAGAATTAATATTTACTGTTGAAAGTGCTCTTTGGAAGCAGTGTTATTATTGTATTTTTTTAAGCACTTAATGCTGTACATTGTGTAGGGGAACATATCCCCTTCCCCTCCTGGATATTCATGCTCTACAGTGGAAATGCCAGAGCTGTTCAGAAATGCAATGCACCTGCAGATCAGTTCAAGGGCTGCCAGGGTGGAGTTAACATCAGGTTAAACGTTAACACGGGGCTCGGTTCCATCATTTTACAATGTGTAACCTGCTGCAAGTAAATGATAAACTGCTCTGGGTGCAGCCCTGGTTGCCAAGTACTTGTATTTCTTGTTGTTACTGTTCAGAGGAAAAGCAAATAACTGTCATTTGAAAACAGGTAAGCAGAAAAGATGCTGCATATCGATTTCTTGCTCTCCTAAAAGAGGCGAGAAGGTAACCATTGCACTGGAAACTATGTTGCCCAGTTCAGTACTTTCTATGTATTTTTAAGACAACTGCACAAGGTGCCAAACCAGAAACAAGAGAAAGCTACGTGTAGGACAGAGCCTGTAAGACACTGCCTCTCATTCCTTAAATGATACCGATCTTTCTCCTTCTCTTCCTCCTCCCTGCTCGCCCCTCAGCCCCCAGTACAAAGTGTTAAAAACTTGAGCACAGAGCCTAGAGCTGCCTGCAGCTCGAGCTGGCCAACACGAAGTGCCAGGCTCCCAACCCAGCCCCCCATGTCTCCTGCCCGCGCAGCCAGGCTCGCCGGGGGGGGAATCCACGCCTGTTTGGGCTTGGTGCGGTGGTCCGTCAATGTGCTATGTTACGATGCGCTATGGTAACTCTGACATCCTACATCCCTCCTGGGTCCCTGACTTGGTGGAGGCAGGGGGCAAAGACAGCCTGGCTTCTGTTTGCCTTCTTGAGACAAAAAGGATGATGAGATTCAGGAAAAGGTTAAGTATTCATACAGAGAAAAGGCATTTTGCAGTTACGCTGACCGGGACAGATACCGCAATAGCCATTAATCTCCACGTTCCAGGCTGGAAGCTCCGCAAGGGCTGAAGTCACTGTCTGGCCTCGCTGAGCCCTGTGGAGGATTGTGCAGACATCGGCCACGCTCCTCAGCTGAGGCGAGAGGGGAGAGCGTCACCTTCCTCTCAACCACCCGGCACCAGTCCCGGCCAGCGGCGGGATGCGGTGGACACGGCCGTGCTCCGGTGTGGCGAGAGTTACACACCCTCCAGGGAGTTAAAACAGCAGATGCAGCCAGACGTCACCTCCAGCCAGGCTTACCCCTTTCACGTGCACACGTGCCGCGCTTACCGACACCTTTCACCTTCCCCAGCCCCTGAGGAGAAGCCCAATCTTTAGGTAACTTCTTCCCAAGCTGGGGGCCCTACCCGGCTTCCTGCAGACGTCAGTGTGAATTTGTTGCCGTCGGGTCCCGTGAGTTTGTGATCCTCAGGATTCAGAGACTTTAAGATGCAAGGTCAGGCAAGAGGATGCAGAGGCTGCAAAGCTGCAGAAAAAAATACACAATTCAGCACTGCTGACAGGTGCTTGCTTTCTGACCTAAATTTGAAATTACTTCATCACTCTTTAATACGAAGAGGTCTTATGCACTTCATTATTAGGGTTCTTCCTTTTTTGCCTTTTTTTTTTTTGTGTGTGTGTGTGTGTGTGTGCACATTTCAGTTGTCCTCTCCCACCCCTGTTCCTCCCTCCACCTCACGTCAGTGTACGCTGCAGACTTCCTCTGTCACTTTTATAAGCTGCCAGAAGGGAAGTGACCTGGTTACACGTCCAGCTCCGCAAGCTGCCTCAGCAATGCTTTTCCTCCCTCTCTGCAGCAGCCCTGGGCGAGCACGACGTCCTCAGCCCGTCGGTGCATTTGAAGCAGGGACGTTATGTTCAACATCATAGTTCACAGAGCTGACGTCTGCACTCACTGACTTGCGACAACTCTGTTTCAAAGCTTGTAACTTCGGGCAGAAGCCATGGAGTAAGATGATATTATTGTTGGTTTTGTTGTTGTTGTTGTTGTTGTTGTTGTTATTATTATTATTATTATTATTATTGTAATCAGTGTGAGGTGCTGCCAGTAGATACCTCCTCTCTGAAAATAAGTCATTAATCATGAGCGCTGCCCACGGGAGGAGCCGCCCAGACCCCTGATCCGGCAGCACTTACGCAGCAGGATGCCCCTGTTATCAGTGAGGAAATCCACGTGCTTGACTCTACGTACGCAAGTGTCCTCACTAGTTCCTGAAAGCAGCAAAAAGAGAAAGTCCTACCCATCCTCATTCAGCGCTTTTAGTAATGTTTGCTACAGCAAGATGTTCCTCTTTGTTTCTGCCCTTCTAAATAGTGAGGGAGTCAATTTGCCCTCACTGAGACTCAAACTGACCCTTCAGCAGTCCCTCACAAAACTTTATTTTCTTTATTTTGTCTCTTTTTTCAAATGTCTTGGGTATATAAATACTTCTAATAAACTATACTCCTGGATCCTTATGGTTACATGTGAAACCAATGACTTTAATGTAACAGTTAGGATTTTAGGAGATTTCTTGCCACCACCCTAATATCAGGATGTTAGAAAAATAAAAGCTTATCATCCAGTCTGTCCCTTTGACTGACGTGCAGTTATATTTTCCTGACCAGTCTAGGTCTAACCACCTGGAGGTTAATAGAAGTATCTCTTGGGAAGACTGCCTGATACAGTAAAAATACAATGATTGTTCGTTCCGGATTTGTATCTAAGATTTCCACCGTTCAATTTTATTTCCACACCTTCCAATATTTTCATCAGTTTTTTCCAGATTTATAGTTTGGAGATAGGCAAGGAGATCTCAGGGAAGCCCAACTTAAGAACTCAGAGATAAAATAGAGAAAGCTTTATGATTATCCTATTTTTATAAAGTTCCTTGTTCCTCGTTAGAAGAAAGGTGGTTCCAAATATTGCTTGCTGGTTTATGAGATGCTTGCAGAAGCTGACTCACTTTCAGCCACTACAAATGGTAAAATACCTCCAAAGCACCACCAAGTCCGGGAGGCTTCTGGGACTGGATCCTAACTGGGAGCCGTCAGCGCTGTGACACCAGTGAAAGCAAAGACACTGCATATGGCCTCAGGATTCTGCTCTTCATTGGAGAAGCAGATGAAGCTCAATACAGACGTCAAAGCATGAAGCAACCTCATTTCCTTAGGCAAAGGGAAATGCCGATGAAAATTATCTGCCTGTGATGAGGAACAAGATAAGGAAGAGGGCTGTTTTCTAGAAGTGCATTAAATATTCACTCCCAAGTAAAGTGCAGGAATATGAACAGACATATATTTATGAAATCAAGTATGGAAGTTTCTACTCAAAACCTATAGATATAACCCAAACCTGAACGTAGTCAGATGGGGTCTTTCTGGGTCAAGAGGCTCTGGAGGCAGTCGCTGGGGAGAGGATGCTGGAGCACCGCTCTCTCCCTGATCACTGCCGTGGCTGCGTGGGCTCGCTGCTGTCTGTCCGTGCATGCACAGAGGTGCCCCCACATCTGGGCAGAATGTTTCATGCTGGCCCATGGCTCTGCTGAGAGAAAAATCCCACCTCCCCACTCACAAGTGTGAGGTCTGAACTGAAAATTAAGATAAAAATAACCCTGACTGGTGAAAGCATCTGCTGAACGATTTCATTTGCAGTTTATTTTCACCCCAGAACCCAAGATCTCTATATTCTGTGCTTCAGAGTTGCTAAACATTTGAATTATGTGTTTTAAATTTATTTACCTTATGTTTGTCTCCCATCTATAATACAATTTTGTTCATTTCTGCCCACAGTTTTCAGCTTTCTGATTCCTTACAATTTCCCTGTTCTCATCAGCTTTTTGTATCTCTTCCAGTTAGGCACCATCTGTACATTTGTTAACATGTCATTAATTAATTCCACGGGTCATTAATAGATGATTTGAATAAAGAACCAAAGTTCACTCAAGCCAAGGTAAAGTCTCTCATTGATTTTTGTGTATTCCAGATCAAACCTCCAAACTTGCCCTCAGACAAATCTCTTCAGTTGCAGTCTTTTGACAGATACCTCCCTTCAGCTGGATATACTGGGATTGTACCACTCATGCATGCTTTCCTTAATCCCACTTGGCAATAGGTAGTCCTTCAGGTCTGTGTCTGTGCAAAGCCCATCTGAACTACTTTTTAAGTGCTGTGCTGCTTCATGAGGTAGCGGTGTATCAAAGGACTTAGTAAGTTCAAACCCACGGCATATCCTGTATCACCAGCTTTGAAAAACCAGAGACTCCGTATGAAACGCTGCTCATGCTTTCCTGTCCCTTGCTGCTCCAACCTCACAAATCGGAGCCGCTCTGGGGCCAGACCCCACTCAGGAGGGGTACCAGCACGCCCAGCCCTATCACCTCAGCACACCAGCCCCATCCCTGCATGGCCAACGTGCAGCCCAAGGCGAAGATTCCTTGCCATGCAGATAAACCCTTGGAATTAACTTCCCTCCCTCCCTTCTCCCTGCCCTCTTGGCTAGCCGGCCTTTTCAAAAGAGTTGATGTCCCTCAGCATCCCGTTCGGGAGCAAAGCCTTCAGCTGCTTCACAGGCTGGGGTGTGCTGAACGTACTGGTGCTGGGGGGCACGTGCCCGTCTCTGGGTGATGCTGGGACAGCGTAGGGGGAGACAGAAGGAGTTAGCAAGGAGGAAAGGTCTTCCCCAGCGGTGATGGGGTATTGGGAAGCAGATAAACACTATAACTGGGGGTGTGTTGGGGTGGTTATTAATTCCTTTTTAAAGGAGGAGGCTTTGTGCGCACATTTGCCTGTGGTGACTGGCTCTTTTGACCAGGGGTTTACACAGTGATTTTCAAATTGAAACCAGGAGAAGAAGCAAGAAGACCATCAGGCCAGGTGCCTGATGTGTTCATCTTGAGCCGCAGGGCCGGTCACGACAGACAGCAGCCTGTCCCCTGTCCCCTGCCCCCCGTCCCTCACGCGCACCCAAGCCCCTTCCCCTGTCCCCTGAATCCGCTCTACCTCCGACTTATTTATAGTCCTTGAGGACAGAGGCTTTGTCCCGTGGTCTGTAATAAAGCCGGGTTTATTGTTCTTTCTCAGTTCTGCATTACAATTTTCTCTGACCCCTTGGCAGCCGTACTCAATTCCCTAGAGGTCTTCACACATTATATTGGAAGTTTACAAGCCGGCATAACTTTTTTTTTCTTTTAACCATGGTAGATGCTATCTACTAGCTACAGAGGTTGCTATAGTCCTCTGTAAATACCATCAAGTCATTATTTCCAACAGTAATGCACATCTAGTTAATCCACATTGATACTGATTTTTCAGTGTGAAAGCTATTTTGCATGGTAAATGTTACAAATGGTGTTGTTACATTTGATGATTAAATCCACATACCCTTCAACTCAGTTTTTCCTTTCAGGGGTCCGACTTTCGATGGCTAGTTTTTCCTTTTCTTGGCATTTACATGCTGTCACTGATTGAGCTCAGTAGGAATGGGAGGTGCTGGCTGACCCACAGAACAAAGTCCTCACTTAGTCTGCAGATTGTTTCTCATTATTGTAATAACTATCTTTTCTGAGTTTCTCAGTCTGCTATGCCCTAAGGTTTCCCTGGCTTGAACATACGGAGTATATGATCCCACATTCTAGATGATACTAAAAAAAGTGGACAGGATGTATTATTTATACCTGTTAGACCCTTTAATTAATATAGGATATTTCTGGATAAGTAATAATGACACTGACAAGCAAGTAGAATTTTTGCGATTATAAAGAACATTATTTAGGAGCTTGAATTTCTCCCAGCAGGATTCTTCCAGCTTGGATTTAGGAACAGTGCCATGGCACTATGGAGAAATTACCTTTGCTGGGGCACACTCTGGTTTCATTCAGAAGACAAGAAGGGCAGGCACTGCAGAATGTGACTTGTTTTTACTCTCCTGCAGGCTGGGACCAACGTCAGGAACAGAAGAGGATGTGGGGTCCTGGGCCTGTCTGGCAGCAGGGTTTTGGGGGGTTACA
Source organism: Aquila chrysaetos chrysaetos (assembly GCF_900496995.4). Lineage (NCBI taxonomy): Eukaryota > Metazoa > Chordata > Aves > Accipitriformes > Accipitridae > Aquila > Aquila chrysaetos. Next base: position 33,888,352 of record NC_044016.1, on the reverse strand, counting down.
GAGCATCAGGTCAGCATTGAAGCGATAGTGACTCTAGACCTGTGGGCGTGCTGGCCATCTGTGTGACGGTATGCAAGTTATTCTGTATGCTTGTGCCAGGTGGGATGATATGGCTTCTTACTGATCCACCTCTCTTTTTTGAGTTTTCTTGTCATTAGCTGAGAAAAAAAATAATTAAGGTCTACAAGGGTTTTTCTTGACAAGTCCATGTAGACTTTTTTGAATCTTTTTATCTCCTTTGTTTAATTATTTGTTCCAATACTCTTTCAGAAGTTGAAGATAAGGTAACTGGCCTATAGTTCCCAAAACCTCTTTTTTCTCCTGCTTTGACTATCAGGAAAACCTTTCTCCAGTTATTTGATATCTCACTTGTCTTGTTCAGGTGCTTGCAGACAACCAGAGCAGCCCTGAGTTTACTGCAGCCAATACTTGGAAGACTTTAGGCTAAAGTGCAGCAGCCTCGGCCAACTAGAGAGCATTACTTTACCAAAGTGTTCTCTCATGCATTCCTTCACCAGTTCAAGCTTACTGTTGTGGCACTACCTGAAAGTTGATTTTTCTTTAGTAGTTCATATATAAGAGACAATGCACCAGCTTTCTTGCCACTATTTGCCAGTAGATTTTCCTCCTATGGAATCTTTTACCTGGTCTCCCTTTTACAGTTAACGTACTTCTTATTAATCTTCATTAATCAAATCTAGAATAGGTCCCTATTCTGTTTATCTCCACTTTCTCAATAAGGAATGGCCACTGATGACTTCCAAAAGCTTGTAGGCTGCTCCACATCCTTTCCCAAGAAACTTCTAATTAATTAACCCCCCCCCCACTACAACTAGTTCTGGTGCTCTGGATGATTTTACCAGTTGCTAACAAGTTCATCTATGTGATTTTCCTCTCTTGGCAGCAATATTAGCCTTCCACTGTGGCCGTGCCTGGTACTTTTTGCCATCAGCCACTTGTTAGATACTTTCCTCACTATGCTGAGTATGTGGCTCCATGGACACAGTTCTGAATGAAGCCTCGTTTCATAGGACCACAGAGTGATTTAGGTGGGAAGAGACCTTTGGAGGTCTCTACTCCAACTCCTTGAGCCAAGCAGGACTTACCTGAAACTAGACTGAGCCCTCAGGGCCTCATCTAGCTGAGTTTTGAAACCCTCTGTGGATGGAGAGCATGCAGCATCCATGCTTGCCCGCTCCCTCTGTGAAAGTTTTTTCCTACGGATCTGTTTCTCATGGTTGTTTAAAACTGGTGACTAGGAATATATCAGCTGTAAACAAAGCTTTCCCAGTGTTTGGGGCCAGGGTAAGGCCTTCGTCCTGTTCCCACTCACTCTCATGGCTTCTCTGAGGTCTGCTGATTGCTGAGCTCACATTACTGTTTTTCTCTCCATCAAATCACATAAGGGAGTCACATACTGGGTCTCCCTGGGGCTGTACACTGTTCTCCTGAAAAGTAGGTGAAATTTATTGTCACAGTCACCTTTGTTATCTTCATCTCTCTGTTAAATTTTGTTCCAGTAGAGCAGCGGCTTCACAGACTACCAAGTGGCACGCACACACATCTGTGCGCACACATGTCTGTATGCACACACAAACACATTCACAAATGCATGCGTGCATAGAAATATCCGCGCAAAATAGTCGTGATTTTTTTTTTTATTTTCGTCATATTTCAGGTTAAAAATTATTTACAATATTATACAATTTTTAAGCACACCCTTATGTGCTTATTTATTAGCTATTTATGTTCATTCTATTCACTTTAGTATGCCTCATTATTTTTCGCTCGGAGACAGGACCATCCCTGGCAGGCAGAAGATTGCCGGCAAGACATCTCGGCAGACCCCCTCGCAGCAGCATAGTCCTGTCACCAGGCAAGCTCAAGTCTCTCAGGGCAGTGCAGAGACGGTTGGATGCCTGAAGGCACAGGCAGGAGCCAGTGACAGGCACAATCCCAGAGGAGCGGGGCGAGGGGCATCCCTTGGAGCACAGCCTGATCCTCGCCGAGGCCAGCAGCACTGGAAGGCTGTCGTTTTACTGCTTGACCCTAGAAGAGAAGGGAGCAGAAAAACATCTTTGCCCTCGCCTCGCTCACCTGTACAGGGAAAACACCTGGATGGCGGCGGTCTGCCCTCCTCACCAAACTCCAAATAGCGTGTAGGCTGAGCGCTGCTGAGGAAAGGAGACTTATTTTTCTGCTCAGCAGAGCAAAACCAGGGCACAAACTAGCTCTCTGCAAGCAGAGACAGGCACTGAATTCATTGGATAATCTGCTGCAAATTATTTGCCCGGCTCTATTAATTAATGTTTGTGAAGCACTTGGAGGGTTAAATGCCCTTGAGCCGTCGTTCACCTAAGCTGTGCCCCCGAAATGACATCAATGAAAAATCCTTAATGGTGGTGGTAGCAGCAGCAGCAGCAGCACTGAATTTTCAAACCCTCCTGAGGCAAGAAAACATGATTTTCCCCTTCATTTTATGGTCTGTTGAATCTTCTGTTTTTCTTGTTGTATAGCAGGAATAACGTTCATGGTCTTGGAGTATTCTTGTGGTTTTCCAAATGCCTCAGATTTAATTTGGCATCTTCCACACAAAAAAAATTTATTGCCTCGTATACTCCTTCGCTGTGAACATGTCCCTTCCCCAATTCTGTGGAGGGGTCCTGGAACCTAACAATGGTCCCGCGAAGTTGTTTTTCAGCTGGTGAGGAGCCCTGCCTTGTGCCTCGGCAGGCAGGGATCGCACAAGAAGACAGCCCCTGATGGGGAGCAGAGTTCAGCCCGGACCTTTAGCATTGGCCTGAGCTCCAAACACCCATCTCAGAAAAAAAATAAGAAAACATAATAAGATGCACACAGAGGCTCTTTGTTACCAAGTCCAAACCCAACATGTAAGAATAAGCTTTGTGAACAGGGCGGTCTCCACAGTGAAAGGTGCCCCGGGGCAGGCGGCAGGGATGGGAATTGTTCTGGCTGATGGTGCCTGCTTTCTGGCTGGGGCTCAGCAGGATGGCCTGGGGTCAGGTCTTCATGTCCGAACCTCTCTGAGGGCTGGCATTTGGGTTACCAGCTCTCCAAAAAGAATGTCCTTGTATTGTACAAAGGAAAGAAATGTATCCAGGCTGCTCCAGATGTGGGGGCTTCTGCATGTTACCCTAATGGACTGAGATTCAGATCCCTGAATTCAGTTTCCCTCTGTAGAAATTACATTCTCCAGTTTCAGGGCTGGTCTAGCCCTCCTCTAAATGGAGAAGGCTTATGACTGTGTCTCATCCACCCAAGCACGTGCCAGTTTGGATGGAGAAAGGGGATAGTAAAGGCGTCCCCCATTAAATCTGCACTTGACACTCAGGCTTCTCTCCTACTACTCCTTGCAGATGCCATGTGGGTTGTCACAGTACCTATGGTCAGGGGAGCACATGAATTGCAACTTCAGGGTGCTCTGAAGCCAAAGGGAAAGACAGGGCAGAGCCACAGCAGCCCTTTTCTCCTTGCACAGCCGCTGCAAAAGGGCTGTAGAGCATCCTACTGCCATTGCTATTTCTTGCAGAGAAGTATGTGGAAGCTGTGGCTGTTTGGCTACCATACATCATGCCGGTGCTTCCAACTTGCAGTCAAAACGCTTGAAACATACAACGGGTGAAAAGATCATCTGTGGGACCAAATGAGGAATAAACTGTTCAATGAGCTGTCATGGGGTAGTAGCACAGCTGCAGCCCTGAAGTCCCAGGCCCTGTTTACAGGAACACCTTGGAGCTCCATAGTCCTGTGACATTCTTCTGTGCATGAAGCCCATGCTTCAAAGCCCTTTTGGATGCTCCAAAATCCATAGGGTTATCCATAGCATCATACAACTCTTATGTAAGGCCATTGCCCCAGACTGCATTGACACACTGCAGAGCAGAAAAGATCTGGTCTGCAACACCTTCATGGTAGAGTGAAATTATGGCACTGAGCTAAATGGTAGATTGTGTCAAAGTCCAAGTCTGTAGGAAGACAGTGAACAGCTGCCAGCAGCTTTGTGCCATATAGGTCAGTGTGTGATATAGGTCACTGATATATCTGTATCAGTTCAGATACGTACCTGAAGATACTGCATTTTTTTGATATTTTAGCTCATTTTCTTATTAAGCATCTGAAATTAAGGGAGCCACGCAACCCTGCAAGTGTTTCGCATTAGGCAATCCCGTTTGGACAGATTGCAAAGAGGAACAAATGAGATGATTCTATTTCCAGATTAGGACCAGGTCAGATAACTCTCACCTCCCTTCCTTTGCCTGACCTGCAATTCCCAACCCCACCGTCAGCTCTTGCAGTGGCAAGCAGTGTCCTTCACATGTTGCTGAGTCAAGTGAAACGGCAGGAGGAAGGCTTCCTGCGACAGACTCGACTTCCATTTCCAGGTGCAGTACCCGGCAGTGAGGATGTAGGAGGGCACGCTGTGCCTCGCCTTTCCTAAGCTCCCCACCCAAGGTCACTGCTGCCAAACTCCGTGTTCTCATCGGATACGTGAAGGGAAAACCGGCCTCTCCCTGACCTCCGGCCACGTGGACACAAACTGCATCCCAGGGCTGTACCTGGAGGTGCAAGTGTGCATCCAACAGATGGGGAGCAAAGCCCAGCATCCGTGTTGTCCACTGCTGGCTCCAGGCTGGGAGCAAAGGGGGCTGTCAGGTTTGCCAGGATGGAACAGAGCAGCACCAAATTGTGTGTCTACGGCTGCAATCGCCCCAGGATCCACCGGGAAACTGAGGGTAGCCAGAGGGATGGAGGGATGCCTGGAGAGACCATCCATCTCAGTGGGTCAGGCCATCTACTGCTCCTCCTGTTCACGTCTCAGCGGGGTGAAGAGTAAAGGGTGCACCTGGGAGGCAGTCCTGTTAATGGAGACGTGTCCTGTCTTGGAGGCGAATGACTGGTGTGGAGGTGAGAAAGGACAATAGTGGATGTGGATAGCACTAATGGCCAGTCATCTCTCCAGAAGTCCCTAAATGGGGCATCAGTGGTTAACATCATTGCAATGAGGGAGAGAGGAGAAAGGGGGGAGAGAGGGAAGGAAGGAAGAAAGGAGGGAAGGGAGGAAGGAAGGAGGGAAGGAAGGAAGAAAGGAGACAAAGAAAAATATATGAAAGTTTTTTGTCACAAAAAAGCAGCTTTTATTGTTGCAAGGCACTTACAGCAGTAGCACATGCAGCATCTCCTAGGCCAACAAATCCTCAGTATGCTATACCTGACAACAAGGTCGGGAAAACAGGAATATTTTTCTTTCTGGAGAAACCTGGATTAAGTCCCTGTGCTGGTGGAAAACTGCAGTGGGATTTTCTGTCTCTGTACAGAGCCTGTGCTTTACAGAAGACTCAGCTGGGCCCTTTCCTGCCTCAAGGGCATCGAGCTCAGCCCGGCACCGGGGGCTGCTCTGGGCCGGGACCCCGGTCTGACCCAGGAGGTACAGTGATATGTGCGGTGGGTGCATCCACGCACCACGGTTGCTTTGTGTTGTGACTCAGGATGCTTATCAGAAGCAGCTGTTGCCAGATGGCTTGTGTTACCACCGTGGATCACTGCAGAGGGTTATTTGTCTCTGGCCTATTCTCCATGCAAATGTCCAAAGCTAACACCCACACTGGGTACGGACCTCTCCGGCATGCACAGGCTGCCAGCGTGTCCTCACAGCCCTCTGACGGGGGTGTCAGATGAGGACACACCAGAAATAGCATCTCAGCAGCTGATGTACCCACTCTGCTTCACAGACCTTCACTTCTATTGCACAAAAACCACCTCCTTTGAAAGTCCATCTTCCAGTACGCTCTTTATGCTGTAGCCTTATGCAGTCAGAAAAGTGCTTTCCCAACACTTCTGCCTTTTTGCTTTGCTCTACCGAGCCAGAATGGCCAGCATCGACTGCGACGCAGAGGTGAAGGGTAGCGGAGTCACGGCTGGGCTGCAAGGGCACAGCCTGAGAACCGTCAGGCTCAGCAGCAGCGGTGGCAGAGCCGCAGCCCCCCTCTAACCTGGCAATAGTCTCAGTTGGGCACCAGGAGCCCCAACAGCCCAGCCAGCAGCTCCAGCCCTCCTCTTCCCTGAGCAATATACGGCTAGGAGAGAGCAAGCAGTCTGAATCTCCTTACGCTCCTCTCATTTGCGCACAAGGCTGGTGAGCATGTGTGTTAGTTTGGGGAGGGAATCGATTAATTACGTGATGATGGGAGCCAGAACACTCTCAGGGCTCCGGGTCTGCCCCCTACCAGATTTTACTGGCATTTTCTGAACACTTCTATTAGCTCAGTGGGCACAGCTTGTGTGCAAACAAATACAATAATGCTCAGTTATTGTTTGGTATGATGGGAGCCTGGGATTCTTTTTTTTTTTTTTACAAGTATTGTTTCTATTTGTCATTAAGGCTCACTTTCTAATCTATCTTTGTAGGAGGTTTGTCTCTTTTGACATTGCCAGTTGCATGTAGCCAGAACTCTCTTCTCTGGCCTGAAGAGGCATTTAAGGCCAACTGGTTCTTTGTGTTTTCTTTTTTGTATTTCTTTTCAGAGAAGACAACCAGAAAAGACAGGAAAAAAAGTGCTTGGAAAGAAAGACAAACATATAATTAGTAAAAATAAAAACATCATTATTTGATGGTTTTCATGCGTGTTACTATTTCGACTGCTCATGAATTGTTTCATCCAGATTGTAAAATATTCATATTTATATGTTACTCAGAAAGAGATGTGATGCCCTGGAGAGGCTAATTCTTGGTTTGCAGATTGTTTACAAGCTGTCAATTGCAATTTGAATATATTTGCAATTCATAGGGTTGGTAAATAACGTAAGTCACATGGCAGAGTTTCTGCTCCTGAGCTGTAGTACATCCCTATGTAAGTAACACCAAGGTAGGCAAGCATTTGTCTCCCCATCTGCCTCTCAAATCACACATTTAATGGAGCAAGCAAACATAATACCCAAGAGTACCTCTGGGATCTCATAATAGTATTCTGCCCCGCCTGACTCCCTGGAAAGCTCTGATCTCATGGCATTGTGTGTGGCCACCTTTCGCTGAGTCCCATCTCAATTACAACTCACATGTGAGCAGGACGAGTATTCTGTATGTTTTCTCTATATGGCACCTAGCGCACCACGGGACAGCCAGCCAGAAAGGGACAAAAGGAAAACGATGCCACACTGACGGCATGCTTTGTGTGGGAGCGGGTGAGTGAGAACTCGGGGGGTTCTGGTTCATTATTCCAGACACATGGGGGTCACTCTGTTCTTTGAGGGATGATTAACACAATTATCAACACAATATAATCTTCAAATTGCATTTTACAATAAAAATGCCAAATACATTTACTTCTGGCTCCTCCATATTTGAAGTGAACTTTTGTAAGTGCTTTCATAAATGAAGAGAGAATCTTTGAATATTCCTAGGTGGTGAAGTTATTCTTTCAAGCAGTATGGCTGATTTTCATTTTGTTTCTTGTTGGTACCGGTTTTATTTGATGGAATTGACCCCATCACTCACAAGGAATTATGCTAGAAAGTCCTTTCACTTCATCTCCTGGTGGAAACAAGATCTTGTCTCTCCTTCTCCTAAAACCATGGATACTAAATTGCATCATGTGTGGCTTCCATGTACATATATATGAGTAGCCACTGTGTCACAAATCAATATTTTCAAATGGGCACATTTCTCCACCTTTACAATAGCTTGAGGTGATTCGCTGTCCTTACAGTTTGAAAATTTTTCCTAATTTTGAACGCAAATCTCTTTTCTGCAATTTACCCTCATTACTTCTTATCCTCTGCACCATAAAACACAAATTATTCCCTCCATGGCAGCCTCTTATATACCTGTGACTTCTCAACTGTTACCGAGCCTCTCCTCATTTTGACAGATCTTTCCTGCTAGATGACATTTTTCTCCAAGATTCTCCTTGCTTTTTTCTAGACTGTTTTTAGATGGTTCACATCTTTCTTGAAATCCAGTCCACAAGACTCGACTGTAACAGTCAGGACCTGGATAGGTTGGAAGTGTGTCTTAATGTATCTCAGTTGTGATTCTCAACTTTATCTATTTCTGTTTAAGAAATTTGCTTTTTACACATGTATGACATTATGGAACCATTTTTGCTTGTGGTATGCTGTATAAAGTGTACTGTCTTTTGCTATAGAGATGTTTTATCTCAGCTTGTGTTTGTGCAGATGCTCCCTTCCAAACAGCAATTACTTGCCTTTGTGTTTACTGAACTGCATCTATTTTTTTTCAGGTTATTTAGCCAATTTCTTATGGGCAGTTTTAGGAGGAACTGACAGAGGAGACCGATTGATCGCTGTCCCAGGGCACCTGTATGGATCATACAGTTTTTTGTTGCTCTCAGAAATCTTCCCTAGTTGGACTCCCTGGCCTGTATGTGGTCTTGGGCATCACTCAGGTTAAGACAGGCTGGGGGGGATTGTGATCTGGGGGTACCCTGGGGACACCTTCCCTGTGTCAAAAGGGTGGGATGGCATACAGCAAAGACAGCTGGAGCCAAGGGTCTCTGGGCACTGAGAGCGAGGGTGGGAGGGTAACAGAAAAGGGACTACCCAAGCCCTGAAGCTGACAAACTCTCTAAAACTGGAGATACTCCTGTCATTCATAGGGAGAATTAACTTACTGCAATTTGTGATGCCGACTCACTTGCTTTAATAACTGTTCTGTGTGGACGCAGAACATTTTTAAGAAAAGTAACTAGTTCTTTACAATATCTCCATGCAGACCATCCCCAAGACTTTCCCACTCTCATTATGTGAAGCTCTTTGAACTGTGTCAACCCACTATTAGCATTTGCCATGTGTAGAGAGTCAATTGTTACCCTGAGGAATGGGATGGATGATGACATGCTTAGATAGTAATGCTTTAAATTAAGATTCCTGAATATGCCTCTGATGTACGGAGGTTAATTAAGAAGCTATTGTGAGCTGAATTAATACCATTTGCTTATTGAAAACATAAGTCATGAGAATTAACAACAAAGTCATAAATATATTTCCCTAAGGGCCAGATCCTTCAGCTCTTACTCATGTGAGCAATCCTTACTCATATGAGTAGTCCCATTGAATTAATTGAGACTACATGTATGAGTTCATTTATCTATACAACTAAGAAGTTGCATGGTTGGGTCCCACACAAGCATTAATCTAAAATGAATATGTTTTTAATGATAAATTGGTATTTAGATGGACTATAGTGATTGTTTACATCCAAGCCTTGTTTTAATAAGACTGGTTTAGCCTGCCAAGTAAATAAATCCAGCTTTTTATTAATAATCAAGTGACAGAGAACCAACAATTACCAGTTAAAAGCAGGATTCTGACATAGACAAAAAGCAAGTGTGAAGTTTCATTAGGTCCATTAACAATATATACATTTTTGCTGATAGCTGAAGGAAAGCTTCACCACCAAATTGACTGTTACAATCCCCGAGCTAGTTCTGAGTGAGTTTGCTCCAGAACCAAAAGCAGGAAAGCCATGTGGGTGAGAGGGAGGGATGCTTAGCTGGGAGGGCAATAACCCAGGCCATCCTGCTGTTGCAACCCAAGATGCTCATGCTACGTGGTATTGCACTCTGCCATGTAAAAATACTATCTTCCACCCTGCTAGATCAGGGATTTCCTCCTGCTCCGCTGCAACACCTTTATATTGTAGGCATGCTAAGAGTCGGTGAACTCCCCCAAAGCACGTGCTGGCAGCAACGAAGAGTTGTACTCTTTCTCTGGCATTGCAAACATGCTCCGCTGCAGCCCTTTTATCCTGAGTCTGCTGGCCAGCATTGAACAATCCAACGTTGAGTGTGCAGGAGGGAACAGAGGTCTCCCTCTTCTGAAAGATCGCCTTGGACCAACCTGCCTCCATCTGCTCCCCTGACAAAAAGCCTACTTGAGGACACTTCAGTGTCTGCAGGGAGGAAATGGTGCAAAAAAAGACGCTGTTCCCTCCCCTGTGGACTCAGTCAAGCATGAGATGCAACCACTGCTCGCGGTCAGAGACCGGGGCTCGTTGACTCCTAAGCAGAAGAGTACTTGTGGCTTCACCTGATCCTTAAAAGTCCCATGAAACCTCTCTGGCTGGGACCACACACAGCACAGCCTCCATTGTACCTCTAGTTGCACCTGAGCATGACTTCAGCAGAGACTCTTTTGCTGAGAAAAAATAGTGGGAGTTTCCTTTTCCAGACTTTAATCTAGTTGATTTGGGGGAGAGGGATTAAAAAAAAAAAAAAAGAAAAACCCACTGCCTGTTGACAGAAACAGTTCAAGTGGCTGTCAACAGTCAGAAGGTTTTTCTTTTTATTTTCTTTTCCTTCTCCCTGACTATCTGTGTCTTCCCAAACTTCACCTTGCACTCCTTTGATGCTGTACTCCTTACTCCCCTTTTCAGTGCATTACTGCCAAGGATGCAGAGGGAAAGTTTGTCCTTACACAGCCTCCTCCAAACTAGAAGGAAGCACCACAAAAAGTGTTTCCAGAAGCTCTCTGTCTTTCAAGACTTCCAGCTCAGGGTCAGGTTTTTTAGATCAAGGAGCTGTACAAAGTCAAAATAATGCCTCATTTAAAGACCAAAAGAAACCAAAGCAAACTGACCTCAAGCCTTTAGCAATTTAACAAATGGAAACTGATATTAATGCACACTTTGACATTTGATTTTCTGCATTAGGAAAATAGATATAATTTATCACTGCACATTTTGATTCTCTGATGTCCTTTAAATCTCTCAAATCCATGTCACCCACCTAAGGGATGCAATCTCAATAATAAGTAAAAGCTAAGCAATTCCTGCTCTGATTTATAAGCATCTGTGATAAAAGGGAAGGTTGTGATTTGGGAGAGGCTGCTTACAGTTGGGCCTTTGTGACATTTATTTACTCATCATCACTACTTACTTACATTGCAAACACTTTCTTTCCCTATCCCACATCAGAGGTATGTAATAAAAGTAACAATTTAATACAGCAAATTAAATAACAGTAATAAAAGCTTCCTAACTGGCCTGGGAAGCTCTATTACGTTCTAGGATTTGGTATTTATCTTAAAGGGCATAATTTTTACTCCTTTTTTTTTTTTTTTATTACTGAAGTCAGCTGTCACCCGTGAAAATCTGGACCTACAGAGAGAGCATCCTGCCTGGTCTAGCCTCTCCCTGGGTCCCCACAGCGACGGAGCAAGGATGCGGTGCCGCTCGGCACGCGTGTGGTCCGGGGCTGAGCCTGACAATGGAGCCCACGCAGCCGGCAGTGCTGCCCGTGCATGCACGGCGGGGGGATCGGGGGGGACTCACGCATTTCTTGGCAAAGGTCTCTTCTGCTTTTAATGGAGAAGAAGCAAAGAAAGGAAGGGGAAGAAAGAATAGACGGGGCGGGGGGGGGGTGATGATATCAAAAGGAGGAGGAAAAAAGCACAGGAGGAGAATAATGAGATGGAGAGGCTCTGTAGTCTACTTTTATGAGGAAAATAGTCACGCAAGAAGACAAGATGGGCCATAAATGTTGGCATTTGCATTCATCTGTGAGTTAAGTGAGTAGCTGGCCTGTCAGGAAAAACTGCGGGAGCCGGAGCGTTCCTCTGCACAGCTCCGGGACCCTTTTAATGTCCCCCCAGGGTTCACACCTCCTTCTGGGAGCTGACAAGGTAGAAGTTAATGACAGCAGTTAACACGTTAGATCACCAGGTCATGCTGCCTTTGCTCCCCCTTCAAGCCCCTTCACAGCAAGTAAACAGACAGGGCCGTGGACTGGAAATGTGTTCTCGGGTACTTCCGCAACACAAACAGTGCGGTAATGGAAAAACAGTCTGTTTATCCTCAGAGTGTTAGCAGATGGCAGCTCCTTCCCACTCCCTCTCTCTGCTGCAAGCCAAGCTCCCCGGTGCGCCCCGAGGCCGTTGCTGGAGACGGACATTCTCCACAGCCCCTCGGCGGGGTGAGCACAGGGCACGAACCAAGGTGAATCCCAAACGCTCTTCTCAGGGGCTTGGGCAGGAGCGTCGGCTACAAGGGAAAGGGTGCACAGAGATCATCTGTAGATACACCTACTCCAGCTAGAGCACTGCACGGATGCAACGTGCTGCTGCAAAAAGGAACACGCTGGACCTCCTTTACAGTAAGCCAGCAGCAGGTATGTCCTTGTCCTGTTACAAGTGCCCCACAAGGCAGAGGGCAAATGGAGGAGCTCACACCTCCTCCGTGGGCCCCCGCATCCCAGCTGGCATCAAACGCCCTCATGCCCACCCAGGGACGACAGTTAGCACAGCCATTCTCCCCTACTAGTCAACAGGCAGCTCCGTTTCTGAGAAGAGAGAGGCAAGAGGAGAAGAGGTGGTCGTAGCCTTCCCTCCACACCTCTTTGCTGCACCTCTAGAGCCCACAGGTGCACGGCCTCTTCCCAATCCAGCTGAGCCAGATGCAATCCCCTCCCTGCACACTTGCTGCCCCTCTCTCGTCAAGGGCTACCGCCCGCCTCGGACCTCTCAGCTAGGCTGTTTGTGGGAACGCTTCTCCACCCAGTGCATTCAAAATGCTGGTTTCCAAGTCTTCAGTCGTAACCAGAATGGTGTGGGTTAGGGAGGGCTCACGCCAGCCCCAGCTGAGAGGTCTGAGAGGCCACGGCTCACACGGCAGCAAAGCTGCACCCTGGCAGGGGTCGGGAGCGCACCGCTGTGCCTCCCCGTAAGGCCATGTCCTCTCAAAACTAGATAACCAACAGAGCCGTCGGGAGGGGTCAAAAAGCATCTGGGACAGGCTGGGGAGGGTACGCTGAGGTAATTAGAGAACACATACTGGATGGATGCCTGAGCTAACCTAATCCAGGACTGCAATAGGATCTGTTTCTGCCTTCTGCAAATTATATGCAGGTTTTGGTAGCTTATGATTTTGTTACATTTAAACGTTTCCACCATATATGCGTAAGGCTTAGGTCCACAGCCAATCCAGGAGCATTTCTGATTTTGTTTGTGGATTCGCAGCATCTTGTATTGTGAAGGTGGGGATCGAAGAGTACATGAGTTAGGGCCCCCTAGTAAGGTAAAGAGTAAACTACCACAACAAGAAAGATGCTTACTGCCCTGCTGACAGCCTTGACACCCAAATGTCCACAGGGGTCACTGACTGTCTGCTCCTTGCTCTCTGACAGAACACCTCCTTGGCAGGAGTTCAGGGAGAGCACGGCTGGATGAGAGCTGCAGTCTGCGCTTGCAAAGTGCCACGTTGTGCTCTGACCTCGCAAGTGGGGTTCATGTCACCTCACTCCAGACATCCCATCTTCCTCCAAGAGTAGTCACTCCTTTTACAGTCAAAGGAGGGAAACATGCATTTCTACAGAGTGACTCATCTAACATACTTTAGACACCTTCTTTAGGAAGAGCTGAGTTGCACTGCAGTTCTTGCAGTGTCCAGGCTAGAAAGTAGGTGCCTGGTTGTGTTGCAGACAATACGGCTCTGCACGCTTCGCCAGCTGAATCCTAGCTGTCATGAACTGGGCATCAAAAAACAGTGGATACTTCATGAAGTTTGTTTTTATGTTTTATCCAGCTGTTCTGTCATGCAGAGAAGGTCACCAGTATTTGCAAAGTGCTTTGGTAGTGTAGTTTGCAAACAGCAGTGCCCAGGAGGGCGTTAATTTCTTTATATTCAGACCAGAGTTTGGATGTCATCAGCCATATAAGACCCATGGGTGTCTGCTGAGCAATGGCCATAAGAAGGAATACTGGCCAGCCTCCATTTGTTGGCACATCTTCAGGGCTGGACACAGAGGCAATATGGATGGGACGGGATGGGATGGGATGGGGTGACGTGTGGAACTGGGGCTGCAGTCACTAGTATGTGGTAGGAAATGAGCATGTGTTCTATGCAGGGGTAGTGATGGTGGGTGCATTCTCCTTACCTTCTCTAGTAAATACACATTTGGTATCATCAGCCAGCACCAGAGCTGTTTGGGATACATAACAGCCTCTGCACCTTTCGAGCGGTACAATCTGATGTCCATGTGTCCTCAGGCAGGGGTTCCTTCTCTCTCTGCAAGTCCCCTGCTGCTGAAGCTACCAAAACCTCTGAGAGGCAGCTGTACTCCAGTCAGTATGGATGGCACTGTTTTAGTCAAAGCTAATTTAGACTTCTGCTTTGAGACATGCCCAAAGATATACACACATCTGAAAAGCACCTGAAAACTTAAAATCTTCAGCTAGCTGCTAGCCGCTGCAGAGAACCAACAGCCTCTTCCCAGATTATCTTGCTGCTTCTTATCACCACCAGTCTCTTTTAGCCTTCCAGTCACTGAACAGGCCTCCTTCCTCAAAGGGCACTGATGGTAGGAATAGCCTCTGAGAAGTAGCAGTGAAGACAAGAAGAAAGGCTATGCTACTAGTCCCTCAGAGACAAGAGAAAAGGACACCAGTAGAGACGTGGCCCCAGCTACCCCTCACACTTTTGTTTCAGCCATGACAATTTGTCTCTGCACCCTCTGCTCCCCTCTCTGCCTGCAGCTGGGAAGGGCACAGCCCTCATTCCTGCGGCTGCCTTCCTGCTACATGGCCTTAGTGCTACCCTTTAGAGAGATCGTGGAAAGAAGCGTGAATGAAATTAAACCAGTGCCAAGCCCACCTATGTGGTTTACCTCATCCTGACAAGTCACAACAGAATTTGGGGGCTGCATCTTACTCAAGAGGAAGTGATGGTTCCTGCAAACCATGTACGTTTCTTCTGGAGGTTTATTTGCTTTTCACCGTCAAAGCCACAGTTACTCATCCAGACTACAGCAGGGATGTATCATCCCTCGGTAATGCAGGTATGAAACTTCCTCTTTGCCCCTTGGAGGGGCATCTTGCCCGGCTTTTGGCTCCCTACAGCACATCTGACTGTGCTGCAACGAGTCTGCGGCTGTTCTCTGTCTCACCACCCTGTCAAAGGAAAGCAGCGTAAGATCCCTCGCAGGCATATTTTAGATGTGTAATACTGATATGCTTCACAAAACATATCAGCACTTTTCAAAAGTTATTTCCAAAATTTAATCCCATGAGTCAAACAATACCAGGGAGTGGAAAGTGCCCCACGTGCCAAACAAGAATCAGCGCACAGCTGAAAGCCGATGAAGGAAACGGGCAGCAGCCGGTGACACAACAGGAGCTGGTTTTCCCCTGTCCTCTCTTGGATTCCAATGCTTGTGAAACCCTGAGCTCCAGCAGGAAACACAGAGGGGAGAATGCATGTCATAGTATGCAATGGAAGGGGGTGTGTGTGTGTGTGTGTGCATGATTTTCATGGCATTCAGGTTCACTCTGAACGTTCCATGAAACTCTGGCACCAGCCTGACTCAAACAATTTATGGCAGAGCTGAAACTCCCTTCTAGGTTTCTCAGATCGTAAGGTAACTCCTTGAGTGGTTTTGAGAACATTCAAAAAGGAAAACCTACCTTCCCTCCACCAGGTATACACACGCCTTGATGGCCATCAACTTTCTAGTTGGGTCTGGCTGTCCCTGTTACTTCACAGTTACGGTCTCTAACCTCACTTCCTAAGCAGAGTGTGAGGGGAAGGTCACAAAGGATTTATTAAGTTTCTTGGCCCCAGAAGGAATGTGTGAGGACAAGGCAGGTCTCAGCTTGCTATGCACAAGCTCACAGCTGCAGATTTGTGGCACTTAACCTGCTTTACCATAGCAAGGCTCCCACTAAGAAGCTGCTGTACCCAGATGTCAGTGTCCTCCTTAACTGCAGACCTCTCACAAATGCCAGCTGCATTGCCTCCAAGCCGGGAGTTTCAACGCCAGCCTTCATCAGTTCTTCAGCTTGTCTGTCACAGGACGGTGCAGCTGAAGCATCGACCTCATCACTGGCACTAACTGGGTCATTTATTCCACTACATCAGTTTGTTCAGCTGAGTATAGGATACAGTATATTGAAGGCAGGGGATCCTGTGTTTCCTTGCTAACCTTCCAACATCATGTCAAACATTAGAGGAGACAGATAGCACCAGCAGCAGCACACTCCACAGGGGGTCTCTTGGGATGGTAGAGACATAAACTGACATAAGGAACACAATTCAAATCAATCAAAATGTTTGCACAGATTGGGTTGGGTTTTTTGCAAATCTGTGAATGACAAGAGCAAACTAGAAGTAGGTCAGCAGTAGAATTCCTTTGCATTTTGCCCTAAAAATACAAAGAAATCTCTTTCCTTTAAGGCCATCAAGGATGAATGACTTACTGGAGCCAAGGCTTTGCAGGTGATCAAAGCTCTGTGGACATCCACATTTAGCACAGGGAAGACTGTGATACCAAGGCAAATAAAAGATACAAATGTGGTTGCTAAGTAAAGAGAATTCCGTTGTCACTTTGCAATAGCTCATGTGGATGAACCCTACAGATCCATTTTACAGAATCGCACAGAATAGCTGAAAGTGGGAAAGGGGCTCCTGGAGACCACCTAATCCAACCTCCTGTTCAAAAAGGGACAGCTAGAGCAGGTTGCCCAGGACTGTATCCAGTCAGGTGTTCGATATCTCCAAGGATGGAGACTGCACAACCTCTCCGGGCAACCTGTGCCAGGGTTTGACCACACTAACTGTAAAAAAGTTTTTTCTTACATTTAAAAGGAATTTCCTGTTTGTCCGTTTGTGTCCATTGCCTCTTGTGCTGTCACTGGGCACCACTGGGAAGTCTGGCTCCTTCTTCTTTACTCCTCCCCACCAGGTGTCTATACACATTGATGGGATCTCCCCTGAGCCTTTTCTTCTCCAGGCTGAACAGCCCCAGTGGTCCCAGGACCATTTTCTGGATTTACACCTTTCATGGCTAGCCTCCAGCAGTACTTCATACCACTGATCACAACCTTCTGAGCCCAACAGTTCAGCCAGTTTTCAATCCACCTCACTGCCCATTTATCTAGTCCATATTTCATCAGTTTTTCTATGAGGATTTTATAGCAGACAGTGTTGTAAGCCCTACTAAAGTCAAGATAAACAACTTCTACCACTCTCACCTCATCCACCAAGCCAGATATTTCAGCGTAGAAAGCTGTTAGGCTGGTCAAACATGATTTCCCTGTTGCAAATCCATGTTAACCACCCCCAATCACCTTCTTATCCTTAGTACTTGAAAATGGCTTCCAGGAATATTCACTTCATCGCCTTCTCAGGGGTCAAGGTAAGGTTGACCATCATTAGTTTCTGGGTTCTCCTCCTTGCCCTTCTTTAAGTGAAGTTTGCTTTCT
Organism: Aquila chrysaetos chrysaetos; assembly: GCF_900496995.4. NCBI lineage: Eukaryota > Metazoa > Chordata > Aves > Accipitriformes > Accipitridae > Aquila > Aquila chrysaetos. The sequence continues at coordinate 33,871,123 of NC_044016.1, read as the reverse complement.
TCCCGTCCTTAGGAACTCCCCCAATCACCAAGACAGTGCAAAGACAGTCAAGACTGTCCTCACAATAACATCGGCCTTTTCCTTTTGCGGCGAATGTATCTGCAGAAGCCTGCTGAAGAATGCGTCATGTCCCTCACCACATTCAACTCCAGAGGGTCTTTGGCTTTTCTAACCCCATCCCTACACACCCAGTGTCTCTGGGTTCCTGTTGGGTCACCTGATCCTGCTTCTATGTCTTGTGCAGTTCCTTTTTGTGTCTGAGTTTTGTGAGGAGTTTCTTGGTCATCCATGCAGGCCTCCTGCCACATTTGCTTGATTTCTTGCACATCGGCGTGGACAGTTCTTGAGTCTGGAGGAGATGATCCTTGAAAATCAATCAGATCTCCTGGACCTCTCTTCTCTCCAGGGCTGTCTCCCATGGGATTCTTCCAAGCAGATCCCTGAAGAGGCCAAAGTCTGTTCTACTAAAGCCCAGGGTGATGATCCTGCTTTTTGTCCTGCTCCCTCCCCTCAGAATCCTGAATTCCACCATCCCATAGTCACTGCAGTCAAGGCTGTCCCAAACCTTCATATCCCCATCTGGTTCCTCCTTGTTTGTAGGTACGAGGTCCATCTGCCCTTGTCAGCTCCCCAGTCACCTGTGTCAGAAAGTTGTCATCAATGCACTCCAGAAACCTCCTGGATTCTTGTGTACCACTGTCACCCCAGCAGCTTTGAAGTAGACTATTATCTATGCAACTGTGGAGAAAAAACAGTTGTAAGAACATCATGAAAAATTATAGATACACAGATTGGTGAGCTAAGATGAAACTTTTCCAAAGTTTAAGGAAACCTGATGAACTTCCACTGAACCTTGGGTAAATATGTACACAGAGTCAAAGAGGTCTTGAACTACAAATAGAAGCTGAAATGTGAATTAGGATTGCTTTTAAGGAAAAAGTAAAGTAGTGAGGCTGGTGATGATGTTCAAAGTTTATTTCAATTCTCACTAATCCACTGTGGATTTTGTGATGAGAATGGTGAAAGGACCAGGATCTGAAACCTCCAATACTATTAAAGACTGGAATTTAAGCATGAGTCCATTCACTAGATTAAGGGCCTTGACTCCAACAGAAGCTGGGGAAGTAAAATAACAGTATTGCATATTTCTTGAGTGTTAATCAATCCTTAGTAACTTTGAGAAACAAGTAAACACAGTAATTCTCATTTTACAGTTTAATTCCTCTTTCTTCACATTTAGAGAAAGAGAGGTAGGGAAGTTGAGTGACTTGCAAGAACAGGTATTAGCATGTAGGAGTTACTGGCACTTCATTCAAGGCTCATCTCAGATCACACTCCTCTCTGAGTAGGTTTCCAGAAATCCAATTGTACCTGGCAGACGTACAGATAGTTTTTTAAATCTGATTACAATGGAAGGAATGTGGTACGTACAGTGGATGCATTTTCTTAAGCTGTTTGACACCTTGCCTCATAAAATTAGCCTGAAAAAGTGAAATTCAAATTAATTCCAGCCTAGATAAAAACACCAAAATCTAGGAATTGGCTGGATGATGCAAACAGCAGGTAGCCAGAAACGGCGATGTCCTGAGCTGGGGGTGGGTCCAGTGGGGTGCCACAGGGACTGGGTGAGATAAAGAGTACATTACATCTGCAGGTTATATTCAATTCGTGGTGATGCAAACACCGGTGAAGGCAGAAGAGAAAAACCCAAAGGTAAACTGGAAGAGTTTGAAAAGTGTTCACAGAGGAATTGTGTGAAAAGGAAATCCAAATTGTGTTAAATACACACTGAACATTTAGAGGAGCAGGTATTGAAAAGAAGAGACACAAACCCAGGAACATCAGCAGGACCTAGTAAGCACTTAATAGCAATATCAGATAGTAAAACCAGTATGTTTTGGCAGCACAAGAGAATGACAAACAAAACTTAAATTACATGTTTTGTATGCAGAAAAACCATGTTAGGCAGAGGGGAAGATGAGAATCCCTTCCTGTGCAGCATGCATGAGATACTGCTGGCATCCTTCTTCAAGCTGTAAATTCAAAAGAGAGAGGAATAATCCGTACTGACATAGGAAGGATTAAAGAATGATGTTATGAAACTGGGTGAAATAAAGTATTTGTGATGAAAATCAGGTGAAATGTCCTAACATTGGATCCTGTGACACTGCTAAAAAGTTTGTCATGGGCTTGCTGGAAACATTCAGAGAGTCAGAAAAAGCATTCTTATACTCGTATGGCAAGAACACTCAGGGAGGTTTCGTTATCTGGTTAAATATGCATTATGCATTTCTCTGCCATGGGCTGGACTGGGAGAGAAACTCTCTCCTCGCAATTGAATAGAAGATGGATGCTCCAAAAAGCATAGGATGTTATGACCATCTAGACAGTGGCCAGCAGGATGAGTTATTGCTGGAAAATGAAGGGCATCTTTCACGAACTTTCAAGAGGAACGGGCCGCCGTGACAGCTGTGAATTGTGGTCACCTCTGTGGAAGCCATCATCCAATGCGGAGGGAGGCGAGGGAGCAGCCCCAGGGGTCAGAGGTAGGACCTCCTTTCCCAGGGACCCCCGGCTTGAGCTCACGGGGACGGCAGAGCTCATCCTCCATGTGTTGTCTTCGCTCAAAGAGGGCTGGCGTAGCTGAGGGGGGAGCTGTGAGACCCCGCTGGCAGCTGGAGAAGGCACACCAAGGAAGGGGGGGGAAGCAGGTTCACATCAAAGCTTCACCTCCATCACTGGGAGTATAGCAGGCGCTGGAGCCAAAAGGTAGACCAGCGGAAGGAACCAGGTCAAATCATTCATGGATCAAACCTGAGAGGTGGCCAGCAAACTAATATTGAATGTACACAAGAAAAGCAGCCATAAACCAACATTACAACAGTTGTGAACCTGCAGCCTATCTCATTTTTCCCACCCACCTTCCCAAGCAGCTTTGTTCTTCCCATTGCCCTTCTGAAATGAACAGTGCTCAGAGTGTTAGCTGTGTTGCCGGCATTTATCTGGGAGAATGAAATCACGGTGTGGTTTTCTTTTCCCAAACCTTCCTCCACAACAAAAGACAGCAAAAGCAGTAGCTGATACATCTGAGATAGGCACATTTGCAGCCTGGTGCCTTTCAGCAGACAAATGCAAACACAGAAGCTCATTAACCCAGGGTGACTACAAGAAATATGTTAATCTTAAAAGTTTCTAATTAACAGAAAGACCAATGCGTAAATTCCACATACTGCACACTAGCAGAAATGTGGCTTTATCACTTCACTTCCCTGCTGCAGTGTGACATGTTCTAATCGGCAAAAGAATGAAAAAAGGAACTGCTTACAGCAGCAATCCAAACCCCAGAACAGAGGTGAAGGCATTTTAAGAACAGATGGGTGAACTTGCAGAGTTACAGAGGTGGGTGGTTTATCCAGCAATAATGTGCCTGCGAAGGAAAGAGAAGTTTTATTCCAAGACACTGCTGGAGGCTCCGCAGGATCTACCCTGCCATGAACTTCTGTTAGTTACATACAAACGTCTTGTGGTCCTCACTGACCCGCTCCAGACATCCAGTCTTAAAGGGTTAGTATTAGACCAGCTCCTGAGCATGACTGCAACAGGAGGAAATATGCCCAAGAAAGACCAGAGAAGTGGCGGAAGGCAGGATCTGGGATTTCAGTGGCATGCTAGATTTCACACTGGCATTTTGTACATCCCTACCAGATGATGGATCTCGCTTGATCCATACAAGACTCTGTGCTCCAGAGGACTCATACTGGAGTCATTAACCAGCTCTCAAACTTGCTCCAACTCTCATTTGTTGATTCTTCAACTAAATACAGTGTTGGGCTTCCCTCCCACCAACTTATGTTCAGAATACTCAGCTCCTCCTTCCTTTTGTATGCAACCTGGCTGGGATTCTTTCAAACTCTCTCCACCCTCCCTCTCAGCCTTGCTTGAACTTTCCTAAAGTAAAAACATATTTAAATGAGGGCTTTATTTGGCAACAAAGGACTTTGCTGTTAAATTTACATTGTGAACTTGTCCCAGACAACGCTGTGAAAAATGTGCTTGGACATTAATTTTGAAGAGTTTTGATTCTTGTGAGTATTTTGTTTTGCTTTGAATTGTTGAAATAAGGCTGTTTCAGTGATGGGTTGTGCCCATTTCAGCCAGAAGATAAGTCACCTCCAGCAATCATTCCACAGTGAGTAACAGAAGAGAAGTCAAGGTGTTTCCCTTCCTTGCTTGCTCTGTGCTGGAGCTGGGTAAGAGAAGCTGAGCTCCAGGCTTGTGGGAGGCAGAAGAGGGCTGGCGTGTAGCATCCCACCTGCCTGCAATTAGAAGAGACCAGCCTTTGTTTCTTGGATTTGTTGTACCAGTAACAAGAAGGGTGAATCAATCAATCCAGCCTTAGGAGGGTGACATTAAACAATATAACCATTGATTAAACCTCATTTTTCAGTGTAGCTTTTAGCCTAAAGTCACAGTCTTGTAACAAAAAAACTTACCACAAAGAAGGGAGCAAAAATGGTTTTTCTTTTGTGATGTCCTAAGACTGCACTAAATTACACATATGAAATGAAAATCATGAATGTAGGTTTGTATGTGAGACTTTGCCTGTTAGAACATGGTTTTAACCTGGTCCTCTGCTTTTGTACTTCTGCATCTGATAAGAAAAGGGGATGTAAGAAAGGAAACTTCTGGAAAGAGATGTTGATGGATATGTAACAACCATTGTAGGAGTAGCAATATGTTTTCTTGCAAAAGCTCAATGAGTGGTGACTTCAGACCAGGATCCTGAAGCAAACAGCCCTCGTCTAGGGCTGTTCATTTTCCAAACACAGGCTACCTTGAAGGTGCTGGGGGAGCACAGAGGACATGTCCGGTTCATAGGCAACTTTGCCAAATTGCATTCCTGTATTGGAGGCGCTGAGAAGTCTGGAGGATTTCAATAGAAGGCCAGTTTCACATCTGTGGGACAGACTTTGGAAGAGATTTGGGCTCCCTGACAGTAGGGGCAGGCCTGCTCTAACATGTCCTTATCCAACAAAGATAACGAAGATGGGGAGAAGTCCCTCAAAATAGGTGGAAACCCCACTGGATTTGCAGTGAAACTTCTTCTGGTGCACTGAAGAGCCTGGGCTAAGGAAGGAAACTAGGAAATAAAGTGTAGTTTTGTGAGTGCTTGCACGCACTGAAGCTGAGCTAATTTTTCTAAAGACCCTTTTTTTTTCCCCCCAACCCTCTGTTTTTTTGAGATGGAGTCTTATGCATCTCATCCCAAACAGCCACATTAAGTTGCTTCTTTAAAAGTGAAGAATCCCAAACTTTTGCAAGACTTTATGCAGAAATTATTTCAGCTGTAGCTGTAATCTGAAAAGAGTTGAATGTGTTAACGAGCTGTGGCTAGGATTATTCTTAAACTGAACACTTTGGTGTGTAAAGGTGCTTTTATTTCTTAGGTTCACCATAAGCTAAATGCAGGCAATATTTGAAATGGTGTCTGTGGACAACTAGAGGTGGGGGCAGGATAGATGATGATCATGATCAAAGCCTGAGTTTACATACAATTTCTATATTTTCAGTGGGTAGAGATATATCTCTGTAAGGACTACAATTTTAACACTGAATCAGGAAAACAAGATCCAGCCTCTAAGACAAAGGGATCCACTCTAGGATGAGCACACATTTATTTTGCATGGAGCAGGAAAATCAGCAATATTTGCAATAAAATTTGCTGAAGCTTATGTAGAATTTGCCATTTACGTGAGGTGGACTATTAAGCATAAGGCCTGAATAATAATTTCAATACGATTTATAGGAAGAAAACCCTTTAAATGTTTTTAGGTCCTAAGAAAGATGGAAATAAATAAAAACCTGGGCAGAAGCTGCAAAAACAGCACTTCTAGTTTACACATGTCTTTCGTACAGATCCTTGACCATGAAAGGAAATTAAATATTGTTGCTTTCCAAGATTTACCCACAGTTAAATGACACACCTTGGAAGACATAGATCTTTGTGTCTCACCAACAATACATCAGTTCCTCTGACTGAAAAAACAATTATGGACTGGATTAAAAGAGTGTATTTTTTTCCTCTGTTGTTACTGTTATCTCATATTAAGGTTATTTGATGTTTGTTATACACAACTGAAAGCTAAATAATTCACTGATTCCCTGATCATTTTCTGAGCAGAATAAGCTGCCTTAGAAATATTTGAAAGTATGAAACAAACAGGTTGTACTTTTGGCAGTGCATCATTTTTGCATCAGTATCCTCAGCTGAGAAGCTGATGCCGACTTCAAGGTATACACCAAGTTACTAGAAACAAATTGGTGGAAGTTTGTTTCCAAACAGAAGTGTGAATATTTCCTTACAGCTAACCGCTCAGCTTGTAGCTGACAGAATACAACAAAATATGCAAAAGATAGGTTATCACTTGATCTTTATGACCATTAGCTGATACTTTGGTTTTCTTCCTCCACCAGAAAAAAACCACAACTATATGGGAGATTTCATTTTGTCGGTCTTGAATTTACATAAATGCTGAGTCCCTCAAGTCTCAGGTGCTTATCTGTGTAGTGAAAGAATCTTAAAATATTGTTGAACTATTAAAAGTTTTTTTCTATGGTAGACTCTCCAGTTGGAAATTTTAAGCTCCGTAAGGATAATGTACAATGAAGATCAAAAAGAATGACTGAATTATCTGTAGGGATCTTCTACATTATGGTGAAAGTTATTTTTAAAATAAATTCTTAAATTAGAACAAAGAGCTGTTTATAACATAACACTTTCAGCCAAAGATATGTTACAGGCAAGCATTGTTGGCAACGCCTGTGGTCATTAAAGTAACAACTCCCACCTAAAGACATGTAATGCCAGAACAGAAGAACAGGAAAGGGATTTTGCTCCATAGCAACTAGTCTTATTTGACCTTTCAATTTCAACAGACAAAATTGTCTTACCTTGATTCAGTCTTTTTTTGTTGAAAGAATGCCAACTTTTTGGACTATTTTAAATGTTATTAGAGAGCTGAGAATTGCAGAATGTAGTGGGGCTTATTTGGATTGGATGAAATATCAGATACCAAGGTATTTAGCAGAGTCTTTGTGCACACTTCAGAGGACAAATATTAGAAAATGATCCAATATTTTATCTTCAAATTCTCATTATTTCAGTTTCTTTAAGCCTGTGGTATTTACTGTGTTTATTCTTACCTAAAATGCACTAATGAAAGAATATTTCCCTTGTGTAAACAAGGTTTAAATACATTAAGATAAACTGCAAAATATTGAGATTGCTGAGGTTTAGTTTCATATTGAAATTAACTTCAACTGGGGACAGTAGGTGTTTTATGAACTGACTTAAAACCCAAAAATACCTTTTAACATATTCAAATTTATGATAATCAACATTTTAAAGAATAAATTTGTGCTTACATAAATAATATTTTAAATTCAACAGCTGTAGAAACATACTATTGAAAGACAAATGCATGGCATGCTGAGAGGAATAGCATTTCTTAAAACATCCCTGAAAACTTTGCCTTTGTTTTTCATAAGGTTGTCTTATTTTTGTGTATGAAAGGTGGTACTCATAATTGTTTCAGCTTCTTAAGAAAGGCAACCCTTGCTTCTTCCATTGGTCCATGTAGTATGGGAATAGGCACTGTGTCCTATTAACGGTAACACAGCCAACAACTTCTGACTTAGCATGATGTAACGCTGCTTTCTGACCCAACATCACAGGGTAGCAGAAAGTCACAGTGAAGCATTTGATATTCAATTCTTCTTGAACACCTCCAGATGTTCTATAATTTATCAGCAGGAATCCTCAGCTTAATTTTACAGTGTCTCAGATACCCATGTGTGACTATTTGGTTAGGTTTTTCTGCAAGGAGATGAGGGCTGCACAGTGTGCTTCCCTCTCTTGCCATTTCACAGGCAGTAACCACTTGAAAATAAAGGGGATTCCTAAAATCACGGAGTCTCAAGCCAGGAGGACATAACCATAGTGGTGACAGCCTGGAGAGTTTTGCCACATGTGTTGGGCCAGCGCTGAGTTGTGAGTACAAGAAAAGCCATTCCGGTAAAAGGATGGCACCAAAACGTGCCATTTCTCCTGGAATAAGCTGCTGTGGTCTAGCTGGGATGTGAGGGATTCAGTCCTGAGTTGTGCCTGCCCTCTGCCTCACAAACCCTTCCCTCTAAAAGTGATGAAACTACTTCTTTTCTTTGAGCAGTCACAGTTGCAAGCCCTGGCTCCACCAAAGGATGTAACAGTGAAGAGCAAATGACGGTGAATGTTTTATTCTTCTTGTGGTCTCAGTCAGAGGAGGGACCCCATCCATTGCAGCAGTCTGGGGCTCCTTTTGAGTTCCAAAGTGGTTTACCCCAGGCCAGCCAACACATGGTCCATAATTACTTAATAGCACCTCTTTTCCTCAACAACATGTTGCTCAAGATCTCTATGTAGAAAAGCCTGTTCTCCTACCTATTCTCCAGCCAGATGTCCTTTAACTGGACTTCCCTCACAGTACAGCTGGTCCCCAATAGCCAGCAGATGTTGCTACTGAGCAGCAGAAAGGCCAACACACCCCCTTCCTCCAAAGCTGAAAGGAACTCACAGCTTCGTCTGTGTTTCAGGGAGGGAAGAAAGCCCAACCCCAAATGTCAAGCTTGAGTCATCTGTGGTTAGAGTTGTATGAAGGGAGCAGGGAATCCTGAACCCACTGGGGCACGGAGAAGCTGAATGAACAGCAAAGTAGATCTTGGAGCAGGAAATTCTCTCCAGTTTTAGGAATTTTCTGATAGTTAGTGGCTTTAAAATTCATAACATCGCGTTAGTCCTAGACCACTGACTTCAGCTAACGTACCTCAGCTTTACACCAGTGTCCAATCAGTACATTTAAGTCTGTCAGACACTCAAAGACTAATGGTCTTTTAGGCATTTTGGGCACCATTTTAGGCACTGTTTCAAGTAATGCCCTAGCGTAGTCCATGGAGGGCCCTTCTGTAAATTGCGCCACTCAGACAGGGAACTTCACCAAGAAATTACAGTTGCTCTGGAGATCATCTTTTCTCATAGAGAATGTTGTAAGGGACGCTCAAGGAAGTAAATTCAGAGGGACTTTCTGAACTTTTACTTTTCCGGACTCTTTATATTGTTCTCGTTAGCAATGAGAATGATGATTTGTGTAACAAAGTCATCTTGTCTCCAGTCGGAAGGGTTGCAGGGCAGGGGCTGTGCAGGTAGCTGCACCGGGGGAATTTCCAGCCGTTGTGGAAGGGGTCAATACCATAAGATGACATCTTCGTAAAGGGAAGTGATTGTGCAAACTCAATGGCTTCAATGTGAACATTGCCCTATTTTGCAAATACAGTGTCAGCGGTGGAGAGGGGAGGAGAGGTGAAGTTTCCTAGGGAATTTTTCTGTTTGTTTTCTATTGCTTATTTCTGCTAAAAAGCCATTGATCTGGCATCTTTTGAGGAGGAACAGGAAACTGACACTGCAATGCAAAAAATATGCCTGGAAAAATTGAAACTTCAAAATGCAGATCTGCCTTTTTTTTCACATTATTCATTCAAAAATTCCCCTGAGACTGCCTCAGGGGAGTAAAAATACCTGAAAAAAAAAATCTCATTATCTAACTCTACTGCTGCTTAACCACTTGTCAGCTCTCAGGATGATGTTCATGGCTCCTTATTAGTCCTGTCACTGACATATGAATTCTGAGGAGAAAGTACTTCATTTAACAAGGAACTTTGGACTAGGAAGCTCATCTACCTTCACGGTAATGTATAGACAGGAATCTCTTCCGTAGTACTTGCTCTATCTCCCAGCTAAAGGCTTACCTTTAGAAAACTGTGCTCCAGACATGCAATTAAAAAAAAAAACCAAACCAAACTGACTCCCTTCTGGTGCTCGTGGGGAAATTTTTGGTGGAGTTGGTTTTGAGTTGTCTTTTTCCATCAGGAAATGGCAGAGTCTAAAGTTTTCCTGCAGGAATAACCCTTTCCTTATCCTCCTGCCAGTCTGCAGGATACAAGAAATATTCATGGGACAATAGGGTGCATCTCATCTGGCATGTGCAGCAAGTCTTACGGGAGTGTCGTTTCCAGCCATAGGTAGAATAGAGATATGTTCTGTCCATATTTTAAATAAATGGCCTTGATTATTATATTGCTAAATGTTGTAGCATGTTTTATGGAGAGGCCAAACAAGAAAAATATATAAATAGGAGACTTGATTTCTAAAAGGTTCATCTATCTTCTTCACTGTTTAGACATAGATAGATTACTATCTCTCTAACAAGCTTATTTGCTAAATAAGTGTATTGATATCCCGCTTGAATTGTAGGGTAAACTAAAACCCAACAGATACATGTATTCAGAGAAAAACTAAGACACGGCATCATGAAATATTACAACACTTACAACACCATTATCAACAATGTTAAGAGTATAACATTTACATTCAATATCTCATTATTTTTTCTAATTCAGTCAAGGCCTGAGACAAGGGCCTAGTGAAATCCTACAGAAAAAGAACAAGGATTGCTGATGCCATGTCTCCATGGCAGCACAGCTAATTTGGCAGGACAACCAAGCGCACAGAAAGAAAAAGAGGTTATTTACAAAGATATCTTTGATAAAAGGGGCTTTGGGGACCTGAAAATGGTCCAGGAAAAAAAGAAAAAAAACAGGCACAGAAATGTTCCAAACCTTTAAAATAAATTCTTTAAATGAGTGAAAGTAAATAAATTGAAGAAAAAATTTCTTGAGTCAGTAAGCACAGTGAGTTTCATCTTTGTTTGTTGTTGTACAATGCTATAAACCACCCTGAATGGCCCAGAATAACATTAGTGGTTCTGTGTATTGTAACCACTTCAATCAAGGCCTTTTGTTTTGAATCACCTGCCCTGCGTGCATTGGAGCCCCTTTTATAGCCCAGTCGCAGCACAGAGATCTAATTTAGTTCCACATACAAAAAGGAACGAGGAAGAAAAATAGACTCATCTCTTACTGCTCCTTGCTTGAATCCGCAAGAGAACAACTGGGACAACAAATGGAGTGAAAAGCTTAAGAGAATATTTTAAAATTCCTCAGCTTACGACCCCCAAGCAATTTGTAAAAGATATTATCATAGCATTCCCAAAGGCTGCAGATGTCCCGCCGGACCCAGGTGAGCTGGTGGCCTAGGGCAGCAGGCGTGCCTCCTGTGCTCCCACGAAGAGAAGAGGGGAAAGGGGGAACCGTCAGGAGAGCTCACCCTGAAGCACACGCCGGCCAGGGCACGGGGCTGTTATTAACTCCTGAGGAGAGCTGAAGGGCAGACGCACCTCAGCGTATTCAGTGTGGTTAATCTTCTCCAGACGAGGGCTTGCTTGAGGTTGCAGGCGATGGACTAAGACCCTACCCAGGGCCATGCTACAAACCTTTTCCAGTCCCCTTCCACGTTTTGCCTGGCAAAACAGCTCTGTGAAAAGGCCCACAGTGGTTAGTAAAGCAGCAGAGCAGCCTTTCTGTTAAATATAAACCCTGGCAGACACCAAAGTGCTGGCTTCATATTTTGAGACCTTCTCAGACCAAGGAATGCACCACGCCTACCACCATCTCCATGATTACCTTGCTTTTAGATTGCCTGGAAAAAGGTGTTTTTTTTCCCCCATCAGTTCCCTGGCATGGAGTCAGCCTCAGCCAGAGGCTGAGCACCCTGGACTTTTGGGAAACGGTTCCTCTGCCAGGGAAGAGCCCCACAAAGACGGCGTGCAGGAGCCCAAAGCCCCGGGCTGGCCAAGCCCCCTTACAATGCCATGAACCAGAGCCTGCAGCATCTAACCAGGCCGGTGTCTTTCCAGCATGAGGTCATGTCCAGCACGTGCTGGGGTCATGTCTCTTGGCACCACAAGTACAACTTGTGCTTTTTTGTGTTCTTATTGCTACAACAGTAAATTCAACATTGCTCTCAAGGCAGCGTGGTTGTAGCACATACCCTGCAGATACGCATATAAAATGCACGGCTGATGCTAGTGAAAACAGTCATACAAGAGTGTGTGCGTGTGTGTGTGTGTGTGTGTGTGAAACCTTTAGGTTCAGGGTGCGAAATAGCTAAACACAACTATAATCTTCAGAATATGCACTCATGAAACATAAGCATGAGACCCCATTCATGGAACACCTTTTGAGCATCCTTGCCTTGATTGAGCCTCTCACCTGGAAGAAATTATTTTCCATCTATAAACAAAAGGAAAAGAAGTATTTTCCAAGTCAATTATCTAGATGTCCTCGTGAATTTCAAGTGTGATGTTACCACTTACTAAAGAAACAATCCCACTGGTTTTCAGTCTGCTTGCTACTTTTTACTATGAACAATTAATACATTAGAAAATTAACTTGCAGATGAAAGAAAAGAGCAGCCTGTGGAAGTTGAATAATGACCTTATTTTAAGAATTTCCCTTGAGTGACCCCCACTGTTGCCTCTTACACAAAGGGAGGAAAAATTATACACGCACATCTTTAATGTCTTTTTTGAACGCTGATGAAATGATTAGTGTTTTGGAGAAGTCTGTGCAGATGAAACGACAGCAGCAGGAGTAGCAGCCAGTGATATTAGCTAGAGACTGCAGTCTGGGAGCTGCTGTTCTGCAATTCAGAAAGACAAAAATTAGCAAGCTAGATTATAATTAATAAACTAGAAGCAAATTAAGATAATATGGGGTGGGGTTTGGAAACAAATGAGCTTAACAAGTTTAGAAAACGCAGCTTTCTTCCTGAGTTGGAAGCAATTACTCATTGCATGTTGGTACCTTATGCACTTATCCAGCACACAGGTGAGAATGTTTAATATCTAGTTGCTGAGGGGACCAAAGAGGCCTTATCACTGCATTTCACAAGGGGGAGCCTTTCTGCTTTAGTAAATTAATTCCCTGGGTCCTCTCTTACTCCCCTAGCACCAGGTTGTCCTATTCTTGCACTTGGATCTTGCTGGATATTTTTCAGCACTGTCTACAAATGCCTTCTCTGCTAAGACAGAAAGCCAGTAGAAGGCAACTCTTTCTCTGTGGGATGTGGATGCTGGACAGGGTGTGGGACAACTGTTAGTGACAGCTTCAACAACAGATTTCACATATGTACAAGACAAGCCTTGTAATTTGCTTTGTTCCTCACCCCTGCATCCTGTTGTACTGATGTTCAGAACCTGTATAAATACTGCAGAAACGATATTAAATGTAATGTAATAAGTGGTTTATTTTAGTAGTAACCAGCACTTCTATTTCAGTTTCTTGAGTGGAATGCAGATTTCATGGATCGGAAGGCTTGAAAAGTCACAAAGCTGTTAATGCCCCATCACCTGAGAATGGGCACATCATTATTGACTTTCCAGGGAACAGTCAAGAGTCATCATTCAGTGATCCTTGCAAACACATGTAACAGGAAAAGGGGACACCAATCCTTTTCTGCTCCCTTTTATGTCCTGTCCAAAGACAAGGAAGAGTCACAGTCCATGTATGCAGGAAATGAAAAGTCTGCTCCCTCTATGAATTACCTCGAAACCACCACAGTAACTTCCCCAAGTTCCCCTGAGCTTGCCTTGAAGTTTCATAGATTGCAAAGGAGGATACATGGCTCTCTCCAAAGACAACATTTCCAGGTGTTCCCTGCACGGTGGGAAACCTGCTGAGGATGTCATTGCCTTCTGGACTAGGTTGCCTTGAACTTCTGAATTACTGTGACCTGCCCTCAGGTTGGGCAGAGAACTGCACACCCAAGCCTGGCCTGGCACCAAGAAAGATCTCATTGCAAGTTTCTTAAGATGAAAGATGTTTGGATTTTGTGTTTCAGATAATTCCTCCTTTAACATCTGCAAATAAAAATTGGAGGCTAAAGACTTGACTTTGTAACTGGTCTTTCTTCTGCTTCACTCTTTGACATTCAGTGATTCAGCCTTTCTTTATCATTTTTTTTCCTATATGCTTTGATATTGATACCTGGACTACATCACTTGCTTGATGGGAGGGTGGGGAGCTATGCTTGGTGTGTTTATTTGAGAGACAACCCTAAAACCAAACACAATCTCAGCTAGACCAGTTGGGGACAAATTGTCAGTTTACAGACAAATGATTGGAAACTGAATTTTTAAACTAGCTCTGTAAAAACAAGATGAGCAGTTATAACCAAGTCGAGGGCCAAAGAGAGGGTGTATGAATGAATAAAATCAGACGTCAATGAACACATTCCCTTGACATGCTGTCTTACTCCTTAAAGATATCTCCCCTTTTCCTAGAATGGTAAAACAGACTGCAAAATTAAGCAATTTGTTGGTCCTATAACTTACTCCTAGTAAGGTATCGCTTTCCATGCTACTGACCACATCAGACTGACAACCTTAGCAGGACTTGTTTCTAAACACTAATACAGCACAGAAAGAATATGAAAAGTTAGTGAATGAGAGGCAAGAAATGATGTGTTAGGCACCAGAGGAAGACTCAGCAGATATAGGTTGGATTTCAGGCTTAGTCATTGGTTTCCCACAAAATCTTGGGCAAAAATCAGTCCATGCAAATTGTAATTAAAACAAGGCCAGGGCAAGGACTCAAGTACTGGCCCACAATTGTCTACACTGGTTAATTGTTAACACGCTCTCTCACGTGGCTTTGGCCCATGCCGACTTGATTTCCCCCAGACAATGTCAATGCATGGTTCAGAGGACAGCATGTGCCAGGGACTGCCCCAGTGGGCAGCTTGGATGGAGTTCCCCCTTCCCCAGTCACCGCAGGGGAGTGTTTAGCCTTGTGGACACAAACCACACCATGACTGGCCTGAAGGGCCAGAGAATAGGCCCTCTCCTATTTTATTTGCTTGTATAGATGTAGTCTTCTTTCCTGCATCGCTTTGTCTGCCCTATTTAGACTGTAAATTCTTTGGAACGAAGCAACCTTTTAATACGTATTTGAATGATGCCTGAGACAATGAGATGCCAGCCTTTGCTGGGGGTCGCCTTTGCTACTGAAAGGCCTATTAAATTTTTAAAAAAAAGCAAAAAATAAGGAAGACTATTCAGCTATCGAAACAGCTCTCAGTTATTCTTCTTTTTAATCCATTCATGTCAACAGCATATCTTCATCTTACAGTGGGGCTTTACAGCTGTCAGAATTTGCGGTCTCAGGACTGCAGCACGTGTTAACTCTCACAGGAACATTCATTTTGTCTGACTACGCAGCAACGGGGACTGAGAAGACAAGGAAATTGTCCCCGGTGAGCTCCCACCACCACCACCACGAGCATCCTCGTGGCCAGTCCCTCGACTATCTTATGCCATGTAGCTCTCACAGGGCTCCTGGTGGTGGCCTCACACCATCAGCAGCCTGAAAGGACCCACATACGGAGAAAAGCCTAAAAGCCTTTGTTTGGGACCAGACTGTTCCTGTTGCTGACCCCAGGTCAGCAACAGGGTTAGTGTCCTTGTAGAGACGCGGTATTAAAACCAGGCATTTGCTACTTGCCTTGAATTGCCTCTCATATTGCTTCTTAGCCAGCCTCAGAAATAGCTCACCAAGACATTCACTTGGAAGGATGGAGAAATTAAAAATATAGAGAAAAGGGCTCTGTCACTAATAAAAAGACAAGCAGTAGGCCAGGACTGGCCTTTTCCAATCCTGTTCTTAACCAGACTATTTTTCAGCATCACTGTTATTTACTGTCTCCCCTCAAACTCTCCTGTCTCAGGAGCCCTTAGGCTCCCCATTACTTCAGCTGCCTTTCTAGAGGGGCAAAGAGAGAAAACCACTTTTTCTTCATTGCCCATTCCTCGTAGGTTTGGCTCTTCCAAACATACATGTCTTGAAGCGGGCCTCGTCTCTAGAAATGTCTTTCATCCTCAGGAGAAGGCAAGATATTACAGATATTATCCTTTGTATATCCACCCTGCCTAGGAGATGGTGCTCCTCATCCAGTCCACTGCCAACCCTCCACAGTACCTGTGCTGGTGGCTGACGGCAGTGGGTAGGCACAGCCCTGAGGTGGACCGTAGCCGGCTCAAGGGCAGATAAGGGCTGGAAGCCTTGCTGGGCAGCAAGAAACAGTGCCTGTACGTCACGCACGGAGAAGTGCTTGTGGCCCAGCACGGGCATGGCGGGGGTTTCCCAGAGCAGGAGCGGCCAGGGATCTTCTGTCCTGACCAGGACCTCTGATGTACCCTCAGAAGTGATCTCATGCAGGAGTGCAGGCACGGCTTTGGAGAACCTGAAAGACTTGTTTGTGTTTTTAGCCAGAGCTGCCAATCCACCTGGATATCACTCATCAGCTATGGAGCCTCTATCAGCTCCGGATCAGAGAGTTCCTTGGCACTGCCTATTACATCACTCTTTTGTTTTCATTAATCACATTAAAATGTCAAACTTGTACCCTGTTTGCAAACTCTCTGTTGCACAAATCAGTTTATCTGCACAGGATCTCCCCGCTGTCACATACTGGCAAAGTGAATGCAAACAGCCTGTACTTTTTACCTCAAATGCTGTTCTTCCATACTTGTACTTAGCTGAATAAATCCTGAGTTGCCCTAGGAGATTTTGAAGAGAGTCATGTATAACTCCTGATGTTCAGATTGCTTTGATATGTTTTCCAAACAAAACAATATTGTAAGAGCGAGTTAGTTTTGCCCAATGGGTGCCAGCAACTTTTAAGTAATGCAGCACTATTACTTTCTATAGGCTATGATATATCTGATGCTCTCCAGATGAACTTGTTTAGGAGCTCCGGGGTCAATCATGCAAAATGCTCATCCTTCTGAATTCCCATGAGAAGCTCCAAGCTCTGCAATAGCAGATCCTAAGAACAATCTTTGCATGCTAAATTGTGCTTTGACAAAGTCTAATGTCTAATTCCAACACAGGAGCAATACAGCGACAGCCAGTGCTCATGAAAGGGCTACATTTTCTTGCTGAGCAATGTTATGTTGGATCACGCTGGGAGACCAATGAATTGTGGCACTGAGCCATATTAACCTCTCCCTCTAAAAATTTTGCGGAAGGGAAACTCCAGCATGTTTCAACATGTCAAAACCCAGTGTAGCTTTAAAAGCAAATCCAGGACACCTGTAATCATAAAAGGGACTGAAATAAAAATTTCTGGCAGCTGAGGATGGTCAGCTATGGAGAAGCGCCTGCTGCTTTTCCTCACACCAAGGCGTTCCAGATCCCCTTTTGTGCTGTGGCCTCTCTGCTCCACAGACCATACCTGCTCCTCGTTACTTGAAAAGGCCTGGTGTGCTAGACTCTCACCCCATTTTTTTTAACTGTTGCTGCCGGTGTCTTAGCAATATCTCGTTTATCTGTGGTTGTCCTTAGGCTCCTCTCTATGCACACTGCTTCCTCCTGCCCTGTGCCCCGCTGTTACGTGAGGAGTTGTTACGTCTTTCCCACTGCACCTATTATTTGCAGCCTGGTAATCTCTCCCTGGGAAAGAAGTTTGCAGGGAGAGTGGCAAAGCTGTTTTCTCAGGGACAATGTGTGCTCAAGGGGAGCCGAGAATGCCCCAGGATGCCCTCAGGGCCTAGTGTCCTGGACATCTTGGCCACGGAGCTTACGGGACCAGAGTAGTCGTAAGAGTGATAATAGTAGGGAAACTATTGGGCTTTCAAGAGGTCATCTGAGGGTGGCTCAAGAGTTAGGCAGCTCTTTGGCTGGTGGACTTAGATCATTCCACAAACCTGCCAGCAACACATGGCCCTCACCACAGCCATGGGTGCTCAGACTCCTTTCTTCCCACTACCTCCAGCCCCTGCCTTCCTTAGCAAGCACAACCATTGCCCACAGCACATCTACAAACACAAAGCACCTGGCTAGAAAAAAGTAATTATGCACTTAGGGAAAAAATAAAAGTTGGCTTTTGCATACATCCACAATTCTGTTAATGTTCTTGCTTGAAACTCTGAAAGTGTAAAATCCACAGATTAACAGTAAATCCACAGATCAACAGTGAAAGAATCTTTTCTTTCCTTCCTTTCTTTTTGTGTTGTTTTTTTCTTTCAAAAAAAAAAAAAAGTTACCTGGGATACTTTCTTGTTGGCATCTGTTTGAAACAACTTTCTCAAGCATGTTACCACAGCCAGCTTTTCTGACTGCCTGCACATTAGGGTGATTAAGGAACAAACAAACACAGGGCATATTTCATATCTCTTCTTGCCTATCTTTCCTTACTCCATGCAGGCAACATTTTTTATAATTCACTCTCTGAACTTTTGTGCGGGCTGGTAAATAAGCAGCCAGGATAAAGTATCATACGGCTTGAAGTGCTTTACCTTGCATTTCAGGTGGATGAGATCTTTTTCTTAAATGGTGAATGAAGAGCTTCATTCAGCCTTCATACACTCCACTGGCTGCAGCTCCCCAGACAGTGATAGGACCAATATCTACATTCATTTCAGCCATTTTCTCTTATCATCCCACACACATTATACATACTGGGGATGACCCGAGCAGTGCTAGTCCCATTGACCTCATGTGGAGCTGCTCTTCCCACTCTTCCCACTGTGGTACCAATGTGCAGAATGGCTCCAGCTACAATTAAACCCCAAGCGGTACTCCAGCATGCTCGTGGAACAACAACATCCTCAGGCTGGGGACATAGGGCAGGACCTACTTGCTCATGGTGCATTTGAAGGGTGCACCAGATCCCAGCCATAGAGAATATGTGATTTTCTGCCCAGGTCTCTACAGCAGCAGGCCTGTGGCATGAGGACGGTGTGCCATCGTCAAAGACAGTGCCTTGCCAAACGGAGTGCTCACGCTGTTGCCTCTGCTATGATGTTTGCCAGATTCTGGTACCATATCAAGCTTGTGCCATTGCCCAGGTTTGCAGAGCTCTGAGCTGGGCTGTTAGTGTATTTGGGGAAGTACAGTGGCTTTGGAAGCTTGGGCTTCCTGCTCATCTGATGTGTTTCCATAGCTTAGTGTAAGCACTTGCTGAAGAACAAGCAACAATGAGTTTATGGCATTTCTTAGCTATTTTATACCCAGGAAAAAACCACCTCTTAATAGTATAAGATGCACTTGGCATTCCTAACTCTTGCCTAACTATGCATTACTCTCATACTCTTTCAGTTCACAGCACAATTTACTCTTAAGGTTCCTCTCTACATCCCACATCAAATCTTGCTTCCATCTGATCTTAACTTTGCCTAGCTTTAATAATCTGGGCTAAAACTTTTGTCTGTTCTGTATGTCTGGCTTATCTGGAATAGAATATTTACTTTTCTGTTCAAAACATTTTAGACCAACTCACCAGTTTCTGAGAAGGAATCTAGGAGTATTGTTTTGTTCATGTTAAGGGAAAAAAAAGACAATCTTTCATTTGAAAAGCTTAACTACCCCTGCTTTGGGGCAGAGACTTCAGATCTGGAGACAGGGGATGGAGAGGTAAGTAGTTCATCAGTAATCCCCGTAAAAGCACTGCCCAAAGTTGGTTGCCTCTTAGCAAAGCAGCAGTTTAATTCCTAGCAGAGATTTCTGCAGTCTTAGCAGTTAATGTTCCCCAAAGACCCTGTCTGCACCAGCTCAAGCCAGAGAAGCTCAGCTGGAGGCAGAGCAAGACCCTTCCCTGCACTGCAGCTCAGCACCAGCTGCAGCTTAGAGCATTTGAAATAAGAATGAAGAAAGAAAACTTCTCCGACCTGTGCTCCAAACAACTCAATTGCTGGGCCCAGCCTGCCTGGAGAAGACCAATTTGTAGTCAAACAAGGTAAAAATCGGACCTGGGGGTATAAATTAGACCAAGGACTGTAGGAAGGGGTGAGGAGACTAGCATGGATAGGGATTGGTAAGTAGAGGGTGTGGAGACTAGTTGGGACAAGGAGACATGGCAGGGTGAGAGACTAGTGCTGCAGAAGGGAAAACAAAGCTTCATTCACCATCAGCACTGTAAGGGCTGAGACTTTGTCTTCCCAGATATACTTACTACCTGCTCCCAAATTCCTCTTGGCTTGTTCAGGGCTTCTCCTTGACTGCCTGGGGCGTAGGACATACCACTGCTAAACAGTGAGAAATCTTTCTGTCTCCCCTTGGCCCATGCTGGGAGCTCTCTCTGCAGGGCTCTGTTAAATGCTGCCAGATCAGAAGCTGATGGACAAGAGCCAGCAGCCAGGGCTACCTGGAGTCAGTGATTCCTGGCATGCGTCAGCCTACCTATGGTCCAGAAACAGTTCCCTACAGCAGCCAGGAACCATCTGAATATCGCTGCACTTGCAAGTCCTCCAAAGTAATCTCTGTTATAATTTTCATGTCTCCACAATGAATTGTAAGATCCTACCTTTATTTCTCTTCTGTTCCTCATAAGCCGTTTTCTTGCAGGTTTGCCTAGATACTTGACCAAAAAGATACTCCCAGCACTCCAGGTGTGGCATCACCAGTGCTGAGGAGAGGGGAAGGATCACCTCCCTTGACCTGCTCGTAACTTTCTTCCTCTTCTATGGTCATAAAAGGCAATGATTGACAGTTGCCACTATTACTGTAACTGATAACATGGTAGCTAGCATGATATCCTGTCCTGTAGACTGGCAGTCTACAGCCTGGCCATTGGGATGTCCCATATGCTAGAGGAGAATGTTGTAATGGGTATGTTGAGCAGCCTCCATTTAAATCTACTTGTTAATACACCACACGGTGTAGTGTAGCAAGACCACCAGCACAAGTTGTGAGGAGCTGGGGAAACCAAGAATGCAAAATGCTGTTGGCATAGAGTTCTTGGATTCAGTCCTTGCTTTTAACAGGACAAAATAAACGTAGGGGTTTTTTTATCTCCCTGTGGTCTCTGCGAGCCTGCAGCTATGACAGGCAATACTTTTCCTTTCCTCATCTTTCCTGTTCGGATGACCCAGGTGAGGGGTGCTGTCAGCAAAAGCTGATGGACTGAAGCTGATGTGAGCCAGGAAGAAAGGAGATAGTAGGACAGAGAAAGGCTCTCTGATTATAGAAAAAAAGTTTTCCCTTATTGAGGAAATTATGCCCTTTACATGCATGTCTGCGTAAAGGATTTTGTTTATTGGCTGCTGATGGGACAAACAAACACATCCCCGTAAATCAGTCAGAAAATACAAGTGGGCAAGATCTGGCAGAGAGATAAAGTCTTCTTTCTGAAACCAGAGAGGAAAGTATGGCAATTTGGAGAGGACGATTCACTGTGATTTCCATCAGCAGATATTCTTCTATTCCCCTGGGTGCCCAGCAGCTCTGGACTTTGGGAAGGGCAGAAAGGAGGACTGATGTAGCAAGAGCTGGCGCCAGTGCCCAGAGGTGGGACATGCTCTGTGGTCGCACAAAGCAGGCAGCAAGAGGGGAGATCTCAGGGTTTTGCCAACAGAGGGCAATGGTGGCCCTGGGCTGGCTGCCCAGGATGACACACCATGGAGATGTCTCACTGGGGACCCACCGGGAACGTGGCTGTTAGAACAGGGTGGCTCAACCACCTCTCACTCTCTCCAGCACAAAAAGAAAAAGCTTCCTGGAAACGCAGTCATGGGGTGGACCATATTACCCTGCCACAGAACAGCACACATTGATGTCCAAGCTGAATTTGAGCACCCAGGTAGTATGTACCACCTCCAACCATCAGCATGTAGGGCACAGGTGAAGCCTCCATTAGCTCAGCAAAGTCTCCAGGAGATGAGATGTTCTTCCATCCAACTGCACTGCAGGGTCACCCCAGGAAGCCACCCAACCACCGCCTGCCCAGGGCACAAACTCCCAAGCGAGGTTCCTACCAGATAGTTATATCCCAGAGTGCCATGTGAGCCTGGGAAGGGAAATTCCCAGCTAGTTGCCCTGCGTGGGGTTGATGTCGGAGGGTTTAGCACAGTTCAGTACTTCCTGGAAAGCATCTCCTGCTGCTTGGATGCTCTGCAGGGAAGCCGGCCAGTGGAGCTGGTGGGAGACGTGAGCATGTAACCCCACAGCCTGGTGGCCATCTAATGACATGTCCCTCTCAACCTTGCCTTTGCCAATGCCACTCCATCGGACATCACAGTACAGACTAGTGTGCCTGGGAGTATGAGCACGACCCCGGTTGCCAATGTGCTGAGCAATGCAGCACCTGTGTCCACATGGCAATGCCAAGCGAGCACCCAGGAAAGCTTAACGGGGAAAGTCCCAGCTTTGGAGGCACCCTGACCAGCCAACCAATTCAGTGCAGCGCAGAGGTGAGTTATTTGCTCACAAAGGCCACGGCAGCTTTTATTTTCCTTTGTGAGCACCAGAGACCGGGGTGGGGGGGGGGGGGAAGAGTTAAACATTGTGCTGGAAGCTAAAGTGTGGTTTGAATGTGATAGTAACCAGAAGAAACATTGGAGAGGCTGAGGGACCTACAACAGCCCTGCTAGTGCTTCCCCATCTTGTTTTATAGAGTGACATTTATCAGAAAATGAGAGATGAGTTTGGTCATCCGTCCATGCAGGGTGAGCCTGCCAATGCTTTTTATAACCACACAAGCTGTCTGTCACCAGGATCTGAGCTCAGATAAACACCCCACTGCATCCCCTCCCTTTCCTAGGAGTGTCTCTTGCAAAATGGACTGAGAATTTCTGAAGTCTGATCTTTGTACCATGGAGCTGATCGCACCTGTTCCTTGGGTGTCCACATTTGAGCTAGCTGGGAATTCTCTTGGCAGATGCTTTGATGCCAGGAAATGTCAATTCCCTGAAAGCAAAATGCTCTGCAGAACAGGGAGACTTTGAGGAACCATCCTGCAGAAGGCAGACAACTTTTTGAGTCTGGCCCAACAGGCCTGGCAACCTGTCTTAGTGCCTTAGTATCATACCCCAGGGACTAAGCTCAGGGACCCCTGGTCCATTCTGATTAGTTCAAAGGCATCTGGAAACCCCAGGTGACTGAGGGGCTAGGGCATTCATAGAGCTTCCAGGTGGAGTTTCGTTTCTAAATTTTCTAAATGTTGTTATCAGAATTGTTTTGCATTATTTTTTCCCTAGAATTTTTCACTGACAGGAAATTTCAGTGCTTTTGCTTTCGGTTCTTTAATGGGACAAGGTACTTCTCAAGAAGAAACTCTGATTTTTGACCTATGATCTAGGTGCAGTGGTGCTTTCAACTCAAGCAACCCAGAGCACTGGGCACTGAAAGCTCACATTTGGGAGTTGCTTATATTTGGATTGGTTTCCTGATCAGTTCGCAATGTGGATGTACAGCTCAGATTATTCAAAGAATACCACTGTTCTTCCCTCATTTTCCCTATACTTTCTTGCTTTTTATCTCCTCACTTCTTCTGTGCCAGAAAATATCTGGAGCAAATAAACATAAGGTTGGCATTTGAGGGCTAAACCATACATGTCTCACTACCATCCCAATCTGTTTCCACAATGCGCGGGCAGAGATGCTATCTGGGAAAGCATCCTCCAGGTGCCAATTTGCTGGAAAAGCAACTTTATTTATGACCCTGCCGGCATGAGGGGCCTATTCAGTACCACTGTCAGAGAAATGATTTAGTAGTCTCCAGCTTGCCTTCCCGTTAGCTTGACAACAGCAAAGTGTTTACTTATTTGAAATGGAAATTTTTTCTGCTTGATGCACTTGCATTCTGCACTGTATATAAAAATGTATAGGAGAATAAGCTACACTTGGGAGCACGGCTCTTCTGGCTTGGTAACATCTCACACTCACTTTGCACAGAGGTTAATTACTGCTACGGGGAATATGCGGGTCAGGAAAGGTTGACTCTGAAAATGACATCATGTCCTTCCATATTTTCTGCACTAGTTCTCTGTGTATTGTTTGTGTGCTTTTAAGAAGTCAAATTACATTTTCTTCTAGTTCCTAGACCTTGTGGGAGTCAGGCCAGGACTTCTGCTTATCTCTACAGCTCCCAGCGGAGGCCCCCCAGCTGGTGTGGTGCTCCCACCAGTGCGGCACGGCCAATGCCCTCAGAAACAGCAGCGTGCGGTCGTGAGCTGCTGGTGCCTCTGCTGCGGTGCGGGGAAGCGGGTAGCGCGGCCAGCAAGGGCTCCTGCCCTCCTGGTTGTGCTGTGTAAGGAGGCAGGCATCCCAGCTTCTGCTTCGCATCACGGGGCGGGGGATTACGGGCAGAGAAAATAACGTTTTAATAACCTGCTCTTTACTATCTGTGTTAGCCCAGCCTAAAAGCTACAGCCACAGAGTGCAGACTACTTGTGCAAGGAAAAGTACATTCCTTCAGTCTGTAAAGTAAGAGCATGCGGTTGCTGTTTGTGTAAGATTTGCAAGCCAGAAAGTCTCAAGATATTATTGTAATTGAGTCTTTTCTCAGAGGAGAATCCTTTTTTCAGCAGGAAGCAGTAACATTTCTGCTCTCCTAGGTAAATCAACGCAGAACTTCACTGCCCTCAGTGCAGATGGTTTATTATGACCCACCCTAATGGTATCGTGGCCTGGGTATTAATCATAGAATCATAGAACGGTTTCGGTTGGAAGGGACCTTTAAAGGTCATCTAGTCCAACCCCTGCAACAAGCAGGGACATCTTCAACTACATCAGGTTGCTCAGAGCCCCGTCCAAGCTGACCTTGAATGTTTCCAGGGATGGGGCATTGACCACCTCTCTGGGCAACCTGTTCCCTAAATAAAACATCTTCATGAGATGTTTATTTTCCAATATATTAGGAGTTACCACGTGGCAACCTACCTTCTAAGAGTAAAACAAATGCTTTCCTGGGCAAAGCAAAGCTGGCTCTCCATGTATTCTGTGTATAAAACCCCTGTTGCTTAGTATCCCTTGCAAACTATGGAGCTGAGGGTTAGCACAGGAGACACCCAAGCCTGGAGCGCCAAATCCCGACCCCTGCCCTTGGCAGGCATGAAGAGCGGCCAAACATCTCTGTCTTTGGCAGGCCCTCCAGCCGGCAGGCACCATGTGAGCCATGAGCCTTCTTCCCTGCACCGCTCATTGGCAACTTTTTGGCTGCCAAGTTGCACCACCTGCTTCACGGGCAGAGCCCATGAATCTGCCTCTCTTCAGCCCTTACCCATCACTACATTTTCCAGCTCTGATCCTTGCTGGGGAACAGCAGCCATCAGCAGAGAGGCTGCATCCAGGAGCATCCAAGATGTTCCACTCGCACGTGTCACTGCTTTGTGGTGGAGGTGGGAATGCAAGTCTGATGGAAGAACCATGCTTTGTATCATTTAAAAATGGTTTTAATATAACGCTGGAGAAGGTGCAATCAAAGACTGAACCTGCATGAGCAGGAAGATGGACTAAATGAGTCATTTGGTCCAGCTCTGATTTGTTTCATGTTTTCTTAAGCATTTCTAAAAGCCACTCCCTGCATTTGTCTTTCCTCCAAATGTCTGTGCATCCACCTCCTTGTTCTTGTTTCTGAACTGGAACATAACAGCTAACAAAGTGCAGTGATTGCTTTGGAGGACCCAGAAAAGACCACTATTCATGCTGTGGTTCCAGTTTTTGCCACGTGAGATGTACCACAGAACAGTGTCTTCACACCCTGTCTTTGGGACCCACTGATGAATGAATGTAAGAGCTGGAGATGGGTGGTACAGAAAACATCTCTAAAAGTTAAGCCTATAGGCAACCTCTCCAATCTCCTGAAGAAAAACAGAAAGGAAAGAGGACTTTCTTTTGGCATAAGGAATGAAGGTGAATGGTAGCTGGTTGACTGAAGATACCAGCATGCTAGGGAATATTTCAGATGAGTCATACCTTTAAAAGCAGCTGCGCAGCCAGAGGTGGATGACTAAACTAAAAAATCAAATGCCAGTCAAATCAACCTCCTTGCTGGGCCTGGCATCCTGGAGCAGAAGTAAATTTCAGAGGCTGTGGAAAGACTGAAACTCTAGAGAAGGAGAGAGACATCATCAGTCTGCATCATGCAAGTGAGAGGACTTAAGTCTCTGGCTCTGTAAGGATGAAGCACTCACAGCCAAATTCTTTTCCAGGAGAGGCTTTCTGCTCCAATGACTAAGGCACAGTATAGATAGGTATCCTGGTGACTCTACCCAGCTTTGCTGCAGCTTTGGGTGTAATGGTGTAATCTAGAAGGAGGAAATAATGTTTCTCTGTGGAATACTTTGCATTCTATTGATGTCAAAATCCAAGCACTGTAATTATGATCCACCTCAGAGAAATCTTTTACATACGTTGCCTGCAAAAGCCAGCGTGGTATCATCCTGTTATTCTGCACTGTTATTTCAGGTGATGGAGTGATGGAGAATTTATTATTAAAAATTCATTAACACCTCTTTTCCCCTCCTCCCCTGCCTCACGTCTTCTATTTGTACTTCCCTAGTCTTGGAAAGCAGAGCTGTCTGAGGAAGCTTCTCCACTTTGCATTTACCCACTGAGACAGCTGACCCACAGAGCAGAATTTATGCTCCTGTCCAGCTCATCCAAAACAGCCCCTTAAGCAAAGGGATTTTCTTCTGCCTTCAGGCCAGTTCAGACTTTGCTGTCAGGGTCCCCACAATATAGCCTGTCATGGTAAACTAGTTCTTACCGGTTACGTAAATGCTCTCTGAGGGAGATTGGTGCAATACGTACCCGCACAGTGCCGTAGTGCAGATGGGGTTTTATGCTTCCTCCACAGGACTAGTTCTAGTCTCTTGTCCTGGTAATATCTGCGTTATTGATTTCCTGCAGTAACCAAAAGAGCAGAGACTGGTGGATCTAGGCACTTCATTTAACTCTGTGAGGAGGAAGATTTTTGATAAGGAGGACCTGGAGACCTCTGCTTTTGCTACTTTAAAAAAAGGTTTGCCAACCCAAATCCACACGGTGATCACCGAAACTCTAGGGTATGTTTTCCGTGCCTTCCTCACTGAACAGGAGAGCCATCGACGAAGGCTGGGAGTGGGCATCTTCTGTTTACATGGCTGTCAGAGCTGGGATTTTTGAGTGACAGAGCCCTACCTCAGATGGAAATTACCTGAAATATTGAATTTTGTGTGCAAAACTTGTCCCGTCACCAAACAAATGAAATGACTCACAATCTGGGCGTTACATGGCTCGCTTCTCAGAGGACTGCTTTTAGTGTACGAGTCACATTATAAGACACTGAGATCACAGGATGAGACCCTGAGGTCTATCATGTGAAGTCTCCTAGACTAAACCAGGAGGTTGTGTAAGTCAGGGGCACTCCACTGATGGAAATGAAAACTCACTTACTTGCACCAACTGAAGAGCTGAGATGATGGCCCTGCAGCAGTCAGCACATAACAGTTCAGGGGGAGGATGTAAAAAAACAATAACACACCTGGCTATGAAGCTGCAGTCATTTGGTTGCTCGGTTGCTTCTTGCCACCTGCCCAGAAACAGTGCTGATGGGGATGGAGGGGTGTAGCGGCTCCCAGCCAGCCACGCTTTTCCCCTGCTCCTGGAGGCAAGGCAACGCACAGCAGCAGCCCAGCTGGGCAATATGGGCAATGGCACTCTCCATGCAAGAGAGAAACGTGGCATTTCCCAGCCAGTGCCTCTGGGGCTGAGCAGGTCTGAATGCACTGACTTTCCCAGCCCTTTGATCCCAAGAAGCATTCCTCTGTGTACAGTTCCCTGGACTCGCAAACCACCTCTGGTCCCTAAACTCTCCCTGCTGTCTCCGCTGGGACAACAAAAAAAAGGACTCTGTGGCCCAGCATGCTTTAAAAATGGAAGGGCCCAAAACCGGCTGCTCAGACAATTCTCCCTGTGCAGCACTTTAAAATTATACCCAGGCATCACATACACCATGAGAGTAGAGGAAGGATGGGCTTTCCTGAATTTGGCTTTTTTTGTGAATAGGGTATTTCTTCACCCCAAGAGACTGGAGAAAGGTGATCGCTGTAGCTACGTCCACTCCACAGCGTAAAACAGACCAGAGGCTGTTCTCTAGCCCCAAGGCACGTCTCCATGGCTGAACTGCTGAAATTTCTGGCCCCTCTCCCACTCCCCGCTTTGGATGGGTGGCCACATCCAAACTACCCCCAGGGAACAGCCTCTGTTAGGTATCATCCTAAGAGACTGGTAGCTTGCACAGGTGGAAAGTGTGTGGGCAGCCATGGAGTCAGAACTTCCACCCGTGCCCTGCCTGGAGCAAACACAGGCTGTGGCTTTCTGCTTTCCCAACCCTGGGACTTAGCAGAGACATCACGCACCATATTGAGGAAGTTTACTCTGGGCTTTCTGGTAGATTTGGATACCTGGTGCGAGCATCCCAAGTTCAAAAGAGCAATGCAGTGGTTGTTCAGCTACGTGGAGATTAGCCCGAGGTCTCTCCATGACCCACAAGGGATAGGGCTTGCAGTTTCACTCGGGTGGGTGGGCCAGCTGTGACCCCCCAGCCCTCTTACAGGTGGCTTTATGCCCTGATGTATTTTCATGAAAGAAGGAATAAAAAATTAATTAGCTTAAGCAAAATTCTCGTCCTCATCCCAACATCTGAAACTCCCAAGAAACATTCTCCTGGAGTCTAAAGAAAAAATAACGCATAAAAGGCTATAAACCTTTAAATCTGAGTTGTGACTGTAAGGAGGCCAAAAGCTGGCCAGGCTGGAGCAGTTGGGAAGCCCTGCAGCCCTCAGAGAAAACAGCACAAAGCTCACATTCCCTCTACTGTACCGGAGCTGCCTTTTGACACTGTTTTCGGGAACTTGCCAGCTCATTTTCTAACTTGTTTGTGAGACATCAACAGCCTCAAATTACAGCAGTCTGAACAGCCCAGTAAATATTTACACAAACCTGCTGGTGATGGTTTGAGCTGACATGCGTTACCTTTTGTGTTGGGGGGAGGCTATATTTACAGCCAACCAGCTAATGAACATGATCCCAGCCATGGTTTAATACAGATGGCTCTTTCAGCGTTTGCGGCTTTCAAGTTACAGGGAGCACAAACTTCAATAGCCTTCGTTAGAAGGCTCCGTCTCAGCTCTCTCCGTTTTGTTTACAACCAGTCTCTTTTTGTGCAGTCGAGGGTTGACTAACATTCAGCTGTTTGCATCCAGCAACGTGTTTGTGTAGGACAGGGGTTGTTTCTCGTCTTTTTTTCTTCCTTTTCTCTCTCTCTTTTTTTTTTTTCTTTGGACACTGATGGTTTTTATTTTGAGTTTACAATACAGGCAATTTTTGCAATGTAGATTTATTTTCACTGGAGTAGCGTTTCTCCGGGCTGTCTCCCAGAGACCCACCAGGGCTGGAGCGCAGCGTGGAGGGAGTGGGGAAGGCGGCAGGAATCAGCACGCATCCGTGGGGTTCGGCTGTGGGGCTCGGTGGAGGGCAGGAGACTCTGATCCAGCCACCGCTTAGACCAGTCACCCACCCCTTCCCAGGGCCACCCCTCACAGACACATTTTTATCTGCATCCACGTCTCACCGGCAGCTCTGGCTGGATTCCAGGCTGTCCAAAGGAAGATGACTAAGGAGCTTGCAGTTTATGCTATCGATAGTTATTGTAACAGTACACTTTTACATTTTCTTTATTAGCCATCATCTAAACCATTGGCTGAAGATGCCTCCTTTTTTCGCACCTGTGCATCAAAGAAATATTTTAGATAACTGAGATGGAAAGCTAAGAGGGTGAGGAAACAAATGAAGGAAATTTGGACTTCTACTCTGACAATTAATTTGCTATGGTTGGCTATGGTGGAAGCACAGAAAACCTTTTTCTTCCCTGACATCACACCTATGAAACCCCAGCCTGTAAGAAGCTCACTGAATCAAGACTACCTGTACTCAGAGAGTCAGTACTGCCCAGTAGCAGGCAGTTTGACAAATTCTCTGTGGTTGAGATAAAATAAGTTTAGACCAGACAGCACAATACCACAGTAGTAAACCTATACTCCTCTAAAAGTAAATGCAGGTGAGGAATTCTGACTGATGTGACATAGCTGGTCTTAGAAAAATTTCTTGTATTGTGCAGGAACATTATGTGCTGATGGAATCCAGTGTGGCAGACAAAATCCCACCAAACCAAAGACAAAAGTCAGTTTTCAAATCACAGCATTAATATGAAGACCTCTCTTGGCAGTAGGTCTGATGAAGCTTAGAAAATCTATTATTTGCTCCAGATATCTCTCCTGGGGCAGAACAAAGGTACCAGCATCCTAAAGACATCTGGCCTTTGCAAGCTTGGGCATGCAAGTTCCCTCACAACTCTCGTGAAAATACAATAAACAGATCACTCAGATCTGTGACCGCATATAGCTGATCTGGAATCATTAATGGAAAAGAAGGTGTTCCCTGAAGGAGAAGAAATGGCCAATTCTCAAAAGGGTGGTTGCTCTTTACCTCCAAAACAAGAAGCTCTTCACATTGAAAGTGTCACCATTTCATTGCTATCGTGGGATGGGAGCACCTGGTATTCCCAGCGGTGGAGCAGGATCCCACGGTATTGGCAACCGCCCTTCAGTTTTGGAGGAAAGACGTGAGACAGGCAGGTGACACAGGGGTTGGAATCGGAACTGGATTTCAATCTGCCCTTTCTGATAAAGGTCAGATCTGTTTTTTTAAGCTCCACACCGGACCACACTCCAATATCTATACTGAAATTTTGCTCCATCAAATCTCTTCCCGGGGTGGTTACATAGGATGAGTATTACAGCTCACAGAAACAGCAACATTTAGTTAATGTTTGCAGAGAAGAAAAGCCTTGGAAACAACCGAGCTGCTTGGTAGTCTTTTGACAAAACATTTGTTACTAGAACACAGTTTGTCAAGAGCTGTTCACAGGATAACACAGCTGCTGGCAAATATCCTAAAACAAAATTTTGGAGGGGAAAATTTTTTTGAAATTAGTACATTTTAAGTGAAAGATCTGGAGTTTAAGATTCTGGTAAATTTACAGAAAGGAAAAAGGCTGATTAAAATAAAATATTACCAAATGTTGTAGGGAAACTATTGGTCCCAAATGGAGTTGGTTATTTTTTTCCCATCTTTGCTTGCTCACAAATGTTCAGCTTCATGTTTTCATTTACCTTGGTTAGGAAACACCAAATCTTGAGATCTCTCATGGAATAAGAAGCATGTCTTTGGGCCAGGCCTCCTACAGCTACATGTGTCTATGTACAAGACTGCCTGCTTCACATTTCCCTCTGCCCTTTATGTGTTATTTGTCTGCTTCAATTATAAATACTTCAGGATAGACAACTTATCGCTGTGTACATCTGCCTGACACCTGTCATGCTCTTTTCCTTGCCTCTGGATGTTCTTCCACGACAGTAATAATTCAATGATACATGAGAATGAAGTCTCTCTGAAAGGAAAGTATGTGGTCCTGGGAGACTATGTCACTTATGCTCACTTCTGTTTGCCAAAAGGAATTGATTCCTGGTTTTGGAAGGGAGACGGTGATTGTGGCTGCTCATCTGAATTTGGGGTGGATGCAGGGCTATCCTGGAAGAAGGCTGCAAAAAGTTTTTGAAGGATTGCATTCAGTGAGACATTGCCGTGGATGGGTGCTATGGAGAGAAGAGTTTGGCTGTGGTGAGGAGGCAGGACTGCACTAGAAGATGCTCTTTCAGCATTTTCTCACTCCACTGCTGTTTTTCCCCTTTGGTTGATGGTGTAATTGGATGAGAACTTCCCACTGTGCTTGGTTTTCTCAGATTTTGCTTTTCTGAAGAAATGTCCCATTTTGTGAAATCTCTAACTTGCTGACTTTCTCCCACCTCTGGGATTGTAACAGAGGGTCTCTGGTCACTCCGTGTAAGACAGCATCCTTCCCTGCACTCTCCCTGCCATGGATTGCTTGTTGGCCACCCAGGCAGGCTAGGACATTCACGGGAGATATGTACCTGAGTGTTCATCCAGGCTGTACCCGGACTTGTCACTCAGATATATTGATTTTAGAATTACTGAAGAAACTGCTCATGAACTGGAAAGTCCCCTCTCAGTCTTTGGGAAGAGCCCTGTGTTACTAGGAAAGCAGTTCCTGGCATGAGACTAAGTCGAAGTTTCCTGGGTTTGGACAATTCTAATACCTCATTCTAATGACATTGGACCCAATGCACTAGGTCTCCTTCACGTGTCTCTGAAAGTGGTCAAAGGTCATGAAGGAGATAATGTGTCTCCTACAAGGACCAACCTCAACCAACGTAGGTCTGCTACAGAAGCCATAAGACACTTCTGCTCCCGTTCAAGTGTTGCTATGGAGGGGCCGCGACCCAAACTTGCTGCATTGGGGCTACCCTGTTAGCCAGGTCTAGAAGAAGAAAAGGGAAAGAAATCAGAGCTTAAAGCATCCCTACGAACACTATTGAACCAGGCCAAAGCCCAGTCTGTCCCACACAACAGAAAGCACAAAGACCCGGTGACTGAGTATCACACTTTTTCCATGAACAGAACTGAATGTTTATGCAGGGATATCATTATTCCTACTTCTGATTATAATTGTTCAGCATGTTATAAACTTGTGGAGTAATCTAGGGTGGAAGAATTCTGCTTATAGTGTAAAACAAAAAATAACTCAAATATAATCAATGCATTGACACAAAGATAAAACTCATGCAAGGGTAGAACAAGGTGTTAATATCTGTTATCCTATAAATAAAGCAGCATCACTTAAAACTCAGGGATATTTTGACATTTGTTTTTATTCTTCCACATAATCTCCTTCTACAGAATTTGGACAGAACTGCTCCAAATTTTTACCAACTCTTTAATTCATCTCCATCACCACGTACAAAACAAGCCACTGAAGAGGGAACGTACTGAACCACAGCGATGACAATTCTGCTTTGGCTGAGCTGAAATGGACAACATGCCTGTCCCAGATGGCTTCAAAAAGAATACGTTCTGATTAAGGAGCAGTGGGAACATTTTCCAAGGACATTTGGGTGCCTTTTATAGATTTATAAGGCAGATGCTGCTCCTTAAAAGCATCTGCCTCCCAGACCTTTTTTTTGCCCATACTTAGTCATTCAGTAGGGATTAAACTTCTGTGAAATGGTGACTCCCTCATGCTTTCATGTACGTGCTAAGCCCAGTTTTACCACCTTTACAATGAACAATACTTTTGCTGAAGAGATTAAAGGGGAAGGGGGTGGCTCCTCACCCCACAGAGGATCTGGGAATGGGGGGATGCCAGGGAAGATCTGGTGGGCAGGACTCTCCTGTAGTCATAAACAGTACCTAGGGTCCACGTATTGACAGGAGAGGGACTGCTCAAAATTCCCTACCAGTGAGGCAGGATTGCTGTTTCTCACTATGAGATCCATTATCTTCTGTATCTGATTGGGCTGTGTCCTTAGTTTGAGGTTAAGTAACTATCCGTCTAGCCAGCCAACTAGCTATTGAAACGTGTGGGTATTAAAAGCCACTGCAGAGTGTCTGGAGAAAGGTTTGCTGTGCAGCAGCAAGTACCCTGTTGAGATCACTTCCAGCACACAGACCATGAGACTGGAGTGGTTCCTCAGGGGCTGCTCAGTACAGTGGCCTGGAAGGAACCTCTAAGCAACGATGGAAAGCCAAGTCTGTCTTCTCATGAAGGTATTTAACTCCTGTATGGCACGGTACATCTGTAGCTGCTCAAAGCACATAAATGTTGCTGCCTCTGTTTTCCTTGGACACATCAACTTTTTGTGGTCTGGGGATTTACAAGGCAGTGCAAAGCAGAGTGGGTCAGCCAGCGGTCCAAGATAACTAGCAATGGCTCATGAGCCTTGCAGGGTCAGGGTGCAGTGCAGGAGGTCAGAGGGAACGAGCTTGTAGCAACAGCCACAGGATAAGCAGGGCTGCAAGTCCCCATTGTACAGCCCAAAACAGCTCACGCAGCTCTTACTGGTGATGGAAGAGCGAGGTTTAGGTCCTCCTTGGTGCCCGAGCAGGCCTGGGGCAGAATATGCCAAGTGAGGAAACTTCTCATCCCTGGGGATCTTGCCTGTAGCCACCTTCACTGGGGTGGCCAAGGGACTGGTGAGCAGTGTGAGAGCATCACAGGAGTCAGCATCACAGCACATGTGGAATACCTTGAGTTAAGGTGGTAGGAACCAAGGCATGAAGAATGCAGGATCACAGACCAGATCAGTTTGGAAGATGGGTTAAAGATTTCCCATCCCGCCCACCAAGGCACATTACCTTGCTCTTTGTGTCCTTAACTGGGAAAGCAGAGCTCGCAGGACCCATCCTTTGCAGTGCAGCGTGTCCCAGCCTTTCATCTCCAGGACGTGGCTGCGCTTGCTGAGACTACTGAGAACTCATTGGGAACCGAGACTCGGTGACGACAGCTTCCCGCGGGCACTTGTCAGGCACAGGCACATTGCTGTGTATTTATGGACACAAGTGTGGGTCTCGGCTCAGGAAGGACCCAGAACTGCCATGGCGGGGAGGCTAAGTGCTTGGCAGAGTGCATCGGAGAGACTGAAATAGTGTCTGTTGGTGCCCAGCTTCTGCCTGGCTGCGTCAATTTAGCAATCGCTCCTGTTCTGAACATCAGGCATGCTCACAGAGAGCTTCATACCCTTGGATTTCAAATAGACTGGGAGTGTCGACTCTTTCAAAAGAAGAAAGTGCTGTAAATATAATAGTCTTTCTGCTCTAAAAGTCGCACAGAAAACCATTCAAGCATCTGTATTTAATCTGCACATCAGTCTGACAGACTGATTAAAACAAAAAAAATAAAACCCTAAAATGAATACCATCGCTTTGCCTGAAGAATATTCATATGATCAAAGAGTTGATGTTTAAGTCAAGTGCAAGGATCAAATGGTACCAAATTCCAGAGTATAACTGGCAGCTTGGGACAATCCAGTTTTACTTCTCCAGGAAAACTTTTTGTTCCTTTCCCAGTCCCACTACCCAACCAGCAGAAAGACATGCAGCTCCTCTCAGTGCTTCTTTACTCAGCAAGAGAGCAAATTTAGCTGTTTGATCCCTCCTCAGAGCTACTGGGTTCATTCCCACTTCTGCAGAGACCTCCCTTGTGAGTTTACGTGTTCCATTCGAAGCCTAACGCCATGCTTCGGAGAGGCGGCATCCCGTTCGGGAGCAGTGGGGCTGGTTATGCCGCATGGATGCTGCTCCAGCGCTCCCTGCACCCTGTGGTACCGACTCTGGTTTCTCTGCGCTATAGACACAACACAGGTCGGAAGGGACGTTCCCCAGAACAAGGCACAGTTCCACAGGAGAGCAAACTGATGACCTGGCCCTGAACACGACTGCTTCCTACTTCTGAAAACCAGATGTATTTATACTTCCATGTGCCAAGATGACTCTGGGACACTTTCTGAGGTGGTTGTTGGCTCTGAATGGGCTGTTTCTGAATGGTCCATTTAAAATAAATAGACACGTATACCTATGGGGGCTCCTACTAGCAATATGCTCTAGCCAAGGCTGATGGTAACTTGCAATAGCTACCCATGGGATATGGCACACCTCTTTTCCCAGAAAAATATTCCTTTCCACTCCCAGCTTTTCATCCTTGCCTTACCACCAACCCTTGCACATGCATGAATTCCAGTTAGAAATGATTATTCACCTTTCAAACTACAAGGAAGCACTACTTGTGAAAATTGGTGCTTTCAAGGCAGTGGTGGGTGCTGTTGGTAGGACACTTTGCAGCTACCTATGGTGGTGCTTGGTAGATGCAGAAAGCCTGGGGGACACACTCAGCCTGCTATGCCAGATGGAGGTTACTCTTTCCTCCTGTACAAGGCAAATGTCTTTTTTCTGTCCTTTTTTTTTTTTTTTTTTCAAGTGGGGGAGGAGGTGGGGCTGCCTTCTGCAGTTTTTTCCTTGATAGTTGAATTTGGCACACTTGAAGCAAGAAAGTCAGTTTCTTTCGCGGTTCCACTCCTTACAGCCATATCCCAGCCTTATTCCCACAGCCTTCCCACACACTGTTGTTTCACTGACACCTCCAAGATTAAGACAACCTCTGAGGAGTTGACCTCAAAATGTGACTGCAAGGAGGTCACTACTTTTCCCTCTGCTTCTTTCAGTCTCACCTCTCCATAAAATACAACCTCAGATGTTTCCACCATAAACTCCTTGGGGCAGGAACGAGGTCCTATTCTTTGCACAGCATCGGGCAACACAGAGCCAGGGCCACCGGGGATGGCCGTCTGCAACGCCACACAAGAAATGGAGGTTTCCCTACCAGGGCAAGAGGGCAGAGTTTCTCTCTGAGCATTCAGGATCTCAGGTCTGGTGTTGCAGTGCCCAGCGAGCAGCTCAGAGCTGTGGACGAGGCGATTAATCTAACTCCCACTGAAGACCAGAGACTGCTGCCACAGATGACGGGAGCAGGAGCAGGAACTTGCTGAGTCCAGGGGATTCCCTTCCCTTCCTGGACTCCCTCCCCTCCTTCATCCAGGCGGCAGCAGCGCATTTTTATGAATTGGAAAAGTCCCAGGGCAGCCCGATCTCCAGCTCCTGCCCTCCCCGTGGCTCAGCGTACGGTACGGAGGAGGAAGAGGTCACGGAGGGGAGGGGGCCGCGGGCTGCTGACACACAAAGCGCTGCAAATTTCCATCCGCCCGGGGCTGGCCAAAAGGAACTGCCCGAATCGGGAAGTTGGGCAATGCGTGGAAACGCGCTTCCCCTCCCTCCACGCTTCTGAATAGAGTTGTCATAACTTTTTATTTTTAAAGCCCTTCGTTTTCTCCCTGTCCAAGGCACCCTTCCTCTCCAGGGAAGAAACAGCAAGGCGTGTGGGAACTCTGCAACCTTGAAGCCACCAGAATAGGCTGAATTCAGGAAAGTCAGTCATCTCTCTCCTGCAGGATGCAGAGAGCAGAGAACTGAGCCTCCAGGCGCAGCTCAGGACCCTTCCTACAGTGGGGCTTCTGTTCGCAGCACATATAAAAGCTCCTCTCACCAGGTACAGTCAAGCCCCTCCTCATTAATGGCTAGAGAGAACTGTTTCATGCCAACTTCAAACATTTGTCTTCCATCTGCCCTGGAACAAGAGCAATATCTTTCCCAAGTGTCTGCAGAAGCAGGAATAGGGAAGAGTCTGGTCAGAGCTGCAGAAACCCACCTTCAAATTCCTGTGCTGCTGGGTCTGGAGCAAAGTTTTTTCTCTTAGATCACTCCTGACTGGAGAAATCAGGGATTTATACCTGTACTTCCCACTCTGGTGGTAGAGATCAGCATCATAACCGACCATGAGCAAACAAAATGAGAGGCTCCCCCTTCCTCCCTGCCACCACCACAGTCACAGTGTCACATAGCTACAAGGATGGGAAGAGTCCCATCTGAAGGTATTTTACAGGTAAGGAAAGACAAGAGGTTGAAAAGGGAAAGCTAAATCCGAGTCTTCTTGGTTAGTTGTGCCATGCTGGATGCCTCTTCCCAGAGGAGGGGGGAGCAGGATGCTTCCACTCCTGGTAGAAGACCAGGAATACAAAACTAGCAGGAGCAATAGACTGCTTTCAAGAGCATCAGCTGGCAATGTTTGAAAGTGAACACGGATCTTGTCTCCCTCAAAACCTCTGGGAACAAATCCTACTGCCCCAGACCTCAGCCCATGCCCTCCAGAACATCCCGAGCAAACAACCGAGCTTTCCTGTGCAGTGAGTCACGGGATGGAGCACAATAGGGAACGCAAAGCAATGGATCAGGAAATGTTTTATGTAAGATGGGGGGAGGAGGAAAGCAGGGCAAAAGTGAGCGGAAGGTAGAGAGAAAAGCATCAAGTAGTGCAGAGAAACACTGGCTCAGAGAGAGAACAGAAGAGCCTGCACAGCGATAATAACCGAGAGCAATGGAAATGCAGCGGGAAGCACTGAGGTGCTGCAATGGAGTGACAAAGGACAGTGGGAGAGCAGCAATAATATGCTGTGAGGTCTTTTTAAGTACAGGGTAAAGGCACTCAGCGCAGATACAGGGTGAGGCAGGGCTGGTTAGATGAGCACTTGCCAGGGTAGCAGGGCAGCCAGCAGGCAGGCAGGGCAGCTCGCTGGCTGGTGCGAGGGATCAGGCAGCTTCCTTGGTAGGGAGTTGGCAAAGCACTACCCATAGCAAGGATGTGTATTTTTTTTTCCAAATGCTTTCAAAAGTAGTGATTCCACTTCAGACATTGACAGATGCTGTCAAAGAAGGGGATCAGAAGCCAGAGAAACTGAACTGTATCCAGCAAAGAAGTCAAAGCACCCCACGTGAAGCTAGCTCTCCTTTACCCTGTGCGTTACACAGTTATTTACACCTGTTCAAAGGGGCAGCAAAAGTCAAACAGTACTTTGGACTGGCAGCATTTTATGTACATCCCACCTAGCCACTTTGAGCTGGCACAGATGACAACCCCAGAGGGTGCACAACAGAGGATTAG
Source organism: Aquila chrysaetos chrysaetos (assembly GCF_900496995.4). Lineage (NCBI taxonomy): Eukaryota > Metazoa > Chordata > Aves > Accipitriformes > Accipitridae > Aquila > Aquila chrysaetos. The sequence goes on along the minus strand of NC_044016.1, from coordinate 33,832,908 downwards.
AAGATCCCTGCTGGTTCCCAAAGCCGCGTCTCCCCAGGAAGAGAGTCCTCCAGACAGGCCTGCACATGAGATAGGGGCATTTCATGTAGTCAGGAAAAGCAACGACCCATTCAACACCACTTGGTGTTGGCCAAGCGAGCGGCGAGCTGGATGGTGTGCCATTCTGCTGAGCACTGCTGTCTCATCCTCCCAAACCACGTCTGCCACATTGTGCGCGTCTGTGTGCTTTATCCACCCGATGTGTCTGGTTTCCAACAGCCAGATCTTCAGCCACAGCAAATCAGCGCCGCTTTGCTGTAGACCGTGGGCCTACGGAGATATTCCAGCTCACCCAGGACACGGCCTCTGGAGTGAAAACTGCCGAGACGAAGGGCTGTCTTTGTTCCATATCTGTATCCTGATTAGTACACTCTGACCTGACCCCTGACTTGGTCTCTAAATGCAGCTGAAGTACAGATAATAGCGTTGTTGGATTGGTTATCAGCAGTTCACCCGGGGATGCACAAAAGTCTTCTGGACTTTGCCCTTTTGCTTCAAAACAAATGCGTGTCAAGCAGGGATCACCGATAACTACAGCGTTGCTGCTACTGTGCTAACGTACAGCGCTGCAATGCAGCCACAGTCACTGCGGCACGGTCATCGCAAAAAATCAACCCTACACGATTGCAGTCACACTATGGGAATAAGTGGCAGAATAAACCCAAGGAAAATAACAGCTGTTAGAAGTTAAAAGCAAAATAATTACAGTCCAATACAGTAAACTTTCCAAATTCTCTCTTTCTCATTTGTAGTTTTTCCTAAAATACAAATTCAAAACCACAGTTTGTTGAATTTTGGCAAATGATTAAATTTGTGGATTTGGGCTTTTAAGCCCAGATTTGCTGCACATTTTTTATACCTAGTTAGTACCAAGGTAGGTCCAGTGACACACAGGGAGCTGCTGTCAGCTAGCACCAGGACAGCTCAAGCAGAGACCACGTCCTTCTGGATCACCCGCGGTGGTGCTAGCTCTTGCATCCAGGCAGCGGCACAGCAGGAATCACCAAGTGTGTAAGACCTAGGGCTGCGGCTGGTGAGTCTGGCAGTAAGACGTGAACAACCTCGACTCACCCCCCTTTGCCCCCGCTGCAGCACTGGGAGCCGTTCTCTCGTTGCCCTCAGGGCTACGGCCGCTCCTCAGCAAACCTCCGCTCAACCCCAACGGGGAATTTGCAGCCCTTTGTGCTAAGACTCCATTCCCTCACTGCTCTTCGGAGAGTGCGGGCTTTCCACAAGGCCAGAACAGAGGAAAAGGAGGGGAAAGCCCGAGCAGAACCGTGTTTAAGCGACAAATCTGGCTCCATATTGCTCCAAGTGAAGGTATTTGGAATGGGAGTTGTGGTTCAAGCCCATCTCTAACTCCGTTACAAATACGTGACACAATCTGACGAGTCTTTCATGTTAAACACCAGTCTAAGGGCTTTCATTTAATGGCTTTTCTTTCCCGCTCACAGCTCCCTCTCATCTCTGCAGCTTTTCACTGCAGTGCCAGAGCCATAAAGATCTTACTATAAAGGGGCCCCCCAGCCTTTATCTTGCATATCACGACATCATGATTCAAATGTTACAGCGCTGCAACACAAATGTAACATCAATGTACATCCCATAACAGGCCCTAATCCGTCCCAGATTTGGTTCAGCGCTCACTTGCTCAGATCTCCTTGGACCACACATCATGTGCCACCGTTTGTATTCCGCATAGACGAAGCATCAGTGTGGAAATCTCACCAGAACGACAGCAGTATGATCAGATCAAGAGGAGCTAGCAGGAAGCCACTCCGTATCTTTCCAAAAGACTTGCCAGCGAACGCATTTTATACTCACGGTACCTACCTCCTAGGCGCTGGAGCTGGGTTGGGAAAACCGTCGGCCGCAGCTCCAGGGCAGCCCAAGCGCAGGGCGCAGCGGTGGCTGTGCCCCCAGCCGCCGCCGAGGGATGCCGGGCCTCGCGTCGGGGTGGCCAGGTCGTGCCACCGGCCTCAGCATCCTCCGGCAGTTCTCACAGCTCGGCCTGAGCTGACCCTGCTACTACTTCGGTCGCTTACGAGCCGTGGGCTGGACCCGTCCCTGCTGAGCAGCAGCGCCCGGGAGGCACCCTCTGTTCATCCGCCATCCGAACCCCTTTTCCAAATTGTGCAGGTTGCTAAACGGTCCTGTTGACGTGAGTGGGCTGAGAGTCATTCCCGGGCGAACTCTTTCTTGTCCTTACCTTCTTTGTTAATTATAAGGAAACCAATAACGGTCAGGCCATCCCCTTCTGCATTCTCATGCGCTGTTCATTTTATTGGGAGAAAAACTCATTCTGTGCAAAATATTACAAAGACAAGATGAACATCAGGTCTATATTAATATTTAAATCAACGAGTATTACAGAGCAAGGAAATAAAATGAAAAAACACAACAACAAACCCTCCCAACCATCTTGATCACAGCTGCTGTGAAAGCTACTCAGCAGTGCTGGAAAGCTTCCTCCCGTCCAAGTATTGATCGCTGGAAACATTCCCTGCTCATGACATTCAGTTTTGAAAGGGTAAATGCTTTGAAAATACAATAGACTGAACATTTTTTCTTTCTTTTCTTCTTCCCCCTTTTGGGCTAAATGGAGTTTGACAGATGTTTTTTTTAATTAAACAACATGAAGTCCACAGTAAGATATACTGTGGTTATACATATATATGGTTATATATACAGTCCTCCCCTGCACGTTTAGTACTCGGGCAATATGCAATATTACTAAGATAAATCTAGGACAGCCATATTATGCTCCTGTGGCTTTGAGATGACACTGTATGTGGTTTGCTCCATCTAACAAGAGAAGCAAACCATGTGTTTGGGCAACAACATGCTGAATCAGGGAGGCTTATATTATTGTTATGAATAAGAAATTGTTTTGTGGAAATACAGCCTGGAGACCCTCATTCCCTCCTGGTAGCTTCTTGCATACTACATGCTTGCATAACTTCTTGTTTCTAAACATTGTATATGTGATCCCAAAGGCCCCGGAACCTTTGGGGTAAACACGGTCTTGCTAATGTTGGTTTTGCAAACACCATGCAAAACTGGCTGTTTGGACGTTCTTCACACGGATCTGGATAAAACAAACTGAGTTTATGTGATGTTAGATATTGGCAGAATAACTACATTTTATTCAAAGCTTAGTTGTCCGTGTGGCAAGTTTATTGTCTGTGTTTAAACATGAGGTTCACTTGCGAACAATGCAGAGTGAGATCCACAAAGTGAATGATCACACACGTCGGTGAATAACACTTTGGGCATGGGATATGGGAGGGGAAGAACTTTGTCTTTATGGACAAAAAGCCACAAAACCTCTCAACGTCTCGATTAGGTACCATTGCCTGGGACACTGCACAAGGAGAACCGCCCGCTGCTTTGGCAGTAAGGGCTGAAGAGAGTGTTCGTGGGCTGCCAGGAACATCTGGTATGTCATTTAGCATCAGCATTTGGGCTTGCCAAATGTTTCTGTGTGTATGCAATTGCCTGTGGAGAAGGAAGAGAGCCAAATGTTCATGCCTAATTCCACCTGGTGGTTATCCTCTACCTTTCACATTGTTGTGTCTTTCACATTCATTACCTGTTTTGCAGCTTTAGGTCCTCTTGCCTGTGACTTGGTTTCTTGGAGAAATTTAATTCCCTAACCTCTTTGGAACAGAAATTCTGGTTTTGGGGGATTAATCTCAAAACACCATATCTTGCTAACACGGGTCTTAATCTGACTAGTTTGGCTATCCAGATACAGAAATTTCCACTCCCTTGCCCCCAACATGTGCCGAGAAAAGCAGCAGAGTCAGAGGCAGGTTGGTTGGCTCAAGTGAGGGCCACGGCCACCGACTCCAGGGTGAGCCTTACCCTTGGTGTTGTCCGTGCCTCCCCCTGCAACGCAAGCAGAGCCCTTGACTGGAGCATGCCTCAGTCCAAGCGATGGTCGTTTCTGGTCAAGAAACATCGAAGCTCTCTCTACCAGTTCTACAAAGGGAAGTACCTCTGCTTATTTTTCAGATATGGGCTTTCGATAAGCCCCTGTGTAAATGAGAAGCATACATATGAAATTAGATATATGAAGTCCTTTGAGTGTTTTAAAGTCTCCTGCCAATTTTAGGTTCCACTGTCCTCTTTTTCCCTCTAGCAGGAGGATTAATCTCTCTTCCCGCAACCCTATGAGGACCAACACTCATTTTCCAAAACTGTACCTCAGCCCCAGCTGGGCTTTAACAGCTATCTAAGTAATTGGGACACCAGTTCACTAGCTCGAAAATCATTATTTTGTGCTGCACAAAAATTAAAAGTTTCCGTTTCCTGAGAAAATTAAAGAAAATAGACAAAGCTGGTTTTAGGCTATGGCCAATGGGGATAGCCCATTGAATGTTACCGAAACTCTTAAAGGAAAGCATTGTTTCCAACTGAAAAGTCAAATATCTCCTTTCAAAAAGATCACAGGGAACTTTCTTCTATAAAAAATATGTGCAGATTAATTGAATTCAAGTTCAGTAATGGCTCCAGACCCTACCTCCCAGCACAACAGCCTCCACGGCTATTTTTCTGTCATCTGAAGTCTTTTGCCACCTCCAGTTCTCGGTTACGCGATCCACACTGGAGAAAGCGTTTAAGGGAGGTTGCATTATCAGGATGGAGAGACGCGTGTTTTGCTGTAGTTCGCTCCCCAGCTCCACGATTTACTGCTCGCATCCAGCCCCCCGGCTCCCTCCCAGGGCTCCCAGGCTGATCCCGCTGCTGTGAACTGGGCAACTCCCGGTCTCCTCTCTGTCACCATTTTGGTTCCCCATCTCGTTTGCCCATCGGGATGAGGCTGCAGGTGCCGGACACGGGCAGCAGGTAGGGGCTCTGCAATCCCGCGGGCGCCGAAGGTCTCCCTTGCGCTTCTCAAGCCCTCGTGTCAGAGAAAAGGGCCATCTGTGGATTTTGGCACATATTGAGTTCAGGCCTCAAATCCTTTCTGCATGGAGGTTTTTATCTAACCCAGCGCAATAAATAACTGTCAGATTAAGCATGGCCGTGCAAATGTTACTGTACTCGCATTGTAAAAGCTCCCTTTTATGTGGGCGTCCTCTGAAACAAGGCAACCCTTCCCCGGCCCTCGTTATGCTCGGTCCTGCTCTAATCACCCTGTTTCGGATGTGCAGCTTGCTGTGAAAGACAAATGACTGGAGCTATTAAACTCCGTCTTGTTGTGAGCTTGCCCAGTGGTAATATTGCAATGGATATTACATTACAGACGGGACGCGGGTTTGCTGGGGACCGAGCGCAGGGCAAGGACGGCCGCTTTCTGACAGCACCGTGCACCCAGCACCGGCGGCTTAGCCTAGGCCACCTTTCAGCCCCGGGGCTCTCCGGTGCTTGTGCCATGCCATGATGGAGGGGAGCCCTGGGAAGAGCCGGGATGTCCCCCCCCCCACAGCTGGAACAACGCCGTGGTTCACGGAGCTGAGTGACGGTGCAGCTGGCGGGCAGAGGCGGGGAGGGAGATGCAGCCCCCCTTGCTCCCCGCGGCGTATCCATCGCTGCCCTGGGAGGGCTGGGGCACGGCCCGCGGCGAGGGCCGGAGAGCCAGGCTGAATCAGGCACGCAGGAGATACAGTGGCGTGTTTCAGCGGCATCTCAATCGCGTTTTGTGCGGCAGCCGCTGCCCCGTGAATGCAGATTGCACCGTGGCTGCTCCACTCTGCGCTCCCTGTGCCGGCAGAGCGAGAGCCTCGGCGGGCACCCAGGGACACGTCCAGGCTGGGCGCGCGTGAAGGGGTCGGGACGCCTAGTTTCCATTAGAGCCTCTTCAGTTGTCTCTGAAAAGGTTTGCCTTTCTGAAGAGGAGGCCTTCTGTACTGGCAAAGTGTTAGCAGAAATTTTTGAGCAAGAATAAATAAATGCTGCCAGGAACTGTAAATTAAAAGTGATAATTGGAAGTGATATATTGGAGCATGCGTGCCACATACCCGCTTGCTCACCTGCTCTGCATTAGCACAGTTCAGCATCCCAGACTCAGTTAGGAAAAAAAAAAAAAAATTAAAAAAATGCTTTTTAATCCCCACTCCCAGCCCCCTGCCTGAGACTCAGATGCTGCCTGAATCGAGGTGCTCATCACGATCCAGCCGGAGTAAACCAAGGGCGGGTGGGTGCCTCGTTCCCGAGCGTGCCGACCCACGGCCTCTGCCCGCACCGCGTCCCACCGGGCACCGAGCGCAACCTCGCAGCACCTGAGCCCCTTCTGCTCCTGCTGCCGGTGCTCGGTGCCTGCCAGGGCTGCAGCCGACGCACGCAACACGCGGTGTGCATTCATCTTGGGTTCACCACGGGGACTCATATATTTAATCTGCGGAAGTCCTTGGTCTCTGGCTGTCAGGAGTGTCAAGGTTGCTGCTGCCACAGAGATGGATGCAGGTGAGCGATCTGCGTGATGGGGCTGAATAAATAAAATAATGGGGGTCTAGTATCCATAAAATAAAGGGAAATAAAATATAGGCTAGCTTTTATAAAGGTCATGGGTTTGCAATAAGGCTGTCTCCAGAATGGCTGTATGGACCTTAGTAAGCATTCAGTAGGGTTTGGAAAAGAAAGACATTAAATCATTTTTGGCCCACTGTAAGTTGAATTGGTGTAAATGTGGATATGGCAAATCTTTCCATGATACAGAGCTACCACACAGTAGTTCAGAGGGTTGCATATGCATTGCCCACTAGCAGGTTTCATTTGTAAACCACTTGAAGTCAGAATCTAAACCAGCTACATTTATTTATACACCAAATGAGAATCTGCCTTTTGCCTGGCTTTTCTGCAGAAAATAATTTATTATTAAAAAAGGCAATGCACATCACTTCCTTAGAAAAGGGACTGTTTATCCACATAATGAAAGAAATAATGCGAATGCTTAGGAAAACAGATGGATAGATATCAGCAAAAGATAATAGCGGGGATTAAAGAGGAAAACTATGAAAAATATTAATTAGATAATTTCCTCAACAAAAGACATCAAAATGTACCAATATGGGGAGTGTATGGTGGTAATCATTTGCATTGTGATACAATCAGAGTGTCCCAGTAAGGGATTAGGGCTTCACTGTGTCAGTGCTGCAAACGCCTATCTTTGTGAAGCAGCTTCAGATCTCCTAATGAAAGGAGCTATGCAGTGATAAATGGCATTATGTGCTTGCAAGGTTATTGTTACCTCAAGGTCACCGTTGTCACTTCCCTCTCACTATTGTTATGAAAGCTGGTGCTATTAAAACTCAATCACATTAATAGCGAGGGGGCTTGCTAACACACAAAATGCACGTTAGAGACCCTTTGCTGGGGTAAAGCCAGGATTAAGATTTTAACTTTACAAGATGTTGCCTGTGAACACCACGGCAATGACGCACACCCACAGCTCCCCGTGAAAATTTGCTGCTGGATGGGTGCACGTTTCACACCTGTGGCAGAGCATTTCGGAGACGTTTTCCCCCAGCGATGCCACGCCGGCTGTGCCGATCTCCGTCTGCTCTCAGCCACAGCCACTGGCGGTCCAGAGCCAGGAAACCCGGGTGGATCCGACGGGACGCTCTCCGGTTAGAGGATTCCTCACTGTGCTCCCCGATTCCTGTTTTTCTGCCCGTAAAATTTCCACCTCCTGTTTTCCTGGGCCATCACACATTTGACTATTTCCTGAGACATAAGGGTCAGATCCTCCCGCAGTTACACCGAGCCGGGTAGTGTTGGAGCAAACAGAGTACAGAGGGAATCTGCAGCCCGAGGCTGGAGAAAGCCTGAGCTCCGTCTGGAATGAAAGCATTGCGACCCTTAAAAAAAATGCAACTAATTAACATTTAAAATTAGTTGACAATTTGACAGATACTGACACATGGATCTCAAACCAGGAAGTTATTTTCAGTCATTTGGGTGTCTGAATGCAGGGGCTGTGTTCTCTGTGTAATGTGCTAACTAGAAAATCTGATTAATTGAATGTTGGTAATTGAGTCTGGAAATGAAGGCATTTATCAGCAAATCTCAAGTATTTATCGTTGCACAAATACAAAAGCAATACAGACAGCTATACTTTACTGATCAATATTCTAGACATACTTTTTGTACTGAAATGGTCTACACAATGCTTTTTCTCTTAATCTGCTTATGCTATCACAACAAGCAGTTTGGAGCAGCCAGGCATGTTTTACTGGAATTCAAAGTTATAAAATTGCATAACATGAAAATCAGCGGCTGTGGACCAAATTTTCACTCACGAAAATTTTAGCTGCTGACTGAAATCAGGTGAGGATTTGGTCCTCTATAAACAGTTGGACAGAGGAGGAACTGCTGCCCGGTGGTTGCTGCAGATGTGAGCACAAAGAGCATTCACACACCTGAAGCATTTATCTTACATTCTTGCCATGAGGTAGCCCATTATTGTGAAAGGGGAGCCTGTGTTGGCACCCTCGTGGGTTTTAGGAACTTGAGCTACTTCATATGAACACAGCTCTGGACCTCTCCGTGGCATCAATTACTTTTGTGGCACTTAAATTTTGAAGGCAGGAGGAGGTGTGCCCCAGCTGCCCGCTGCTCCCTGTTGGTACCGAGCGATCCAGCACAACCTCTCCGGAGCCAAGGATGCTCACAGGCTCGGAACGAACCAAAGCTCACGCAGGTAAGGGAGTGAGAGCTGAAGTGTTTTGCTAAGGTCAGCTCCAAATCTAGTGACCCTTGGCTTCCCATCACCACTATCATGCATGCAATAAAACAGAGTCTAAAATTCAGCAGCTGGTCTCATTCCCTCTGCTCTGCTGCCAGTGACCTCTGTTCACAACCTGCAAAGATTTTGTTATATTTTTCCAGAAAAGAAAGCAAACAGTACTCTTCATTTTTCCCTATATCAGAAAAAGCAAAAGTATTTTAATAACCATTGCTAGTTTAAAATCTTGAGGTGGTCTTTGTGCCATTAAAACAATGGATACAGCGACAAGCAGAAGATATTACAGAAAAAATACATGTTGTCTGTAGCTCTCCTTCAGAGATGTACAATATCAATACCTGAATATTACAGAGTTCTCAAAAAGAGAAGGTTGTACATATCAAGTCAAATACACTGCAACAAATAGGTATAAGGGAAAGGAAAGGAAAGGAAAGGAAAGGAAAGGAAAGGAAAGGAAAGGAAAGGAAAGGAAAGGAAAGGAAAGGAAAGGAAAGGAAAGGAAAGGAAAGGAAAGGAAAGGAAAGGAAAGGAAAGGAAAGGAAAGGAAAGGAAAGGAAAGGAAAGGAAAGGAAAGGAAAGGAAAGGAAAGGAAAGGAAAGGAAAGGAAAGGATGACAGAATAGCAACCCCCATGCAGATCTGTAGCTCAGTGTTTGTGGCCAGACTGAATAACCTCTGCACACAAGGTTTCATGACACCATTTCTTCTGTGTACATGGGAGAGGAAGAGAAAAGTGTTTTAAAAAAATGGAAATCAAATGTAATGGAGACCACCAGGCCTTTAAGTGGACACATAATATATATCAGAACACTGCTACTTAATATTTAAAACTATTTGCATGGTAATAGCAGAATTTATGAGTGATGCATTCAGCTGTCAGTTTGCGTAAACCTGTATTGATTAAAATAATATATAAAATTCACTGTGGAGGTGCAGTCTTACCCCTGGGGATTAATAACCATTTGAGAGGCGTTGATGGCTCAAGGTGCAGTCAAGGACCATTAACCCCACTTTGTCATTAATCCCCAGAAAATGTCCTGTACCAAGGTCGTTATTGCTGTTATAAGTTCTAAATGAAAAATAACATAGGTGTATGGATTTTTTTGTTATAGCTGATGCAGACTCAATTGTGTACAAAGCCTGACGCAAGCATTAAGAGCTTGTCCTGCACAGGAGCTTCTCAGGTTTGCTTGAACCGTTTCTCAACATTTCACTTTGCCTTTAATTAACTGCACGTTTCAGCCTCGTTTCTCTGTTTGTGTCATGCCCAAGTGAAAGGACCATTTGTTAACAGCAGCTAACATCTAAAAAAATTTCTTACAATATTGAAGGTGAGATACATTTTCAGTATTCTTTTGAAAGAAAAAACTGTTGAAAATTCTTTAGTTTATTTCTTTTCAGATGGCCATGTCTCAATTTAGATGCTCTTCTGTTTGCTTCGCATCACAGAGAGGTGTATATTTTGCTAGCAGGAAGGATAGGGTAGTCACAGCCTGCTAGCAAAATATACACCTCTTTAACAGGGAAGGCTAAATTTAAGAAATAACGGATGTTTTTTACAAGGCAGGATATAAGCAAACAAACAGAAAAATGGTTCAAAAACAGCTACAAATATTAAAGAGGATGTAACAGATTCCACAGCATTCTTAGCAGATTATCCCAAGAGAAAAGACAAAGCTTATAGATACAGCTGTGTGTATGTCTGTGTTAGTGTGTGCGTTTAATGTGGAGGTCATTTAGTGTACGCATAAATATAATATTCTATGGAGGTGTCCTTAGTAACTGCATATCTGAAGCTTCATTCAGATTTTAGACAAATCAACATTTAAATCTCTTTGTTAGGGATGCAAACAAATACTGACTGGTGCCAAAAATCACCATTTATTCCAGCACTACATTTGGGTTTCTTCAAGATATTACACAATTTAGGTGTAAGGCTCTAATTTAGGTTCGCATGTCAAAGGATTTTACTCTTTTTTAAAGATCAGGGTGAGACTCTAATGTTTATATTTAACTTTTCATGTTTAGTTTACCATAAGAGAGGAAGTGGATCCTTTACTTTGGATTGCGTGCACACATCACTAGGATGCCCCACGATGTTTGCAGAGGGAGAGAGGCAGGTATTTATCATAAATGTCTGCCTGTCCTGCTTGCCCAGCTGTTTATACTTGCATTGCTGTGAGCAGCTGGAAAGACCGCTGCTCTCCAGAATCGAGTGGCTGACTTCCCCGGGTGCTTCACTGCTCAGAAAAATTATTATCAACAGTCCTTGTCAAATTAGAAGGGAACACCAAGGGAGGAAAAAAAGCTACTATTCAAGGGGCTGTTCTGAGATGCTGTTAATTCCTTCAATGGTGAGATATGGAATACACTTGAAAAATGTCAATAACTACAGATTTGGGAGGATCTCCAAGGTGTTGCAGGATTAAAATCAGAATTGCAAAGAAGAGAAAAGAAACAAGAGGAGTGGGCTCCATCACCTGAATGTCACTAAGGCCAAAGCCAAGTGCCACCCTGAGGGGGAAGGGGAGTCGCAATGCCCCCAGCAGCAGCGCTGGGGAAGAGGGCTGGGGGCAGCCGGCAGCCCACAAGCCAAGCATGAGTTGAGAGGAGGGTGGTCCCACAAGAAGGATGAGTCTTCCTTGGGGTGGGGGGCATCATGCATATGACACAGTGTATGGTCATCATCACCTACACAGTGGTGGCCACAGCTGGAGGAACGACACTTTGCAGAAGGTGGAGGCAAAGTGGAAGGAATCCAGAGGAACAGCGTTACCGAAATCCGGAATAAAACTCCTTAACACCAATGTGAAGTTAAGAAACAGGCACTTCATTTATTGCAGCGCTGGGACACAGGGGATCGCTCCTCCAAAGGCGCGTCCAGCTTAACATTAAATCCATCAGTTTTTATAAACTTTTTCTGTCAAGTCATTGTTACAGAAGCTCTTTACATAAAAATGCATACTATGCTCGCTCTTAAATTTAACCTTTATAATGATTGGTCTTCTGATTATACCACCTTATCAATATTCTTATTTAAAAACAATCATTGGTCAATTTCACTTAGCTCTACTGATTGGAATCCTCAAATCGAGATGGGAAGGGTAAGGGGGTTTCCAAGCAGCAAACTGGTCTCCATGATGGTTTCCTTAGTTTCTTGAAACAAAACATAAGAAAACCAGTAAGTTCCTGGTGAAGTTTCTATGGTTAGCTTATTTCAAACTTAACAATACTAAGATTCCTATGGTCACACATAACACAGTTGCTAAAGTTTCTATGACTACATTTCAAACTTAACACTCCTATACATTATGCTTCACAGTTTTCTACTTCTTAATCAAACCTAACTCTTTTATATAATCAAATTTTAATTTCTTTATCAGAGTATTTGCAACAACAGCAAGGTAGGAAGGTAAAAGTTCAGCAACAACCTACTGAGTATCAGAAGAATTGAGTCTGTTTTGTCCAAATCACTGCCTTCCAATATGCAGATGGTTGTTTACAGCAGACAGTAGTCTGCTGTTCCCCTGCCCCAGTGAGGCAGGACAAGAAGAAGCTGCCTCAATTTGCAACTTAGACTCAGATTTAATATTTAGGGAACTTTTGAATGGTAAGTGTATACCAGGCTACTTGGGTTTTTAATCTCCTGGCATCTTTTTTCAAACAACAGAGATCACCACCTGTCAAGACCAACTTTCCTTTGGCCAGTACCCAGAGCAGGAAGGTGGACTCCACAACTTCTCAGGGTCCTTCCAGTCCTGCTTCCCGCAGCTCCCTGACTTCATGATAGCAAACCCGAAACCTCCTTTTCAAGAGTGACAGACACAGACTGGTGGCTGTATCAGTGCAAGCCAGCTAGTCATAAGCTATAAAAAAACATAAGACTGAGAATCAGCTACCACCATGTGCTGTTGAAAAATGCTGTAAGATTTAGAAGAGCTGCTTGTTTCGTAAAGGAAAAATACTGTCCTTCCATCTCAGCTTTTCCCACCCAGCTTGATTTCAACCTGTAGGCCTACATGAAATACTGTCGGTTAAGCAGTTTCAAATCCATCCCTTGTCAGCAGTAAAGGCCAGGCTACAAATCAGCCACCTTCATGCAGCTTCCTTCCACTGACATTGCCAGTTAAGAAAACATCAGCTGGTTCACAGCTCATGGTCTGAAGCAAAGAGAGAGGAACTGTTCCTTGAAGATAAGTTTCAGTACTAATATTATTCAACATAACTTTATAATTGCCAAAACGGTTTGGTCCATGGTCCATGTTTGTAGACCTGCAAGTTTTCTCTAGGAAGTTTTCATTCTGTGTCACTTCCCTATTGCCTTAACTATTGTGTTTCCTATGGTAGCTGAATTGCAGATTGGCTGATGAGGGTGTAGTTTAAACTTACACAGTTAGTATTGCTGTGAATAAAAAAGTAATTCATCTACAATAGTTGCCAGTAGTATTTACACAAGTGTCACTTTCATGGAATTTGACGAATTGTCTCTTATAGTCCTCAGGCAGAACTGCCCTCAAACCAACTCTGCTCTTTCAGTACAATTTCAAATGTTTTGATCCCTTTGAATAGTGGCACTATAATAAAGGTTTGCGGCCCATCCACAATATGCATGTGGTCCAGTTATCACGTGTCTGCTTTAGTTTCAGTATATCATATTCAAGGGCTTGGACTGACATACCTTGGTGTCTGCCAGCAAATTACCCCCTTCTAATTAAATACTACAAGATAGTTTGGCATCTCAGAGCACAGCCTTCTAAATAGGTTTTCGATGAGGACTAGATGAGGAAAAAAAATAAAAATCTGACCTTCCAAAAAGCAAAGCGAGATGCTGGGTTCAAGAATGTACTCGAGAAACTTAGTATGTGGGTACGCAATTAATTTAACATGTATCTTAAGCATATGTCAGGGGAATAACTAATCCATCATTTTTAATGGCCTATCTGTTTTCCCCCAGGATTAGAATTCAGTTACTTTCCCTGCAACTGAGATCTTGTGACCTTAAAAAATCCTACACTCTGCCTCAACCGTGTGCAGTTGTTATTGTTACTTTTATTAGTATTAACAAGTATTATCTTGGGAAATAAAGTACTGAGATGAAGCACCAGTTACCCAAAATATGCCAGGTGCAGAAATTAAACCACAAACATCAAGAAGGGTTTGGGTGGTGTCTGTGGCATCTGTTGGAGGAAGAGAAAGTGGATGATCTGTCACCATCACTGTTACCTGACCTCAGATCTCCCTGTGCATAGCAGGTGATGGGTACCCAGAGTCTGCGCTATTTACTGGTGATCAGGCAGAACTGGGGTGAAAAGCAGAGCTATTTATGTGATGAAAATGTTCCAGATTTGAGTCCTGCCTGAAGGCCCTCTCTGTTCTGCCTACAGTCCTTCTCCAGCTGAAACTTCAACAGCTCAGAGAGGCAAAATAATATGCCTCACTCACCCTGCTAGCCTTGGGGCCAGGTAAGGACAGCGTTAGGGAATCCCATCCCCTTTACTCGAATGCTTCTGTCGCTGTTTTTGCCATGCTGGGGGCAACCACACGAGCCTGATGATGAGCCCCAATGCTCCTGCCCTGCAGACCCTGTGGCAGGTTTGCTCCGCTGAGCTGCAGAGCTGCCGCGGGCCGGCAGCCTCGCACCCTCACCCTGCCTGTGGGATCGGTCGGGGAGCCAGGGGAGACAGCGGGAGCATCCCCTTGGACTTCTGGGATGCAGTCTGGGCTGCACGAACTGAAAGGAAAAAAAAAAAAAAACAAATCCGGCTGGAGCCACTGGTTGAAGGCAGTCCCCAAGCAGGGCTCCACAGCTCTGGTCCTGGGAAAGCACTGGCATTGAACTCTCCCAAGTGACTGTCTCACTTCAATTCAAATACCAGGTTTTCATTCAGCAAAGTTCTCATACAGTTGGACCTTGATTTATTTGGTTGGGTTATTTGCCTGAAAGGAATAATCTCGCATCTTCTAACAGTTGTGATTTCTCTGCTTCGTTGATTAAAACACCTCTTTTCCACTATTTTCTCTCCAGCCACACACCCCACCCCCACTAATTAAATAGCTCCAACCCTCACAGCCATAAGACTTCAATGGCTCAATAACATCCTGAGTCAATGTGTTGCAAAGCTGCTTTTTAATTCATTCTTCATGCAAATGATATACAATTAGACCTGGTTAATCTGCATTCCTTCTGCAAACGCTATTGTAATAGGATTTAAAAAAAAAAAAAAAACCTTCAGCTTAACAAATCAATGGCACATACAGGCTATCAGATCAGTTACTCCTTAAACCTTTAGGACGGCCAGACATATGGGGGAAGCAAGCAATGATTATAACAAGACCTTGTGAGAGTACTTTGCGGTGCTTGGGATGTCTGACTTCAGAAGGTTTCCACCCCGTTTTTTTCTCCCAGCACTGCTCGTCTCCTCAGGTCAGGAAAGGGGAGGGGGGATCCCAGAGGAAAAGGGTATTTGTTAGGGACTGCCAAGGGCTGGGGGTTCCCCAAGGCTTTCTTTCTAAATTGAGCTGAATTTTTCAACAAGGGCCCGGTCCTTAGCACAGGTTTTTACCTGTTAACAAAGAGTGTTCATAAGACAGAGGAAAAAACAGATTCCCTGCTCAGGCACGCTGGGCTGTCTTGGAGGGCTGCTGCTTTGTGTCTTGCTAGGGAAATTCTGGATATGCTGACAGACATTTCCAAGTTTCACTTCCAGCTCAGGTGTCTCAATAAGCCTCTCAAAAGGGAAAATGTCTTTCTTCTGGCCCTTGACCCGAGGTGAGATGCAGATGTCCGGGATTTCCAGGCACAGGCTCTGCCTTCCTCGGGAGGCAGGGGGGAGGACTGCATGGCCTTTTCTTGCAGGTTATGTGCATGAGGAAGGGCTATAGGTGTTACCTGTGAGAAAAGATGTCCCCAGCGGTCTCACAGCCCTTTGGTAGCCTGCAAAGCGGCACAGCTGGACAAGGACTGCAGAGGTAGGAAGGGTCCCAGGGCAGGAATAAGTTCACTCTCGCATAAATGTTATTGCCTTTGTCTTCAGCGTTGAAGTGCCCATTGTTTGTGCAATGTGGCGCATTGATAAAGCTGAGGAATTAAAATTCTCCATCCACAAGGCATGAGCAAAGCAAGGTAGTCAGACCTTCTCCATAGTGAATCTTTCCTTTCATTCAGCTTTGGCCCTCCAGTCAATAAGGGCACCAACTGTGATGAGGGCCCCAGTCCATCTGGAACTATTCATTTGGGTCACCAGATGATATGGACTTTCAATCCCTGCCAAACTTGTCCTGATTTGCACAAGGGACCAGATGCAAAAAGGCTCTGTATCCCAAGACAAATCCCCTCTTGTCACAACCATACCAGATACACTCACAGGCATCTCACACTGGGATATTGCAACCTTCTGCAGCCAGAAAATATTATCCTTCATTATGCATATACCTTCCAGTACAAACACGACAACTACTGATGTGCCTTGACAGCTCTCCTCTCTTTCCTTCTCCCCCAGTGCGATGCCGAGCAACGAGAAGCAGGCTCTCGGGGAAAAGTTTGCATGAAAAGTGATAACATGAAAATATGTCAGCATTCCTGAAAAGCATTCGGGCAGCGTCACTCAGCAGAACTGCCTGCAGGCTTAAAAAAAGCACGCAGCACTTCTCAGACCTCACAGCCTGGCAACTGCATCTCAATCGCACAGGGAAGCTGTGGCCTCGCAGGACCCAGCCGGTTTTCTCTTTCCAGCCAGGAGGTATGAAGGAGAGCAGGACTGACAGGGCATTTCTGGTGCCATTATTCATTAATTGGATGGAAAAATGCCTGGCATTTTTTTTTAAGCTTTCTGCCAGCCTTCGGAGCAGAGGAGAGACTCGTCCCAGCAGCACCACCCCTCATCGCTGCCAACACCAGCAGCAGTCCTGCGTGTCCCCAGCCAAGGCAGGGCTGGCCCCTTGCACCTACCCTCACCCAGAGCTCATGAGGCTGATTGTCTTAGTCCTCTCAGCCTGGAAAATGGACAGACTAAACGGACAAGACAAAAAGACAGGCAGAAGACACAGCGGCGATGGGTTTTGTAGAAGCTCCAGTGAGAAAACAATAGTAGCTCTCCATCCTCCAGCCTTGCTATCATCATGTTACCACACCATGTTACTTCTCAATAGACTTCAGGGCTTTCTCACTCCTCCCTGCCATCCCTTTGGCCAATCCCTTCCTTCCTTTCACTATTCATATTTATTTGCAAGAAATGCATGGTGATTCGGTGGGTGGTTTACATCTCCATGGCATAGCTAAACTGTCCTGGCAAGGTTGCTGTTTTAAAGTTAGCTGTGGTGGATCCGCCATGCCCTCAGGCACAGCATCTGGCATTACAACATCCACTAGTGCAATTCACCCGGGGTTTCTGCCATTGTGTTATAAAGAAGAAATCATAGTGAAATCATGACTAGTAGAATCTGTGAACCCAAGCGCATCCTGTTCGTACACAGTCCTGCACTCCCCTTTGGAGGCAGAAGTGTGCTAATGACAATTGTACTCAAGCAGATATTTATAATAACTAGTCCTCTCCAGATCACAAAGGGCCTGCTCTAATTACAAACGCTAAGTGCAAACCCCAAGAAATTCCACTAAAACCAACTGAATAACCCTGATTTGCCCTGGTGAAAATGGCTGCAGGATTTGCCCCCAAAGTCCTTTTTTGCTCTTCTCATTGCAGCCACAAGGCAGATCTTCCAGAAGTTTGAACCTCATAACAAAGTAGTGATGTCTGACAGCATATTAAAAGAGGCCAAACTATCTCAACAGCACTAATGCAGAGCTCAGGGAGGGGTGTCTATGCAGCCCAGAGGTACCCAGGTTATGTAGGTGCTCACATTCCCTGGGGGCACTTGGAGATAGACCAGCATTTTTGAAGCTCGCACCTCTCTCTCCCACTGCTTCAGGGCAGGAGGAGCTCTGTCTGCTTTACCAAAATTATTTCTGCAGCGATGTCCTTTTTGTTCTGTGTTTGTACAGCAGCAAGTGACAGGGGCCTCACCTCACCGCATCACTGCAGTCAGTGAGAAGTGTGGTCTAGCTGGCTATTGAAACACCTCTATCCTCTCTAGGTGGAAAGAAAGAAAAATCCCTCCAAAGACCTTTCTACCTGTCAAGAGCTTTGTTACAGCCTCTTCTTGTTACCATTTGAGTCTACTAATATTAGACCTGTGCACTTTCAACCCATGATTGTTAGAGATGATGGGTAAGCTACTGCTTCTCTCTCTTTATGGATAATGCCAGGTAAGCATTTAAATTAGAATCATTGAAATGAGTCATGTCACCAAAGCAGAAGCACTGAGTTTAATAGTAAGAGAAAAATATGTGTGCAATAAACAATGTGGTCCAGCGCTGATCAAAAGTTGTTCAGAGACTCATTTGAAATAAGGGGCTTCTATTTCATAGAAGGTCTGCAAAATGGGCCTCAGTATCCCACAAAAATATTTTTTCTTCTAGTTTTGGCTATTTATACAATAAACATATTGAGGTCCTTTTCCTGCTTTACAGCTTCCTGCACTCATCTTCCCTGGCTTGTGTCCATTTTTATTTCTTCTTTTTTCTCCTTATGATTATGTTACTTCCAAACATTTCCATCTCCTTGTGAAGGCAACTGCTCATGTAAACAAGAGCTCCAAGTGTGGGTGTTACATTGACAGTCTGACAATACATGCAGGCAATTCTAGCCAATTCTATCCTTATTTTCAGTGGGAACAGCCCTCATTATTGTCATCATGTTAGATATCTGAGTAAATACTGAAAAAACTTCAGATACAACTATACCTTGGAAACATTATGCTTCTCATCTCTGGTTCTAGCCAGGATTCTTAAGAACAGAACAAAAAAAAAAAGGGGGGGTGGGGAGTAAAGAGAACAAATCATTCTTTTGAAAACAATGCAACAAAATGTTTGACACCTTGGAAAGGCTGGCATTTGTTTTATCTGTCCCAAGTCACTTACCCTTCTTCTTGCGTTTCTTTCTGAGGCCAGGCTGCCTGCTGTGCTGAAGGTGACAACTATGGCATCACAGGGTTGTTTCATGATCCACTGTGGTACCCGTGATCCTGCTGTAGGCTCTGGGCACTCTCTTTGGTTCTGGGCCCTGCTCTTCATTCATCCGTGACCTGCAGCCCTCATATCCACAAAACTTACTGACCTCCACGGGATTCTTTTCTTCTAGAGGGAAAAAAAGCACAGGATCTGGCCCAAATTGTGACAAAACAGATCACAAGCTAAAGGATGTGAGGCCTAGAAATAGATCATTAGTGGAAACCAATCTTGGAGCCAGAAGTGACCCGAAATCGCTCTTGCATGGGAATGTCTTCCCCAGCCCATCTCCTGCAATGTGTCCTCCATGCATGTCATCAGCTCTGTCACTTTTCTGCAGGGAATTACTAATGGGTTGGGATCTCTTCTTCTCCCCCCTCTGCCCTTTCAAGCCGGTCACGGCCATCCTCATAAATCTGCCAGGATGTTGACAGCCAGACTGCAGCTCACAGGGGCTCAGGGGACTTTGAGTGATATTCCTTCTGTTTCAGCTCTTTCCAAGACAGCTATTGATTTAGGAGGATGAGTTTCCTTTTACATGTTCGAATGAAAAAAAAGAAGAAAAAAAAAAAAAAAAGGAAAGAAAAAGCAACACAGGGAGAGGGAAAAGGGAATAGGAAAGATAGTGGCACCATGATCTTATGTATTGAAGTGACTGCAAGTCCAGGATGTGTCCCTGGAGAAACAGGCTTTCCAGGCAGTGAAAGGCACAAACAAAGAACAGCAAAAAATGGACCAGGGAACTCGACTATTTGCCTGTGGATTTGATAGAGTGCCACACATGCTTTATCTCTACCCAATGTCTTGTTAGTGAAGAGCCATTTATTTATTTTAGAACATGTTGATAATGAATGCTCCTAGCAGATAACATAGTCTCAAACCAAAACAAGGTTTTCTGTTAACTCTAATCCCCTTGGTCTTATTTCAGCAAAGACTATCTGTAGTATTCTTTTACTTTCTTTACCAGTGAGCTGCTGCCAACTCTAATCACTCTGCCTCACAGCAGACATTATTTCTATTATCTGGATGATTCTAAACGACCCTGTCTTCAGCATTGAAAGGCAGCTTGGTGTTATCTGAAGGACCACGAAAAGCCTACACACATAAAGGCAGGCTGAGCAAAAGCCCTGTGTGCCACTAAGGGCTCATCACATGAAAGCAGCTTGGAAATCAGTATATAGATCTCTGCTTCTGATGTGAGTATAGAAGATCATTGCTATGTCACTCATGGTAAATGCCATGATGGATGAATCTCCGAAGGCTGGGAGGTTACGTGTGGGTGAATTCTCACATGCTGGCCCCTATCCAAGTGCCTCCTGATGGTGCAGAACTGGAATGAAAACCTTGCAGAAATACATGCTTTACAGTACATGGGTGCTTTAGAGATTGTCCACATTTTAACCACAGGAGTTGCGGTAAGAAGGCAAGTTGAAACTGATCATTTCTAGGCATAAAACTAGTTGGTAGCATTGAAAATTTATGGGAGGACTCATATATATGAAATGTTAATATCAAGTATTATAACCTCTTTAGAAATGCTAGGATAGACAAAAGGAAATGGGAAAAGAAGCATCCTGTATTTGACAAAATGTCATTCTCCACACCAATGAGCCAATGATCTTAAATGATAAGAGATAAAGCACAAGGGGAGCTATTTGGTGACTCTGACAGATCATCAGTTTGGACAGGGGACAGGAAAATCAGCTTTGTAATTACGCATCTGTAATACGGGAACATATGGGACAATCTGAATGCAACAGAGCAAAGTTCTCAGGACAGCAATTCTAGACCAGCTTTTGCATTTTTAAGAGGCAATTTTCTAACTCAAAGAGTGATTCATTTAACAGGGGGAAATTCTTTTCTTGAGCTCCTCTTGACAGATAGAGAACTGGAAACTGGAGAGATTGTTTAGACACAAGCAACAGTGATTTAGTTACCCTTGTTTTATGCAAACAACATGAAGTCCAAAACAATAACATAGATACTTGATACTTTAAAGGGAACATTACTCAACATTGACAATGGTTATGAGCCCAGCTGACTTGGAGAAAGAATTGAAACAGAAAATTGTTAAAAATAATAAGGAACCACTTGAGGATATTGGTTCCAGAAGCTGCAGTCAACAGAGAAGGCTCTACTGCTTCAAAAAACCCAATGTTTTAGAAGGCAAATAGAAGATACAGATAGATGTGTATGTAAACTAGCCACATATAAATGAAAGGCTAGAAAAGGCAGAAAATTATTAAGGAAGCAGACTAAGTCTGTCACAGAAGAAACATTTTTATTGGGAAGAAACAAAGACAACATTTAAAGCTCACATTTAAAAGATGAGACCCTCAATCCAGAGAAGAAATAACTCCATAAAAGACTTGAATATTGAGATCCATAACCAACTGAATGCCTGTTCCCATTGCAGGACTGGGGAAAGAATAGCAAAGGAGGCTCTTAGACATCTGAGAGAATGAGGGTGAAAGCGCTACATGTTTGGCACTGTGTCCAATTCTGATGTCCTCATTTCAGAGAGACAGATAAACGGAAGAGGCTTGACAAAAACTGTGAGTAGTTAGGAATTTGGGAAACATTTTAATGTGGAGGACTAAGGAGTTATTTAACTATTTAAACAAGCCATTTTACCAGAAAGGATATAACAATTTATTTAAGTGTTTTGGCAGCAGTTCCAGGTATTTGCAATAGGAAAAGCCAGAGTGATAATAATGAGGTCTTAGATCTAATCTTCAATGCAGTTGGCTCAAACCTGTGCAACTGCAAGCGGTGCTAACTGAGGTGGAGTTTCTGAGGTGGATGTTTTTTAATCAAACCTGGACATTTTTTCCAAGGTCTGAGAGAGAGGTCACCACTGTGGGCAAGGCACTGGACTGCAGCTCAGAAGACGGAGATCGAACTTTACATATGGGAGTGAACCACAGACACCATCGGTGCGCCACTCCTTCATTTTTAATGTGACATTGTGAGCACTGACTGTTTTTCCAACTGGACTGCAAGGTCTTTTAGGTAGGTCCCATCTCTGACTATGTGCAGAAAATACTTCATTGAGGTCCTGGGCTTGACTGAGCTCTCCCAAGGCTACCGTAATGCAAGTAGAAGCAACACGCCGATCGCTCCTTCCATCCATGGACTCACTCATAGCACTGCAGAGGTGGGAAAACCTTCACCTGCAGTTCCAGCAGTCATTGCACAGGCTCAGGAGTGCAACTTCTGCGGAAACCGGTTTTCTGCAAATTTCTTGCACAGTACAAAAGCAGACAGGTAACAACTCCCACTGCCTCAGGAGTTTGCTGAGTCTTCCAGGAGGTCCTGTGCTAAATGGCAGTGAGTGCAAACTCCCTTTTCCCCATGGATATACACACACACACGCACAGGCTGAACATTTTCACCAAGTTCTGCTGAACCTGGATTTTTCTAGAGGTGGAAACGCAGGCAAAATCCATCACGTTTTTCAGTGTGCTGTCTGCTCTGTAATGGTTTTACTCAACTTACACTATGGTAGCACAGACTGCCCTTTACAGTGGAGGGCTGTTGGGCTGGGGACGGCTGCCGAGGCCAGACAGCCCCGTGGTTAAAGTTCAGCATGAGTATGGTGTAGAAAGGATGGGGCTGAGGGCAGGCCAGCTGCAGCACAATCCCAAGCACAAGCTGTTTATTAGGGTGAGCATAAAGCACTCCAGAAGGGCAAGACTCAGCGTTCTTCCTTTTGATCCTATTATCATATGACAACATGATTAAAGACAGGGTAAAGGCAAGGCCCTCATGGAAGAAGCACAGGGGTGTCAAACCACTAATGGAAACTGTCACAGAGGAGACGGAAAGTTTAAAGAAAACATGCCCCTCTCTCCCCCTGGGGCAGGGAGCGAGGGGGATCCCAGTGCCAGCAGAGGCTGCACACAAAGGCAGAGCAATAAAAACAAGAACATGGGACAGAACTCAGAAAGTCAATGTGGTGTCAGCTCCTCCTTTGTCATCTCTGTGTCCTGTGAAACCAGACGACAGCAAAGATTGGCTGCAAGGCCCTTCTGGACACATCCCTTGCACACAGGCCCGATTTCCCAGGGTCCTAAACTCATTTTAGTTTTCTTTTTAAGCCCTCAAGCTCATGCCTCAACCTAAGCTCCTCTGCCTCCCTGCATAGAGGAATGGCCACACGTAGGCAGTGCCTGATTCAAGTAGGACACTGGGCACCAGAGTCCAGTCCCTGGACAGCGAAGAGGTCGATCCAGGCCCCTGAGAAGAGCATTTCTCCCCATGCTGGCTGGTTTGGCGCCACTCATCATGTGGCAGGTGATACCCACTGATACGGGGCTCCAAGTGCAATGCCTCTCACCGGGTGGGATGGGGCCACGCTGACAGGACAGCACGGGATGTGGGGCAGCAAGCTGCAAACACCGTGCCGTTACAAAGTGAGCTGGCAGTGGGCACTGGAGACCAGGACAGGCAAGCCCTAAATCCTCCCTCTCTTCCTCCCTACATCAGTCCTGTGATGGAGGCACCCACCACCCACACTCCCTCTCCCCTCCTCATGCCTATGCACAGCCTTGATCGCTAACTAGCAATGCCTCATCCCCTCCAGAGGTGGGCACGGGGTCAGGCAACACAAGACTTCATCCAAAGCGAGGTGTGCTGAGCATGGGGGGCTGGTCCCAGGCCCTTGCTTTGCGTGGGGAAGATGGGCTCCAGGTCGTCGCTCAGCACACGTGGGCTGCCAGCTCTGCGGCAGGATGCGGGGAAAGGGCCTGGGCAGGTCAGCGACCAAGTGAGTTTAGAGTATTAGGAGAAGCATTAGAGGGGAAATAGTATCATTAAAATGTGTAAATTAATTAGTAAGGGAGAGTGCCCTTCCTTCTCTCTTTCTGTGTACCTTCTCTATAATGCCTCTTTTTCCCTTTTCATCTCCCATTTCCTCTGCTTCCTTTTCCTTTGGTTCCCCACACCTCATTTTCCTCTCTTCCTTTCCTTTTGTGTTCAAATCCCTTCCCTCTGTCTCCCCACCCTCTTTCCCCTTTCTGTCCCACCCCATGTTGGATCCTACCTCCAGTTTCATCCTTTATCTAAAACACTAGATAGATTTTGTAACTTTCTGATGTTGCTATGATTGCTACCCCTGAGGCTGCAAAGACTTGAGTAACTTATTCTTCCTGGCTATGGCTTCAGACAACTGAAGTACAGAAAGTCACTGGAGGTTGCAGGGAAAGGACCACCACAGTGTAGGGGAATTTTAGCTGTGATTCTGCTTCTCTCTGCCCAAGACCACAAGGGACCCAGATCTCTGCAACAATGCTACCAGGACTATGTCCAAGGGTTCAGCTCTCACGTTGCCTCTCCGGTCACAATGAGTTGAACAAATCTGAGTTCAGGAGGATTTTGGCACTGACAGTGCCTTCCTCTCAGGAGCTGGATGTGTACCTCTGTGACAAATGCAGTATCACTATAAAGTGGTGTTCCTTTCCATGAATGAAACAAGCACTCATCAGTGAAGCTTGTTATAACAACCTTGAACTACCAGTGGTAGCATCAGCAGCAACATGGAAAAAAAAAAAAAAACAAACCAAAAAAACACAGTGGAAAGCTGTCAAAAATGGAACATTTTTAACATGAGATACTAAATCAATATTTATTTTAGCAAGTTTAATAGGATTCTCCCCCATTAGCTCCCAAGAGTTCTATATCGGCTGAACCCTCTGAAGATGCCTAGAATATCTGGATACTTGTTTTCCATTTATTTCCCACTGGAGCCTTAAAAACTCAGTTTTGTGGTATGAAATATGGGCTATTTTGTTGAAATGCCAAGGCCGGGTTTTCTCCCTCCAGTATTCAGGGAACATTTACTTCAGTTTTTCCTCTGCTGTCTGTTGCACTTTCCAAAAGGTGGGCGATCGTTGATGCTACCAAGTGTCTCAGACATGTGAAAAACATTTTCCACAAGAGCAAACACCGCTGGGCTGCAGAATGGCTCTGGAGACACAGACGTTGGCAGGCCTGTGCATGTACGAGCAGATAGGTGGTGACTCAGGATGAAATAACTTGGCAGTGGAGTACTCCATAAGCCAGGAGCACCATTCAGGATGGATGCATTGACCAATCCTTTGCCATGGGGAGCGAGTGGGGCTCTCCCCCCTGCTTGAGTCTGAGAGGAGGTGGGTGCAGCAGAGCAACTCCTGCTTTTCCTAAGGTGGCCTCTTCAGAGGAACAAAAGGACTTCAGTGTCCACTCTGACACCCAGGAAGGAAGGAAGGAAGGAGATACATGGGGAAAGGAAGAAGAGAAGAAAGGAGGGAGAGATAGAGATATGGAAGGATGGATGAGGGAGCACTGGTTCTGCAATAAGCTGTATTTCAATTGTGCTTTCATTTATCTGCATCCCACTGTTAAAGATGTGTCTTCCAACTTTTTATCTCTTTGCATGGAAAACCTGCTGCAGCTACAGAAAAAGCACTCTGCACCCACTCTCTTTCATTTTCCAGATCTTGCAGGTGTGCATCTCCAGTGAACCTTGCTGAAGGTCTTGTTCAGGCTTACTTCCGATGCCGTTGAAGGAAGACCAGACTCTCTGTACAACAAATACCTTTCTAAACATCTTTGCAATAAAGCTGTCAGATCTGCCTGTCAGATTCATACAGGAGTTCCTTGAATCCATTTGCCAAATAGATATAAATAGTATTAAGAAGACATATTTAATTTTGAAAAGACTTCATAATGAAAGAAATATGGTGCTAGGAAAACGGGTATTTCAGGAAAATCTGGTGTCAAAGTCACACGCTGCCTCCCCAGACATAATCAACAACGTGTCTCAGATGAACATCCTCTTAGCAGTAAAGCACTTGAAAATGTACATATCTTATTTTTTGGTGTTGTTTCCTTTGACAAGATGCTGCAAACAGGAGATTTTAGTTTCTAACACACATGCCACATAGCTCTGGCATAGGAATTTGGCATCATGACAAAGCATAACAAATGTTACTGCCTTACTAATACCTTTATGGGGTGGTATTTTTATGATTTCCTAAGTTCTTCTTCAATGGGAGCTCGGCACCTGGGGCACCTCTAATGTGGTATAATATAACCACTGGTAACTAGTGAAAGCCTCTATTGAAAGCGTGACACTTTGGGTCACTCCAGCATGTTCCTCAGTAATATGGGGAAGGCTGCGGCTGACTTGATGACAAAACGGTGGGAGCAGCAGCTGATTGCATAAAGCCTGGGGAGCAAATTTGGCTTTGCTTGGCAATCTGCTCGCAGCTCCTCAGGCACAAAGCTCTGTGCGCTCGGAGTGAGGAATCAGTGCGGGGGCATTAGGGTAACCCTTCACACGCCACTTGCAGGATTAGAGGAGAGATGTGATGACAGCTAGAGCCGGGATGGATATTTTTAGCAAGCCATATAGTCAACATGTTTTACTTCTATTCCTTCTCACAAATCGTTCATGAGGATTCTTTGGCTTTTATGATTGTGTTTGTTACCAAAGTCATTCAGTCACTGCTCCGAGCACATTCTGGTCAATACGTGACTGGAAACTATAGTCTGAGCATGTACAAGCTGTTTGTTTGCTGCAACTGCTGGGGAGGTTGGTTACCACAGCCACACTATATTGTTCCCAGAGTAGATGACTTTAGCGACTGTCCAGGGGGGTACACGTGGGTCAAAGATAGGAGGGTAAGAACAAGCAGTGAGGCTAAGAGGAACTAGCCGAGCAGACCCTGAAAAACTGAGCAATTGTCTTAGAGTCTGATTTGAAATTAATCTTCTGTCCTTGCATTCACACCGGGAGTCTCTGCTTGCGCAGTCCCAACTGCAAAATGTTCTACCTCATCTTGCCTGTCCCCACCGACTGCCTCCCTGTGTCCTCACTGAGCGGTCTGCATCGCAGCTTGGCAAGGGAACCCCAAGAGACAAACTGCCTCCTCGCCCGTCCGAGGGTGGGTGAAGAGCCCAAACCCAGTCCCAGCAAATATCAGCCCACTCGCCGCTTTGAACCTCCAGTGAGCACCGCTGCCCTAAACCATTGCTCCTCATGCCTACAGTTAGCAAGCTTTTCCTAACCTACATCTCTCTTAGTGCACAATAAATCAATATCTCTCCTCTATTAACCTTACATATCTGAGGGCTGCTATTAGGATCTCCCTTCAGACTTAGCTTTTCCAAACTAATTCCATTTCGTTCAGCCTGTCCTCATAGGTTGTATTTGCTTGCCGTCTTATCAGTCCTGCTGCTCTTCTAAGGACTTCCTCTGATTTGGATATGTATTTTTTTCAAAGCACAGCTTCATCTGCTTTCTCATTTTCTTCTTCAAAAAACAGTTCACTCCTCCTGTGACCAAGATCACAACAGCCAGAGCACAAGGTGCTAATGGAAAGAGAGGAGAGGCTACAACCTGCTACAGTAAATCTGCCCTGAACTCACTGTATGTATAAAATTGAGTTTATTGTATGTGTTTTGTTTTCCAGGATATGCTATTCCCCTAAGCAACTGCTCAGTTATTCCTATGCGTGATAAATGTAACCCAAGTTAATTTTTAATACATAGATGTAAAACACTGAAAGTCAAATAGCAGAACCTACACACCTGAAGTCTGGCTTTTAAAAGGGACTTCTTCCTTTTTAATAAGTATGCTTGCATTTTTGCACCTGTGTTTATTGTGGACAACTGGCATTGAATGCACAGATCTAATTTATAAATAACTTTAGTATAAAACCCCAATTTCCTTATGCTGGGTTTGCCCCCTGCAAAAAAAACCTCAATTAAAAAAAACTTAAAATACAAATTATTGCAAAATTCTACCTAAGAAAACAGCAGAAACTGGCGCTTGCTCATTCGTTTTGTTTTCATTCTTCCCTCTGCCCTCCTCTTGAACTTTACATGGCTTTTTTTTCCCCTCCACTTTTGTCAGCGATGGGAAATTTCTAATACAACATACTGGATTCGTCCCTATTTGAAAATGAAAAGGAAACACATTTGCACTGAGATACACTGAGGGGCATTTGTTAAAGCCAAGGCAGAGTAGCAAAGTTCATCTCCCAGCAGCAAGACTTGTGGCGAGAGGTAACCGCATTTGTCCCTTTTCTCCCAACGGCTCATTACAGCTGAGCAGGTCAGACCTGTCAAACATCGCCACATTCACCGGGGCTAGGAAAAAAAAAGAAAGAAAAAAAACACCCTGTACTTGGATGCAAGGGCTGTGCATCCCTCGTGCTTTGTCTGGGGCAACCCTTTCACAGAAGCGCAGACATTGTGAAACGGGGTCAGGAAGGTAGCAAGCCAGCTGCCTGACACCCTTTCGACTGCCTCCCGTGACCGAGGAAAGAGCAGTGACTTCAAGAACCTTGCAAATACAAGACGAGAGCCTCTCCAGGGAAAATCCCAAGTGCAAGCCTGGTTTTGGTCTTGACTCCGGTTGAGGTTTGGGGGGTTTGTTTGTCTCAGTGCCACCTTGCAGCTTCAGCGGGCTTCCTGCTGTTTTCATGGCAGGATGGAGGGAAGCAAACCCAAGCCCTCTCCCCTCCTTCAGAGCCGGCGAGCCCAATCCTCAGCTGATATTCATCAGCCCAGCGTCACTGAGCCGGCAACACGGCACGGCGCGGCAGATTGTCTCTGCCCAGCTGGCCGTCTGGGCCAAACCTTGCCTGGACCGCAGCAGCTTTCAGCCCAGGGTAACTCCACCAAAGTTGGGGGGAGCTTTATGCCGGTCTAACAAAGAACAGACACAGGCTCGGCAGGCCTTAATGAGCTGATGCTGATCATGTAACTGTCTTATTGAATTTGCATTTCATTAGGAGACTTCATTTGAACCACAGCTGTGAATATTTGAGGACCTGATTGTGTCTATGGATACTAATTTGTTCAAAGAAGACAAGGAGGATACTGAGCTGCAACCCTGACCCTTTTCGCATCGATCAGACAGGATAGATCCTCCTTAAAAGTAATGTCAGAGCTGTACCAACAATGTGTTCAGGCTGTTATACGCTGGTCGGCGTTGAGCTGCCTAAATGCTTTTTCCTGAAACTCATCCATCCAGGGGACAAGGGAGGGAAGCTGGACTGCAGCACCCTACTTGAGCCTTTGCCCAACGAAATTTCTTCTTCATGTACTGTAGCTTAGTGAAGCTGATGAAACCCATGGGATGGCAATATACCATCAGGGGAAAACATCTCACCTCCAGGAGGAAATGCCATCATTCAAATACTGACTTCATAGTTGAGGCTTCATGATTATCCCTGTAGCCATGTAAATCAGATTACCATACCATAATGTTCTGAAGGAATCCCACATCTTTTAACGATGGAAAGACTGCAGCCAGCAGAAATTAAAGAGTTAAAAGCCAAGACTTGTGATAAGCAGATGGCAATTATTGTTGCTTACTGGTAAAACCTGTTTGTATTAAAAATATCTCAATGTTTCCATTGGAACCTACCAATTAAGAGATTAAACTGTATTTCATTCACACGCATGTGAGTGTGGGCACACACACACACACAGAGCACTCCCAGCTCCGAATTCCACCTAGAGGCTGGCTGAAAATACACCTGCTGCTTCTCTTCCAGTTACTGGGTGGGAATTCTTTAGGTTTGTTTTAGGGTTGTTTTATGAGCTGTCAGGAATAAGAAATTTTCACCTTATTACCAGGAGAAACAGGAAGCTGTTGGCAAATACAGCTATTTTTCAGAGAATTATCTAACTGGGGAGTGGACCTTTAGTGATGAAGCTACTTGAAGCCCAGCCAGGCTTGTAAGGTGGATGGTACATTGCCAAGATTTTATTCTCAAGCTAGCCTAAGTGAGATGATTTGACTGGGAATTGCCCTAAGTAAACACGTTAAGAGGATGGAAAATGTTAGCCCCTTTCCCTTCTTAGCCTACCAGCCGTTTCCCCTCCGCTGAGCGGAGTGACTATTGGCACTAAAGGGTTTCCTGTGTGTAACTGGTCAGTCTTTTGCCACAGTCCCAGGAGCCTTTTTCTATTAAGAGGGAAGCCAAACTTCCTTCACGGATGCTGCCTTACTCCAAGCATCGCCTCTATCACTCAGAGGCTGTAAGTGGATCTGGACAACTCCCCGGAGGACTCCAATGTTTATAAACTAATAAAGGATCTGATGTTGCCAGTCTGAAAGCCAGATGTAGCTGCTGCTGAAAAAGGAGGCTTTTCTCTCCCTTCTCACTTTTCATACCTTGACATCCAGAAGGGTTTGAGGAAGGACCTGGCCCACGCTCCTTACACTGCCGTGTGGGACACTTTCATAGGAAGGAGTAAAGGCATGTCCACATAAATCACAAGCCGTGATTATAAGCAGGCCTTATAAGAAGAAATGATGTCCCTTGCGTTGTCATCAGGCACAGGGTACCTACCCAGGTGAGTGCCGCTACCTGGCAAAGGAGAAGCCTTGGCTTCAACCAGCTCAGCTGACCAAGTGTTGCAGCTCTAGATGTATCCGAACATCCTCAGTCTGAAAGCTCTTGCGCAATGCGCTTTCCTAGGATATTTCCAGTCCTATCTGGTACTGCAGAAATCAGTGATGATGCAAGGACAGCTTTTGATTTAGCTTTTCAGTGCTCCCATCTCTGCTTCCCTAGCTGAAACCAGAAAGTGCAGAGACCCATTTAAACAAGCAAACAAACAAAAAATATAAACTGTTCCAGCACTCCTAAAAAGTTCAGTTCAAGCCTGATCAGGGGCTTGGCAGGAGCTTGGGAATAGCTTTTGCTTTGTTTGAACCAACCCCGAAATCCATCACACAGAAAAACTCATCCTCTAATGAGTTACTTATGAGCGTTGCTTTCTGGTGCCTGCACATGCTCTAGATGGGGGACGGAGAGGGGGGGAAGAAGAGGTGTCTCAGCGTGTTTCCCACCCACCCTGCTGCTGCTTGCGGGCGGGTTTCTCCTTTCTCAGTTTGCCGTTTGCAGGAAGGGGCCGGGAGTCACCCAGGCGACCCTCGCAGAGCTCCCCTGAGACCCCGGGGGACAACCGGGCCTCCGCCGAGGCAACGCCGGTGCCGTTCTCTGCCGGGATCTGCAGGGGAGGCTAAAGCAGCGCGACTGGCCGCAGAGGTGCAGCGGCCTAGAAAGTTCCCAGATCCCCCACCGCAGCCCAACCGGACAAATAAATAAATAAACTATGGGGCACACCCGCTCCTTGCCCCTTCCTCCCCCTCCCCGGGTCCGGCGAGAAAGATGTCACCTCCGCTGGGGCCTGCTGCCACCAGAGGGTTGCAGAGCGGGCCCGAGCAGGCGTCCCCATCCCCACCAGTGCCACCTCCGGCGGCCCCGCTGTGAGCGCCTTGGCACCCCTCTTTATCTTTGGCGGACATCCCAATCCCCCCGCCAAGGCCCGCTCCTGGGGGGGCACCTGTGTTCATCCTCGGGGGGGAGGGAGGTTGCGGCCCACTGGGCATTTTGGGAGGAGCCCCGGGATTTTTGGAAGAGCGGAGCTGCTGCCTCGGCTTCCAGAGGAGTGGAGAGGCCGGAGGGCCGGACCTGGGGACACCATCGCCCCGCACGGCGCCCGCCTTGCCCCGCACAGCCCCTCTACGCCTCTCACCCCAAATGAAAACCCCCTGGACTCCCCCACGGCTTCCCTGTGATCCCTCAGCCAGCAGTCCCCAGGGGTATTTTTAACCTCCCCCCACCATGTTTACAGTCACAAGTTCAGCTCTGCGCAAACACGTTTTTCTTCTGTTTGGCAGGAGGGTTTTATTGGGTGTTTCTGTTTTAATTTGCCTCCCCTCCTGCCCCTTCGGAGGCAATAAGGTGCACAAACAAGCTGCCCGTAGGTAGCCGAGAGCAGAATGCGAGCAGCCTTTAAATAATAATAAAAAAAAAAAAAAGAAGGGGCGGGGGGGGGAAACCACCCCGTGCTACCAGGGGCCCCGTTGGTTAAAGGCTACGGCGCAGTCACTCTGAAGTGAGGGTTTAATGAAGTAGCCTGTGAGAGAATGGAGGGGATGGTCCCCGCTGCACAGATGGCTCTTTGTCACCACTGACACCTGCCATCTGCTTGTTTGTCTAAATGATGTCGGAGGGGCATCGCGAGCCTCCAATCTGCTGCGCCGCCTCCACCAGCTCGGGGTGACCCCCTGACCCGCGTGTCAGACGGGTCCGGAGAGTTTGTTCTTTCCGCTCAGTGGGCCCGTCCCCGGCCGCGCTGCCGGCCCCTTCCCCACCGGCAGCCCCGCAGCTGCCCCCGGCCGCGCGCCGCCGCTCGCCCCCCGCGCCCGCCCCACCGCCCGCCAACCCCTAAATCTCCTCTTCTTCATGCATATGAAAGGAGGGGGACGTGGAGAGATTAACCTCCACGGGCGTGAAAGGGGTACAAAAGTTTACACCGCCGGGCAGCCATTTAGACCTTTCGCCGATGCTATTCGCACTCCTGGGTTTTTTACTATCATCTCCCGGCGATGTTCGGACTCTTTCTGAGGGAATTAAGAGGCCGAATTACCCCTGATGCAACACCGCTGATATCAGGAGAGGCAATTAAGATGTTTAAAGAATACCACTTCTTTTTTTTTTCTCTGCCGTGAAGGCGAACGGGTGCCTTAACATCAGCTATAACATTTAGAGGTCTCCAAAGACCTCTGTTTTGAAGGCAAGAGGAAGAGATAGGATCCGCTTTCCTACAGAGGTCACCAGCAGACTTTTGAGATCACGCCCTGAAAAAGGACATATTAGTGTAAATGCTTCTAGGTGGCATTAGTTTTCAAATTACCACTGTAGAAAAAGTGTATCATCTTAATGCACGAAAAGGGGCTTCTCAGTGTATGAAAAGTGACTGACAGCTGCGAATAGGATCATAGCCTTCAGAGAAACATGTTGGAGCAATAAGTGTGTCCCAGGAGTCTAACATTTAATTTAAAAAAGGTCATTAAAGGCTAAAACCACCTAAAAAGTCTTGGCTGGTTGAGAACCCAGTCCCTTTCTTTTTGCACCCTAAGCCCACAGAATTGGTATACTTTTGATATAGCCTCAGGTCGTTTGTGTCACCTCAAAATATTCAGGGCGAGTGTCTCAAAGGGACCTCTTTCCCTGCAGGAAGAACGAGCCCATGTCTAGGACGCCTCAGAAGAGACCGAAGCTTGCTGTTCATAGCACCACATAAATTGCACTTGATGTTATCAGTGATGTCAGTGTACACGGAAGGTGTATAATGGATATTAATTATGACTGTTATCACTTATGACTTGTGTAGTGCAGCCAGGTATGCCTGAATTCTTGCAAACACAGCAGCTTTTACACGTGGCGACTCATGAAATGGAAAATGGTCACTCTGCACAGCTCTAATGAGGGCAAGGGTGATTTAAGCTAGCAGAAAGAATCATAATTACTGTAGGTTCAAAGTGATCTTGAAGGAGAGGAAGTTAAAACGGGGTTGGGATTGATCTACTTTCATGCTTTACTCGGCCCATTGTTTTTAATGCCTCACTTTGAACTATAAACAAATGGCTTCACCTGATTTGCACAGTTTTCTGCAGATAATTCCTGAATTTGTTATGGGCAACATGGAAAGTGTGCACAGTGCAAAAATAAATAGCAGGGGAAGGTGCAGCAACAAACCCCCACCCTCTGTAGTCTGTCCAAAAAAAAAAGCCCAAATTAAATCCTGGATTCAAAGCCATCTCAGAGCACAGAGGAGAGGAAAGGGCTCCAAGGTTTGCAGAGGACCGCGTGCTTCCAGGGAAGCTGGTGCCGATGCCCAGCCCCAGCAGGGCAGCTTGGATGCTGCAGCCCTTCCCTCCTGGGGCAGACCTGGCTCTCGGCCCCTCTCCTGGCTCCACAGGCAGAGGGGACCACCAGCTTTCTCGCAACTCCAGCCCCCTGCCAGTAAGGCTGCCGTGGCCTCCAGCTCACATGGCCTCTTCTTCACTGCAGCACCCAGTACATCGGCACCTGGGCTGAGCCCAGGCATGGCAGGGGTAAAACAAAGGCAAAACCCAGGGACTTTTGCGGAGGCACAGAAAGAGCTATAGGCTGCGTCGTCAGCCTGGGGACCCTCTTTTTCTCCCTCTCCTTCGTGACAGTGCAATTCCTGAGCCCCCACCACAGGGCCACTACTGTTGCTGATGGAGAGAGAGGAGACCTGCCTCCAGGGACCACAAGTGCCAGGGAACACAACTCATCAGGCCGGAGACACCCACCCCCCATACACCCACCCACCCAGGAAGCAACTCACTGCCTCAGACCCCTCTTTTTTCAATAACATTGGATGATAATTCAGGTTGAAAATACAGGAAAAAATAAAGGGAGATAACAAAAGTCCTTAAAAAACACCCAGTCTTTTCCAAAATCCAACAGAAAGATAAAGGGTGAAATCCTAGCTTTGCTTATTTCTGTGCGCTTTGCTTTTAAGTTCAGCATGGAGAGGATTTTATCCTTCCTGCATCATCATAAATGGGATTTTTTTTTACCTGGGATGCTTTTGGTTAATTGGTGCATGTAAAAATGTCTCATTGTGGAACCCATTCCTGACCTGAGTGTTAAGAGTCTGAAATGTGCCCGGCTGCCTCATGATGGGTACTTTTTTTCCTGCAAATGTCCTGCAAACTCTCTGACCCTCAGCCAACACCATGGTCAGTAGCAGAGCCAACACATCATGTTCGTCTTGGCAAAGTGAGCCAGACTGCATTAAAATGAGGGTCACTGGAAAGCAAAAAGAACCAACAAAAGTCCCTTCCTTTCTTTATTTTTGTCTGAAAGCTAAAATTTGCATGTTTTGATTCTTCCTGCCAGCCTGCCAAGTCCAGAAAGCACCTAGACATCCCCACAGCAGGGTGGTGAGA
Organism: Aquila chrysaetos chrysaetos; assembly: GCF_900496995.4. Classification (NCBI taxonomy): domain Eukaryota; kingdom Metazoa; phylum Chordata; class Aves; order Accipitriformes; family Accipitridae; genus Aquila; species Aquila chrysaetos. The sequence continues at coordinate 33,798,340 of NC_044016.1, read as the reverse complement.
TGCTTCAGGCGTGCTTCCTTCAGAGGCTATGGCGATAAGCTCTCTGGTACCCAGTAATTTCAACATGATGCTACTTTGATGAGGTAAATTGCAGCCAACTCCCCTTAATTCCTCCCTAGCAGAAGCTAAGCTTCTCATTGTCCTGCAAAGGCTTGGTTTTTTTCAGATTTCTTGATCTAAAAAGTGACTTTTCAAAGAGGAACCCACAAAATGATAAATCCCCTAACTTGCGGCAACCTAATATGTTTTCCTTATTTAAGTGTGGAAAGGCAGAGAGTATGCAGACTGTCATCTTTATTTGGACTGAGAAGACTTCTCTTAGGAGACCTATCTGACCGCCTTTTTGAAACCAGCTGATGTCAATAAAAAGTAACTGAAAGAGCTATTTTATTTTGCCACATCACTGTTAGGTCAAAGGTACACCAGCATCCAGCAGGCCTGATTATGGCACACGACACTTAATGGCTCATGAAGGGATGAAAGTTGTATCGTAGCACCATATCCAGAAGCCCTGCCTCCTCAGCCTCGATGCCCCACTCCTGATATACGCGTGGGTCCACCTCGTGACAGGGCAGTGGCAGATGACGGCAGTCTTTGGTAGTGGTCACGGTCAATGCTGAAACTCAAGCTGTGGAGCCATAGGAGGATAGCAGACCTGTTTTGCCATCCCAAGCCCCCCAGAATGCCTGGCTGAGCTGAGCTGGTGCCTGTGTGCAAGCACTGGCTGGGAGAGAAGACAACTGTGTCTGAGCTCTAGCTGTATGGTGCTGATGTTGAGCCCAGCCACTCTAAAATCTGGAGGTAGTTACCCCCAAAATCACAAGTTTGATTATTCCTTTCATAAAATTTTTACAAATGGGACTTCTGAAAATCTTTTTATTTGCCTCCTTGACTGAGACTGGCAGAGCTGGATGTGGATTTCTATGTACTAACTTTCTTTTTCCTAGACTGGAGAGAGGATTTTCACTGTACCCTTTCCCTCTGGAGCTGGGCCTTTCAGTATCAATCCCAAATATCTCCTGACCATGGTCAACTCAGTCAGTCCTGCAAGAAAGCTCAGCTCTCTACATGAAAACAAAATGGCCAGATTCTCAAAAGCCCATGTTTCTCTCAAGGCTACCACGGGTGGACAGGTACCGTGGCACTTGATGACTCTGTGTTTCAGCATGCAAAAAAACAGAACACAAATATTTCAATAAGATGAAGAGACTATCATGACCACCATGTCTAGCCCTTCGAGGAGCTGCACTACCATACCCTTCTGCTGATGTGAAGCAACACTGTCTCTGGAGAGACAGAGGGCTCTCCTCTAGCAAATTGCTTCATGTGACAGAGGCCAAAGTTTTTATGTGTTTTCTGAAAGCAGCTAAGGCAAACAGTCAATTCAGCTAAACAGTCTCGGCCACAGTACATCTGTGCTTAGTTTTGGCTTAGCAGAGCAGAATAACACATGTACTTCTCCTCTCTCTGTCCCACTCCTAACCTAAGATGGTGAGAAAAATAGCTGAATTACAGAAGTACCTTCTGAACAGAAGTATCCTGTGACAGTGCAAAATCTGCACAACTGGGAATTCCAGTCAAAATGAACTCACAGACCCACATGATTTCCTCGTGAGCTGACTTTGTGGGGAGGGTTTTTTGTCTTAGTTCTTGCTGCTGTTGTTTTGTTGGCTCCTCAGATCAATACCCTTTACTGATCTCACTTTGGACATTTTTAGAATCAAAAAGGGAGAAGAAACAAGAGCTGCTAACAGAAGCGAGGACATTTCCTCCAGGTCAGTGCCAGATTAATAATTGCAGTTTCCTCCTCTGGCCCTTCCTCTCCCACTGCTGGAAGAGGTGCCAGCACCCGGTGCAACGGCAGTGCCACACACCCAGGGTCACTGCCACTGCTGCTGACAACAGCAACACGGACATTTCTTCAAGTGCCTCAATGCCTTAGGGGCTGAGATCCTGTTTTCCAATGGGATTTAAGGGTCATCAGCATCGCTTTTTGTAGGCACATATAGCTTGCTCCAGGCTGCACCAAGGTGATCCAAAACTGCATGCCTGTATTAGCTTGGGCTTAAAGCAGGTTAGCCAGCCCAGGTGCCTAAGGCAGCCTCTGCAGCTCCTTAACACGGTCACACCAGTTTGATGAGGTCCGTTTCACACCAACTCCTCAAGCCGTAGGCATCGTCCCACAAAATGCCACAGAGATGCGCCCAGAAGACGCTGTACATCACTGCAAGTTGGAGACTCTTGGGGCATGGCTGCTCCTTGCAAAGGAGGGCAGCACAGCCATCTCCAAGGCAGCACTGCCAGTCGAGGCTTCAAAGCAGGGCAGAAACGCTGCTACAGGGTGCTGTACCGCAGCTATTCAGCCTTGTCACACTGGTCCCAGCACCTGTGGAGCCAGCCCTGATGTCTGCAACACTGCAAAACCATGACCGAGGCTCCACTCTCAGAGAGTTTGTAAACTGCACACATTGTCTTTCAACACTTCAGTTACCTCCTTTGAGGTTAGTTACACCAAATTTGCCATCCCTTAGTTCTCACTCTACAGACCAAGGTAAAGAGACATTGATTAGTTTGCACTGTGTTCTTCAGTTAATTTAAATAATTAATGCACATCTCCATCACTTTCTCTGTTGTTATATAAGCTTTTATTAATAACACTTAGCCTCTTAGCAAAAAGGCTAATTTTTCTCAAAAACATTTCAGTTTTAGCAAACCTCTAAATTTTGATGGAAATCTCTCTTTAATTATCCTATTTCAGCCTTGGTTTCCAATTAATATTTTCCAGCATTTGTTTTTACTTTTGTTTTAAAGGATTCGTTTCCCCTTCACTTATATTGATTGGTTTGTCTTTGTCACTCCAGGCAGGTTTCTAGAACTAGATATTTCTGACACTGAAATGGTTTCATTCCCAAGGATGAAAAGGGTCCATAAACAAATTTTATCACCCAGAGGAAAGAAGGCACCTTCCAAGTTAAAAAAGGCTCAGGCAAGTCTAACCACCATTTACTGGATCAGCAGTGGCTGAGAGATGATCATATTTGACCCAGAATTTACACCAGCACCCTGGATTTGGAAGGAGAGTTTGCTTCACTTTCCTACTCCGACACAGACTTTCAGCATGACTGTGGGTAAAGTCCTTAGAGCATTTAGGGCATTTGGCTTTGCAAATCAAAGACCCAAAGAGCATTGTGTATCCAAATTTCCAAATGTCTAGTAATAGAGTCAAAATCTTTGAAATTAAAGGGGTAATTAGCCCAAGAAAATTGCAAGTTGCCCAGACATGCAGCAGTGCCATGATGAGCCACATGCACACACCAGTGTGGTGGGAGAGAGCTGGGCTGCCTCTGACCCAGAGCCATGTAACCCCATGGACCAGCATCAAAGTACCCGAGAGCCACCGCTCCCTGACCGTCAACCTGCTCAGGCTCCCGTGCATCTGCAAATTCACGTCTCAGCAAATGTTAGCCAATAATCAAGGTTTACTATTTGTTTGTTAGTCTGACAGGGTGGAGCCGGATGGGTTTTCTTTTTCCTGTCTTTAGTCATCTGGTTTTTAAACAGTTGTTACTGTCATACTTCTGTTTCTTAGTTAATCTTAGAGACAATGACATAATTTCACTGAATTATTAATATTTCAAACATATTTGTGTGGTTTGCGCAGAGCTCAATGACAGGATAAATTGCATGCTGTATTGTTCTAACTTTCTTAAAATATCTCTTTGTAGTTTAGAAAAAAAAACCAAAACTATTTTAAGAAACTCATTCCTGGACTGTGCTTGTATCACCAAAAGCCAGTGCCTCTCCCCAGTTTCCCAATGCAAAATGAGACCAGAGCACGTATGAAACCGGTGGCCATGAACCGCTCCTCGCCACGTCGTGCAGGCAAAGCGCCCAGAGCACCGCGCACCCGGCAGCGCTCCTACGGCCCTTGGGTGCACGGTGGAGTGAGGCCAGCCCCAGAGAGAGGGAACACAGGCAATGGGCTCGCTGCCCTTCCCAGGCAGCCTTCCCCGAGCAGGGCTGGACCCTGCGGGCACTGCTCTTCAGCAGCACTCAAGGCTTGGTCTGCAACCGCAGGTCGTCCCATTTCTGCAGCGGGGACAGCGGACAGACCCCCAGCTGGTGCCCACCTTGCAGGGTCCCAGGCAAACCCGGTGCCCAACATGCAGCCCCGGGACCCTCCTCACCTTGCTGTCCCCCGTGAGCAGCCCAGCCAGCACTCCGCTCCCGCGCGAGGTCGGCATCCCTCTCCCGGGCCGCTAATTGGCTTGGATGAGCGTCATGCGGCCAGGCACACACATGTGTCCCATAACCTAAACCATCTGCGAACATTTTAATTAACCGATCCCCAGCTCCTCTGTGCTGCCATTGAAAAGATCCCGCCCTGGCCCCAGCCGAGCCTCCCCCGTGCAGCCCCGCAGCTCCCCTCCCCACCCAGGAATTCGCAACCACAACTGTACAGCGTGGGCCCCCCGGCCCTCCGCGGCCGCGCGGGAGCAGCCCTCGGCAGTCAGCGAGGAGCAGATGAAAAGGGCTCCTTCCATATGTGTCTGCCGACACGGACCTACAGGGTAGGCTCCACGCACAATAGATAACAGGAGGCTCCTTCTCGCAGCCGCTCGGCTGCGGGGTCTTCCACGTCACATCGTACGTGCAGGCGTCAGACACCCCTCTGCCGCCCGTCGGTACACAGCTTCTATCAAAAATGGCTGGAGAAAAAAAAATGTCCATCTGTGAAGCCACATGGATGTACATCAAGAGAGGATTCAGCGTACTGCTGCTGAGCCATGAACTGCTGGAAAAATACAGCCGTGCCAGCCCCGTACTCTCATTACTCTCCAGGGATGCAACTTTACTCTCTGCCTGGTTTTACATTGCAGCAAAGTGAAGTTTTCAGTGGAAGTACTCGAATTCAAAGGAGTTGCTCTGGAGGCTGGAGGGAAATCCAAAGTCCCCGAGACCTAATCAAGATCAGGCTCTAGATGGAGGGATATGGGCGCTGTAAATGCAACAAGGCTCACAAGCAATATTTTCACCAGAACAGGAAATTTGCACTGGCATGCTAGGTTTGCAGCTGGTATAAATGAGCACAGCTCGTTAGCAAAGAATTTGGTGTTGCCTGTCCAGAGGCAGGACACCCTCACTGGAGGGTCTGTTCCTCTGGAAGTCACTTCCCTTGGAAGTCTAGACCTGCAGGATGTTTTATGAAATCCCTTGACTATGGGATTCCTGTTGCTATGTTTAGAGAGAAGTTTTTAAGATGTCCACCATACAGCAACAGCCTAAGCTATTACTGATAAAACTTCATTTAACGTGGTCTTTGATGCTAAGCCCTTCCCACAAGGAAGTGAGAAAATTAAAAATCTGAAGAGTCACTGGACAGAGCATAAAATCCATCTTCTGCTGATGTGAGCGATGGCACCATATGCAAGTAAGCTGAGATCCAGAGCTTTGGCATATCTTATCAATGTAAGTGTCCAATCTTGCAGGTCTCTTCAGTGCAGAAACACCCTGACTAAAGTATGAGTTTCCCAAGTGCAAAATCTGTAGGATGAAGTCCGAGCCTGCATAAATCGGCTTTTGGACTGGATCCTATTTTCTTTTGCAGGTGGATTTGCTTAACCTCACAGACCATAATACACTGATATTGAAAGTAACGCCTTGTAATATGCTGAGATGATTCAGAAGCAGACCTTTAAATTGTAACCAGTCTCTAGTCCAGATGTGAAGCTCCAAGCTGCAAGTTGCATTTGCTGTCATTTTCTCTTCTAACCATGGAGACCCTTCAAACCAGGCCAGTTTTGTAGCTATTTAGATCACTGCAGAGTCTCATTCCTGCCCCTAACCCCAGTGAGGAACGTTTATCCCTTACTTTGTGTCCCGTAGAACATAAATAATGCTCCAACATACAGTTTCTGTGGACTAACTCTTCTGCCCACCGTTGTGAAATGGAAGAAGCCTGGCTGAAGAATAGTACTAAGCGCCATGACCATGGTATTTTTAAATTTAGCAGAGGTGGTAGTGCATCTCTTGGTGCTCCCTGGGGACCCTACTTTGGCAAGGTACCCCCAGAAAGCAAAACCTCACAAGTTTGCTGGCATGGGGGATGCTCATTGCACAGACTCTTGCAAACCAGCTTTTAATCAAATGAAACCCATGCCAACAGCAGCACTGTGCTTTCTGCAGTTGTTTGGGGGCAATTCTTGGCTGCTTTTCTATTTCACCTTTCACTGGTAGCTCTCAAAATGGTTTCATATAGGAGATCAGCAGTATCACCATTTTATAGGCAGATAAACTGCACAGAGCAGTGAGAACAGCCTGGTTTAGGATGGAATATTGACAGCATACTGCTCACCAGAGCCCCAGCCTAGGGCTTGAAAAAAATTGGCTTAGATCTACCTGGTCACAAGCAGGGTTTTCCTGCACATTTCATATGATGGAAATACTGCAGTCTCTCACTGGCACTAGGGACCACTGATACACAGAAAACAGGAAGGGAAATTTTTTAACAAATGAAGCTGGGACATCAGTTTGTCTGGATTTCATATGAAGTCCAGCCCTCCAACAACCAGCCTGCACTACCAATAAGGCTGTCACACATCAGGGCTTCAGATACTCAACAGGTTCCAAACGTAGATCTGTGCTGCAAAGTTCAGCGCAACTCCTGTGCCATCTCAGTTGACCCTGCCTGCGGTGAAGCAGGGTCAGACCCTAAGGGTCAGACCCCCTACCCCTACCCCATTACCATATGAAGTCACCCCACAGACCATAAATAAGAGCAGCAGTGGGGCCAGGCAAGCACTCCTGCTGGGTTCAACAGTAGAAGTAAAACCCCAGTACCATTCACTCATGCACTGAAAGCCTCTCATGACTTTGGAAATACTTATATTTTCCACTGCAGTGAAAGCAACATCTCACCTGTGTGCAAATGTGGAAGATTGTCCCCACCAAACAACTGGCTTTGACCCCTGGAAGGAAGCTCAGACTGCTGAGGGCAGGCTGGGAAGGACAGTTTATCTCTCAGTGTACTCAACTCCCTCTGAATCATTCAACAGCCCATCTTGCAGTCCCGTTGGTCCCTTGAATCCAAAGGTCTCTCATAAGGGATGTTTGCACATCTCTCACCAAAATCAGTGACAGCAGCACACTGGTCTCACTCTGAATAAGGTATAAACATTGCCCTCAAGGAGCCGAGTCCTTTGGTTCCTGTCTGATAAACACAGGATACATTTTTAAGATCAACATTCCCAGTCATCCTGCAGCTGAGTTTTGTGTGCGTCTCATTTCTCTCCAGTGAGATTTCAAGGGTGACTCAGAAGCTTTGAGTGAAGCTGGAGGGTTTTGGAAAACAAACTCATTTTTGTGCTGCCACTTCGCTTGCTTTGGCTTTCTGGGCTGTGCACACAGAAACTGTGCTATGCTGTCAAAAATGCTTCTGATTCATAACCTCCACCAAAAGCATGAGTAGAGCACCATCACGAATCGCATAGCCCGCTGGCCACTGGGGAGGATTCATTGGCCTGCTAATCTGAACTGGCTGATCCTAAACTTCCACTTACCATTGCATTCAAATGCACTGCTGAGTTATTTGACTCCAGCATAGACTCAGGGATATTTTTCTTGTCTTATAGTTTTGTACTGACTGAGCTAACCCACAGGATAATTATTAAGGCAAAGAGCTTAGCAGGATTCTAACAAGGATTAAACATTTATATGATTCATTAAAATATCCCCAGTACCACTGGCTGGGATAAAAATGTATAAGGATTGTGTCGTAATTACAACACCGGGCTGCAGCCCAGGAATCTCTGTGAAAAGAAACCCTGAAAAATGCTGCTTGAGGATGTCAGAGCTGCACCCACTGAAGTGCATGTTTCATTGGAAACCCAGCCTGAAATCCCATTGACTGGCACATCCTTGAAGTCAGGCCCATATGGAAGCAGCTGACTCTTGGGACAAGATTAGGAACAGCCAAATAACTGACTGGAATATAAGCACAGCTCCGACCAATTATGGGACTAGCCTGCCCCAGCTGAAGAGCCAGTGCTTTAAGGGAGAAACTTTGTTGTTGCTCAGTAGTGAATTGACCAAAACTGAAGAGGAAGAAGAGGAAGACAGGGCAGAGAAGACTCGGGAAAAGAAAAAAAAAAAGGAAGAGGTAGGTATTATGCCTTTTTACCCAGTGAGGTTTGAGTACTCGATCAAATACGGGTAATATCAGTGTGGATCTCTCCATCGTCTTAAAGACTCCAAATCCACATCTTTTTCCTGCTAGGAGAGTACACGCACTGCCGGGCTGTAGCAGGTTCAAGAGGAAAGGTGTTCTCAGCCCCTTGCTGACTCTGCTTTCTTGCTCTGAATACCTGTTCAGGACTAGAATGTAAATATTCCTCTCTGGGTACATGTCATCACTTCTGAGCTGGAAGTCTTTCTTGTTTGTCCCATTTCTGGGGAGCGCTTGGATGTGCTGTGCAGAGTGGGACTGCTGCATGTGGGAAAGTCACCTCCAGCTATTCTCTATCAGATGAGGTGTCCTTGTTGCAGAGAGCACATATGGGAAGACAAACAGAAAGTCCAATTACTTGCCCAGCCCTACTCTTTGGTGTCGCCACTATGCAGGAAGGGGCAGGGATACAGAGAAATCTCCATAAACATCTCAGCTTGCAGGAGCATGCCTGCTATTACATCCCCCGCTGAGTAATTGCATATTTACTCCCACAGCCACATGAATCCTGCTGATGAGGAGAGTGGCTGGTACATGATCCCACCTCATCCCAGCTTGTGAGGTACATCATACTCATGAGGAGACCCAGAAGGAGTAACCTGTGCTGGGACTACAGTCCATCAGGTGCCAAGATGGACCGGGGAAAGCATGCAGGTGTAATGTGTCACATCATCACCTCGCAAGGCACGAGTAGCATTGGTTGGACCCTGAAGACCATCCTTTTGCTTAGGGCATGTCATCATATACCAGCATCAGTAATTTTGCACAGAGAAGGATGGCATCCACAAAATCTGAAACTAAGCATTTAGTAAGAAAGAGCATTAAATCAGACAGGCAGGGCACAATGCTATTTGGTTTTGCTGCAAGGAAAAGATCACACTTCATAGCACGGCAAGAGGATGTAGACTGATACTGCTGATGTCTTGCTGTATTGCAATTGCAGTTGTCACACAGCAGAGAACACCAGCATTGGCCAGAGAGCCTAGAGCCTTTCCATTTGTTTTAGTTTGGTTTTCCAAGGAGGCATTACGTGCAGTATCACTCTGTGTGTGTGTGTGTGTCTGTCTGTCTGTTCACCTGTCTGTATATCCACACTCAGCTGTCCTTCTCCCTCACTAGTAACTTTTGAACCTGTTGACCAATTTCAAAGATATTTGACACACAATAAGAGGCCTCCAAGGTATTAAATTCCAACACGTTTTATGAAAATTGGCAGCTGGTTAGAGGAGAAAGACCCAATTAGTGCCCCCATGGAGGTGAAGGCTGCAGTGTGAACATGACCCTTATTAGGCAGTGAAGATCCTCCTGGGAAAGAGATATTATGAATGTCCACAGAGGGAAAAACAGATCAGCACTTACATCTTATTAGACACCAGAGAGTCCAATGCAAGGTTCTGCTAATGCCCCAGGAAACCACCGGCTTCATTAGCTCTGCTGTTCATGGAGCAACAGGTCCATGACCTCCAGTCGGGGCATTTGGAGCCCTCCTTACGCACAGGCAGAGGTAGAACTGAGGAGGAAGGAGGAATCAGTAGGGTGGCAGACTAGGAGAAGGGGAAAAGCCTTCCTCCAACAGCTGCTGAGTGCCTCCCCTGACCACCTCCTCCAGATCTTTCACTGACCCCTCTCAGCCCTCCCCCTCCTCCAGCTGTCCTGAGCATCCCATGGCTCCTCCCAGCCCTTTCATTTCCCCATGTCTTTGCTTTTCCCAAACCGTGTCTCCAAAACATCCCCAAAGAGCCAAAAATCTTCACTGTTGTACCCTAGCTCTCCTCCCTCTCACCTCCTTGGAAATATCCTTTGCTGTAGTCACAAATTAAATGCATAATTTTCAGGCCAGTTTGCCCTCAGATTTGAAGCAGGAGAATTCAGTTTCGCCTGCACTGCTGAGAAACCTTGATCCAGCTCTAGAGTCACGACACAATGAAACGGGCAAGGACATTACATTTATGAATTGGGCTTGTCCTAGGGGAAAAATTCATCCTTCTCATAACCTCACTAAAGTCACAACAGAGAAAACGTAGCCCTAATTAATCCAGCCTTCTTGCATTATGAGAGATAACATAGCCTAGAGAAAAGCATCTGACTCCGATAGACAAGAGGTTCATGGTCTTACATCACTTTGTCACTGACTGGATCACTGCCGTTGAGCACATCCTTTAGCTGCCGTGTTCCCATTTATAAATGCAAATTATAGGATTTATGCTTCAGGGTCCAGATTCTCAGCTCAGATGAGCAAGCATATGCAGACTAAACTTTTGCAACTACAGCTATGTGCAGCCACACTGGCTTCACTAGTTTGCTGTTGAGGAGTGCAAAGAACTTACGTTGAAAGGCACTGAGTGAACTGCAGGCTCACAGTAACACAGATGTCCTCCAAAGGTCTCCTTGGCTGTCCTTCAGCTCCTATCCCTCGTCCTTCCTTGGGAAAACAGCTTCCTTGTTATGAATCATGCTGAACTCCAGCCCTTCCCTCCATGCTCCTGTTCCAGCTTTCCCCCTCCCTTCCCATTCCTCAAACAACAACAACAACAAATGTTATCAGAAACTTTAAAAACCATTTAAAATCATAATTTACCTTTTTCAGTGAGAGGAATATAATGGAGTTCTATGAGGTCAGGAACAACAAGGGAAGGCAAGAGAGGAGCCTCACAGGAAATCATTTGGACTCTCCCTCTCCTCATCTCTGCATAAATATTTAGCTGAGTGGCATTTGTGATGGAGATTTATCTTGCAGAAGAGTTCTGATAGAAGGTCAGACAGACAGATAGGTAATTGATCACAGATATTTTCACATCTACTTAATTAAGTGAGCATCTAGTTAATTAAACAGTGAAATATTTGAAAACTCTGCAAATTGTGCAATGAAGTCACAGCTGGCTAACAAAGCAGTTCTGACATGCCACCGGTGAGTGCTCTGTTCAGAAACCTTTGGGAATTTTGCATACTGATGTGAAGATTACCCAGCAGCACCCAGTGGCTCATTATAGTTATCATGAGATGAAACTGCAAGGATTTCAAAGAACCTCTTCTCTGTGGGTCCCAGCAAGGTCTGGGACACAGTTGCAGTAGTGATGCTCCTGGAGTGAACAGAGGGACTTGTGTATTTCAATTGAGAATGCTCCAAGAAAATGCTGCTGTCACTGCACAACTCTCATGTACCCACCAGCTGTCTCCATTTGGAAAAGACAATCTTCATTTTTTAAAAGCAAAATATTTACAATTGTTCCAGTCTGTCCTTACAGAATTCTCCCGCCTTGCATATAGATTTTCATGGAGCTACAACATAGGGATCTGATGATCCCTCCAACTGTCTCCATCACTAGCTGTCAAATGTTGGCATTCACAATTGTGCATGCTTCTAGACATAGTACTTCACCAGTATTTCAGCTGATTGACTTTAAAGTCAAACACACATGGTTCCATACTAAGGATTTGGTGGAGGGCCATGTCTGATAACAATACGTATCCTGGAAAGGTCCAGGTGTCTTCACAGGACTAACCTGGAAATCTCACAAGGATGGGCTCCCCAGCCCTTCTGCTCTTCATGAAGGCCACTGCATTTGCTCAGGCTATTAAAAGGCAAAGAGTCTGAGTCTTATCTCAAATCGATTTTTCACTAGTATGATCCCAATTATTTCATTAGGGTTGTTCGTGAGTAATGACTCAAGGGCATGCCAAGGAGGAGTGGATTAGACTCACTGAGTTTCCTCTTGGCAAAAAACAGGAACAAAGAAAACCAACTACTCACACACACGTTTTCAGAGCTTTAAAAACTTCTGTGTGACATTCAGTTTTGGGAGTAAGCAAAGGTTTGGGAACAAGCTTTTTTCTTCTTAGCCATTTCTACCTTCCCTTCTCAACCCCTTCCCTTAGCTTTCTGGGCAATCACCTCACATTTTCTGCCAATCCCTCATCATATCTTTATCCTGCCTTTCCAGTTTGCTCCTGTTTTGGCCCTGGGCTGTTTCACTTATGCCATGCCCCAGAGAGATTGTCCTGGTTTAGTCATCATTTCTACATGTACCAAGCTTTGGCATGCATACAGGAAGCAGAAATGTTGCCATATGGATTGGCTGGCCAGTCACAGGCCAAAAAAAACATATTGTTGTTACTGGGGAGCTCTAAGGGCCAAATGCCCAAACATAGTCAGGCTCCAAGGATAGATCACATGGAAGATGTTGGTACCTAAGACAAGCCTTGGGCAGACTTAAGATGCTGACCTCCAAAGCTAGACTCCAAAGCCATCCTCTTAATCTGACACCGAGCTCTTGAGGCCCTCCTTGGTTTGACATGACATTTCCTTGTGCACGGTCCTCACAGCACAGTCTTCTGTCCACACACGGCAAAGCCACCCCATCTGAATGGTCTCTGGGCTTGTTTCTGTCCAAGCACAGCTGGGAGCCAGATTCCAGGTAGACCACCGTCAACTTGCTTGGTAATGTCAGCTAGGGTAGCGGGGAAAAGGTTCTCGGGACAATAAGTTTTCTCAAATAGCATTAAATTCATCACAAAACATTGATCTCAAGTAGGTTATGGCTACATTCACTCAGAAACTCATGCTAAGATGTTCCCTCAATTAAATAAAAATCCATTGACCTCCACCGGATTGTGCTAGTGACTTTGAACCCTCCAATAGTTGGAAGTGCATTGAATCCAGTTCTTTCACCTAAACAAGAAACTTGATCACCTGGCGGTAGTATGAAAAGCAACCGTGTGGGGCTGAAGTATTCTTTGTATTTTATAAGAAAACGGTGAGCCCTATTTAGCTTTTCCATAGAACAAGGATAAGCAGACACCCTCAGGAAGGGGTCTTTTCCTATCCACACTCTGAACTGATTGCAGGTGGTATATCTCAGATAAGGAGTCACTTATGCCAAGCTAACATGCCCTTGACTTTCAGCAGAGCTTATTAGCAACCCTCTGATATGCACAGGGCAAATTTGAATCTTTCCGGTCTTTTCAGGTCTAAAGGCCTGAATATATGAATAGGATGGAAGACATACACTGACCTTTATTCTTTTGTTGGACAATTCATAATGAATAAAAAGCAGAAACAAGGACTGGTTGCTAAAACATTTGCAAGCACAGAAAACAAGCAAGCATACTTTTCTCTGGATATTTCCAATGAAAAATTCGATCATTCTCATCTGCAGTGAGGGTGGCATTTAATCTCAAATTGGAATTGTACATTCTGGCATTTGCTCTACAATGCTGGGGAAGATAAAGGGCAGAAAGAAGGGAGCCTGTTGATGTTGAATGATCGCATATTGACAACATGGCATTGTTGTGCTTGGGGAGGGGCAGAATTATGGACCCACCACTGGCGCTGCTGGGCCTGGGCTGCTTTCTGCCCTCCCGAAAGCTACCAGCAGTGTGGTAGAGCGGTACCCACCGTCATTTGACTGTGCACAAGCTCTTCACAAACGGCTACTGGTTCAGCAGCATCTCCTCAGATGACTGCAACTGCATCCATGCTCCTCTGAAATGGAATAAAAGCACAGAATGGCAGGGACCTGTGAGATCCCCTTTTGCTCTGACACCCTCTCAGTCACTTTCTACCCCAGGGCTGACTGAGGGAAACCACTTCATGCCAGCTGCAGAACTAGAATACCTGCAGAACCAGAGGACCTGGGTATTTGTACCTCAGTATGGACCCAAACAAGGGCTGGCCTTATTTCTTATTTTATTATAACCTAGCAAAAATTACGTGTATCTCCAGCAGCCTGCAGTGTGTCCCAGCTACATGCTCTCCCCAGCCAAGTACGGCTGCCTTGGCACTCCATTGCTACACTGTGCAGCTCAGGAAAGCCGTGTCTGCTGGTCTCTGCAGCGTGCACGAGCAGGAAAGCCTCCAGTTAAAATTTCCTCCAGCATTTCATGCTGTGCTGGTGTCATGGAATCTGTACTAGCTTCCCTCACCTACAAAAATGTGTGACAAGATGTGGCTGCATTCATGCTATGGCTCTAACCAGTTTCCAGCCTGGTGAGGAGCGTGTCCAGCTGACACAGCTCAGAGCAACTGCAGCCAGTGGCTTCATCCTGAGCTTGGGCTTAGGCAGAAACCTCAATGGAAAGAAAAAATAGGTAAAAGTGACCCATAATGTTCTTTCTTGCAGCATACTCCACTCTCTGGTGCCACACTGAGTGAGGATTAGAATTTATTCCTGTACTATTACAAAAACCAGAAAATAGTTAACAATAGATTTTTCTCTTACAAAAGAATGTGATGAGTACAGGAGGGGGAAAAAAAAAAACCCAGAGTTGAGCCCTGAGATAACCTTCACTTTTGTTTTTTAATGCCAAGCCAGAAATCTTTCAGCTTGAACTGGCTGAGGGCTTAACAGCTAGCTCTCACCTGGAGTAACTTCCCACTATGCCGTGAAGTCAAGCAAGCTGTTATGTTTGACACCAGCTGAAAGTTGGCTCCTGGCAGGAGATCTCCAGCTTTCTCCCCAGAGAGGAGAATACATGGAAGCAACTGTCATTAGATATTGCTGTCGTGGTTTCAGCCCAGTCGGTAACAAAGCACCACGCAACCGCTCGCTCGCTCCCCAACTGCTCCTGCCCCGGCCACGGTGGGATGAGGAGAAAATCTAAAGGCAGGCTTGTGGGTTGAGATAAGGACTGGGAGGGATCACTCCCCACTAATGGTCATGGGCAAAAGACAGGCTCAACTTGGGGAAGAAGCAAAATCAAATTTACTACCAATCAAATCAAAACAAGGATATTAGGAAGTAAAACCCAACCTGAGAACAGGTTCCCCCCACCCTCCCTCCTTCCCGCCTCAGCCCCGCTCCGGGTTCTCTCCCCCTCCTCCCCCCCAGGGGAACAGGGGACGGGGCTGGGGTCGGTTCCTCACACCTTGTCTCTGCCGCTCCCTCCTCCTCAGGGGGAGGAGGACTCCTCACCCGTCCCCTGCTCCGCCGTGGGGTCCTTCCCACGGGAGACAGTCCTCCACGAACTTCTCCAACGTGGGTCCTTTCCGCGGGCTGCAGTTCCTCACAAACTTCCCTGGCGTGGGTCCTTTCCGCGGGCCGGTCTTCAGTCACAGCCTGCCCCAGCGCGGGCGTTCCCATGGAGTCCCGGCCATCTTGGGGGGCCTCCGCTCCCCCGCTCCCCTCCATGGGCTGGGGGGGACAGCCTGCCGCCTCACCACGGGCTGCGGGGGCATCCACCTCCTCCCCTCCTTCCTCGCTGACCTCGGTATCCGCAGAGGGGTTCCTCTCCCATTCCAATCCCCCGACTCACTGCAGGTTCCCCTCTTAAATCTGTTCTCCCAGAGGCGCTACCGCCATCGCTGACGGGCTCGGCCTGGGCCAGAGACGGGTCCAGCTTGGAGCCGGGGAAGCTTCGAGCAGCTTCTCACAGGAGCCGGCCCTGCGGCCCCCTCCCCTGCTACCAAAAAAAAAATCACACGACACAAACCCACAACAATTGTGTACCCCATCATGGATGTGGGACACTGTGTATGTATGTGATACTGTGATTTAGAGGTGAGGAAAGCAATTAAGTGGGATATTTTTTCCCTCCCTGCCTCCCTTGTCCATCTATTAACCTGCTGTTAGTGGGGAGAAGAACTCCGGGTGTCCATCAAAGGGGAAGAACAGAGTTGCTGTATATAACGCAAAGGTCCATGCCAAGTGCAGTACAGCTTCATCAATTTAAAATTAATTTTTAATTCTCTTTTATTTTAGTGTTCTGCTGAGAAGATGTGTCTCTCCTTTCATTCTTTGCTTCTTTTGAGACAACAGAATGATTCATCGCTGCAACACTGTCAGCTGTAATAGCCTTACAGTAACAGTTAAAAAAAATAAGTTGCAGTAACAGTTCATAGGAACTTTAATCCATTAACGAGAGGGACATTGTGCTGAGAGGACATAAAAGGTATCCTTTATATCCTCTCAAGACAGTATTCCTCAAATTCAATCCCCCTGCCCCCACTATATTTCTTGCTTTGTTACCTTTCAAGGAAAACCAAACAACTCTACCCAAATTCCTAATCATAATTTTCAAGCTAAATGATTAAATTAGTTCTTACTAGCTCCTTTATAAGAAGACCAAGTTTAATTTTTTTGACAATCACAAAGTTTCTCCAAAGCTGTTAGTCTTTGACTGTAACTTGTGGCCTAGCACATGATAGTCTCTGAGATAACAGGCTGCAGCGTCAGGGCGACTGAATCAAAATTTATTACTTTCATAGTCATGTATATAACCACCTATAGGTCATGGAATTCTGCATACATGCATATGCTGAATGATGTGTACATACAGCAGCCTTGGACAGGAATTAACAACCTTTCAGAGAGCAGGGAGTGATTTCTACGTATCTCTATGATCTTCAGAAAGGAAGCCCTGGGCGGAGATTTAATCACATGTCATTGTCTGCTATGCATTCATAAAAAGATGGACAATTATGGCAATTGAAGGAAACCTATCATCAACTCAGAGGAAAAGACTATTTTTCTGAAGCATACAAATTCAGTCTTTTATGACAAAATGACTACTTAAGGCTTAAAACTCTAATCATTACCACTTGCTTCCTAAAATATCCACCTCCCTTTATCTGCGCTTTGAACTGAAAACACAAAGCTCTTGAAATATTTCTGGTCTCTGAAGGGGTGAACGTATTTTTTTCCTTATGTCCCAATTCTGCATCCAGGTAGAGTTGGGGGGGGGGCACCATTTCTTCTCTCTTAATGCCAAGCAAATGGCCCTGGGCACAGCCGGACCCCTCAGGAGCTGGCCCGTTCCCGGCTGGGGAAACAGGGGCATCGGTGGGGTACCCCCATACAAACTAGCTGCCACCACACCCTGTCTTCAGGAAGATGTGGTGTTCATGGGGGATGGTTTTGAAGGTTTAATATAGATTCTGCAACACCTTTCAGGAGAGGAAAGGGGTGCCCAGCTTACCACAGCTGAAAAAACAAAGAAAGGAGGGAGAAAAAAATAAGCCGTTTCCTCTGAGTTCCTCATTTTCACTGCACTTGCCAGCCGCAAGCAAAGGGTGCCCTGTCGGAGGTCGGAGGGTGGGAGGGAAGGAGTAATTCGGCTCCTCGCTGCTGGGACTCGGTTCCCTAGGGGAGTTCAGGTCTCTGGGTTCGGGCCAGTTTCTACAGTCCTTGCTGATGAAAACTGCTTTGACAGGGATACCTAACATCACCCAGGCGTCCAGGTGGCTTCAGAAAGGGGCTGGCAAGCTGGCAGCCCTGCCTCCAAGCTCTGCGGGCTGAGGACAACGTCAGCCTGTGTTTTCCCAAATTCCCGTGCCTCTTCATCCCTCCTCGCCACTGCCCGGAGCGAGGGACATCTGCACATCTCTTTCTTGCCGCTCGTCCCTGCGAGACAGCCAGGGTGCTGCACAGCTCTGGCCCCTACGTGGGTGCGGGTATGAGCACAGGCAGCCCTGCGTGGGGCTGTGCGGCTGACAGCACCTCGCTTTTAATCCCTCTCCTGAGGCACAGAGCAGAGCAGCGGCAGCGCACATCCAGGCTGCTCCCAGCAGCAAGGAATGGCCAATACCTGTTTCGCTGGGGAATCTGCTACCCAGGGATGCCTCTTCTGCGCCTGGACAACTCCTCAAGCAGCAGGTTAAATTGGTTTGCTGATCAGCCACACCATACTGCAGAGCAGAGTTGTTGAGACCCCAGAGGAGGGATCGGGGGTCAGCCCTCACCTGTGTCTGATGACACCCTACAGAAGCTGTCGGCCGCGGCGGCAATGGGGAGCGACAGCAAACTGTCGTGAGACACAACCCATTACATCCAGCGTGCAAGAACAACACCCGCTTCCTCTGTGGGCTTCAAACAGCACAGGGCCCTCAATTACTAGCTGGTTTTGGTGTAAAAAACCATTGAAATAATTTTAGTGGGAAGCCAAGCTCCATCAGGCAGAATTAAAGCTTAAGCAGCTCTTTTTCTAAGCTAAGGACCCCCCCAGTCTGTGCACACCAGGCACCCAGGACCCTCCCCGGGAGCGTGGTAAACCTTGGCATTCGAGAAACAGCGATGTCAAAGCGAACTCTCTCTTCTTGGCCATCTGAAGCTCTTCTTTGTTTTGTGGGGAGGTTACCATTCCCCCTCTGCTCCAGCCGTGGCCAAGCAAGCCAGCTGAGCCTCCCCAGCTGAACTTCTGGTTCAGTGTTTCCCCGAGGAGTTTATTCTGTGAGTAAGGTTGGAAGGGTGGGCTCAGGAGGATATGGGTGGGACGCTGTGGCAGCAAGGAAGCCCTTGTTCACAGCTCATTCGGGGAGGAAACGGGCACTGATCCCAAGGAAATTGTTTTGTGTTCCTGAGCAGTCGGGAGGGCGGTGGTACCGGCCGGCCAGCCCTTTCCCGCTGCTGCAAACGGCTGTCGCTGCAGCAGCGCGCCAACGCAGACACAGCCACGTGGGTCCCAGGCTCTCGTGCCTGGCTGCTCATGCTGCGGCGGGCAACGTCCCCCCGGGACCCGGGGACTAGCAGCCCCCTCAGGCTCCGTGGTAGCAAGCGCTGCTGCTCACCCCAGCAGAATTTCAACACAAGAACAAGCAGCGTCCCGGCTAGCCCTTCTCTTCTCCGAGCGTCTCCCAGAGGCATTGCCGCGCACACCAAAGCCGGGAGGAAAAAGGGTGACCTGCCCAGAGGGAAGCCGGCTCTGCCCTTGTACAAACCACTCCTCTGCCCCGGTCGGACGTGCCGGCTCCCATCCCTTCTTCCCCCGCCACTCTGTCCTTGCCCCTGCACGGAGGTGGCTTGGCCACACTCCTGGTACTGACCCAGAGACGTCACTGCCACCCCGTGCGAGCCCGAAGGCACAGCCACCTCTCAGAGTTTCTCCTGGAAATAAGCCGGGACATTTATTGTCACTTGCGGTCTGGAGCGGGCTGCGAAGGATCCCCATGACTCGCTCGGGGCGGGTTAAATGTAACCTGCAAGCCTGTGGCATGGAGCAAGGAACAGGGCGGGAGCTCTCAAGGAAATATTTTGCTGAAAACAAAACTTTCAAAGCCTTTCAACAGCAGAGCACTGAAAATAGACTTCAGACTCCAAGGGAGGGGGAATGGGAAAAGGTTAGGAGCGGGGGAGAGAGAGGGAGAGAGGGAGAGATCAAACGATCGACGACAACCCTGGGGAAAAAGGGGGCGCAGAGGTTGCCAAAGATTTTTTAAGTCCGTTTCCTGCAGGAGCTGGAGACGAGGAGGGCCAGTTTATTGCAGTTTGGCCTGAGCGGAGAGCTCTGCAAGAGGCTCTTCAGGCTCGCTCCAAACACAGCCATTCATTACCCGCTGCTGCATCCTTCAAAACAGGAAGCGTTGCCAGAGTGTTAATTTATCTCTTAATCGCCGTCCTTTTGTTGCCGTGAAAAATGTTTAGTCATAGATTTAATTCCTCTCACTCCACCCCCCGACATCCCGACCACCTCTGATCACAAACACCACAGAGACAGGGCTTGGTGGCTTTTCTGATGTTTTTACTATAATTTAACTTTCAGGAGATCAGCTAACTTGCTCAGGGCTTCTATTAAAGAGCCCTGCACAGCAACAAGAGAGCTGCCCCTGGCTCAAAGTGGGAGTGTAATTCTTTGGGATTTCGCCTTGTCATTATTCTTTCTTGCTCTTGTTATTGTCTTCAGTCCATCCTCCCCAGCCCCAATTTACTTTAAACAGATGTCTTATTTGTTCATAGCATGCTGAGGATTTGCCCTGGCAGAGATCTTTTTTTGTATTTTGTTTTGCCTTTTTTTTCCTTAAATGTGTTTTAAATTTTGAGAAGAGCCCATGAAACAATAGCAGATGTGTTGTAGCTACAATTAATTGGATAATTAACTTAATTCATGTATTGCATTTTAGGTTTGTGTTTCTTACGCAAGGGTGTGTGTGCGAGAAGCTGGGGTGGGCATGAGCGGAGAGGAGGAAGAGAAATGCTTGTTGGGGAGGTCCCGGCCATGGGTCCCCCAGCCAAGGTGCATGAGCAGAGGGGAGAAGGGAGCGAGGGGAAGGGGCCACATGGTTCAGCGAGGGCCGGGTGATTAGAGATGCAGCCAGTGGTGAACACGGCGGTTTGGGCTGTAACGTCATCCTGGGAGTCTGCCCCATCGGGCATGCTCACGGGGGGCTGTGGGGTGTACGGGCAGGGTCTGGGGGAGTTCAGATCCCCTAGGGTGGGCTAAGCCTCCCCTGCTGCTCTTGGAGGTCAGCAGCGGGATGCATGGATGACCCGTTCCTGCTGCCGGGGCCGTCGGGATGTACCAGGGATGGACCCGCTCCCCTCCCAGCCCCAGGCCAGCTCAGCACCGGGCTGCCCTGTGTTCGGAGCTTGTGTCTCTAACCCACCTGAACCACAGCCAGGGCAGGCAGGACCCTTCTGCCTCCGTGTGCCCCGCCAGACACCCCCATATCTCCTTCAAAGCCATGCAGCAGCCGGTGCTGGCCCACAGCCTCGAAACGACGGTGAGCTCTCTGCTGTGCGCTGTCTGCAGAGCCCGGGATGCCCGCGCTGCCACCCAGGCAGGCCAGGCATCCTCGGACGCAATTATTGTTCCTTGGTATGGAGCCCCACCAGGCAAGACAGCTCCGGCTGGGCTGCACGCCCGCCCAGTGGGAGGGTCAGGATCTGGCCCTGAGTGTTAACAGCCTTCCGTGTCTCCCACTTAAAGCTTTTTCAAAGTCCTGCCATGGCTATTTCATGTTGGTCCTGGCTGCTATCACTCTTCCTGTGCAAATGGTCCCGGTGTCTTCGGAGGCAGCTCTGTCTACAAGGCACCAGGGTATGTTCTGCACCTCCGAAAATACCCATTGCAGCTTAGCCTGCATCCACCCTCCGGAGGACTCAAAACATTTCGCAAATACAAAGCTCTCAAGACAGGTACAATGCCCATGGCCCCAAAATGCAAAGAGCAGAAAAACCATTCAGAGCAGACTTTCTGAAACTGCCCCAGACTGCTGAGCTGAAACAACCTCAAGAACCATTTTCTACCGGCAGTTTGGTGATTTTTCAGCACTCAGCTTTTGTGTGGGGCATGACAGCAGAGGCTTTGGAGCGGGGTCGAAGCAACATGGTGCCCAGTGCTTTATTTCTGCCCTAGTTCTAGCTCTGAGTAGCTGAACAACACAAGCAAGAACAAGGCTGGCGACTCCCAGACAAATTTGGACTGGATCCTGCAGTGAGCTCCAAGCAGGCAGACAGCATCTACCCAGAGCTCCCCTGAATTCCCAAGGCTGCCCGCACTGTGCTCAGGGCAAGACCAAGACTTTGGCTCTTAGTTACAAGTGCCTAAGTGAGACCTGAAGTTACTAATGACACTGCAAGCATTTTGGAAAAACAGACGAGCAGAGTTGCCCTTAGGGAACTTCACAGCATTGGTAGAAGCATCTGTCTTTTATGCACTATGCCTTACAGCTATCAGAAGAACAACAACAAAAAAGCATTTTTGTTATAAAAATAGATTTTTTTCTATAAAATTTGCAGTAGAAATGCATCCCAACAAGTCATTCACAAAAACAAAACCAAAAAACCCTCAGACTGCTCAGATGAGAACAAATGATACTGCTAATTGCAGTGTACAAATGCCAGATATTGGCATTTAACTCTAACTATGCTAAATGCAAATGTCAGCTGGAATGACACAGTCCGGCTTCATCACCCAAGGCAAGATTTCCAAGCCAGGCGTAGACGGATCCAAATTTCCTACATTTTTTCTTTTCTTCTCCTGTGGCAGCAGATGAGGGCAGAGAATGGAACTATTTAGCCTTCAAAAAGGCTGGGAATGGGAACCCACAGAGATCCTGGTTCATGCTTGACTAACAAATTACGGTAAAAACACAACATCACTAGTAGGGCTATTGGAGACAATTATACCCAGAAGAAGTCCTTAGAAGAGGCTAAAAAGAAAATCCCATTTAAACTAAAAGGGAAAATGTTATTCAGTGCAACATTTTTCTGCTTATTTCCTCCTGGTTTTTTTCCTACCGTATTCAGTTTCTTCTCTTGCTTTCTCTTAATTTGGGGTCTGCAAAGTTGCCAATTATTCTTTTATTCTTTTTTTTTTCCCCCACAATGCCATCAATATTTGGTGCTTTTCTGGAATCCAGAGCACCTGGATTGATGGGATTAAGGAATATTAGCTGAATTCAGGCAGGGAAGAAAGAGGCATTTAGTCTTTGTGGTGGAGGAAAGAGCTCAAACTCTCCGTGTACATCAGTGAAATAAATAGCTATACCAGTGAATCAAGTACAGCCTGTAAGGCTCAAGAACCAAAAGCAAGTAAGAGGAATCCCAATGCTTTAATGTTTTGTTATTGCACATTATGATTTTTAAGGCAGCTGCACCAGCCGGGATGGGAGGGAGGGAAGCTGAGCCGTGATTTATGAATACTTAGGGCTCATATTACTGGCATCATTAATCACAACTGCTGATAAATTAATCCACCTTCTAATTTGTGTGCAAGTAGAGGAAATACGTTTCAGATACGGTGCTCTTACAGCTCACCGCAAAGGGCCATTTTTGAGCCTTAAGGACTACAGCAGTTTCTCCTGGTGAATGAGCCAACACCAGCCAATGGTGAGGACAATCCAGAAAGCGGCTGCTGTCCTAAAGGGAGCTCCCAGGACAGGACACCAAGGAAAATGATGGAGCCGACCACAGTTTAGTGCTATGGTGGCTAATCAAAACTCACCTCTGACCCGCACTGAAATCTGCGCTCCAACCAACCACGTTTGAACTTTTTCCAAACCAGTTTCCTCTAAATCTATGGAGGACATTCCTTAAATTTTAATGAAGGCCACAAGTTTTCATTTCTCAAGTACTCAGAGACAGAATGAAATGACCACATATGGGAAGGATAAAAAAAGCAGTTGCTTAGCTGGGGTGATTTTCTAATGATGAACATAGACAAAATGAGAATTTAGTTCATTCGCAGGCCCTTGATGATAGCTGTATACAGACACAGAAGCATGAGACAGTTTTGAGAAAACAACTTTTCAAACTGTTTTTTATTCACCAGGGTAATTTTCTGTCATTTTAAAAGGTTTTAATGGCTCTTCCTGAGCTCTGGAAAATTGCATTTGTGATATCTAAGTTGTCTAGGTTCATAAACAGAAGGAGATAAAAAATGACTACAATATGTTGATTTCAAATAAAAGCAAACTTTGCAAGACATCCTCACATGATTATTTTTCTGTTAATTTTGTAGCATATGCAGAACACCTGAAAATGTGGCTTAAAAGTTCCCTTGACCTAAAACATTGAAATAGGAATGGTCCTATTACTTAAAAATTTCAGTGGTTTCAGACCTTAAGCCTATGGCTAATCCAGGAATGATCTTCATCCATCCTACAATTCAGAATGAAAAAGTGCTATATGTGGAAAGAAGGACTGAAGCATCTATTCTGACAGGTTGATTTGCAAAAAATAATGGTGGCTGTTTGAAAATGATCAGACTTTTTGATTGCTAGAAGCAGTCCCATTAGGAATGCATTAGCAGGCAGAGTGCAGCTGAGGTGGTCAAAAGTGCATTGTAAATGCAATTTATCTTATCAATATCACTTTCCCATATATAATATGTAATGTTTGTATACCTATGGGTTGTCTGGGTATGTGTGTGAGGTGTAGAGAAGCAAGTCCAGCTCTGCTTCCGTTTACTAATATACAGCTATTAAAATTCTGTATAAACATAATTGAAAGCAGAAGTAGATGTGGCATGCATCTATTTCAAAATATAAACTCCACTGTACGAGTGCCATAACTTCTTTGGTATCGTTTTGTATTTCAAAACAATAAGTTGTAAGTTGTTATTTCACAGTAGACAGACAGATGGATAGATAGACAGATGGATAGATGAATCGATCAATTGATCGAATGATCAATCTTGCTTTCTTTTTTATCCTCCAGGAAGTCAAACTGCTTTTTCTCAAATATTTTCCACTCACTGACACCCTCCCTCTTGAGGATGTGTCAGTGAATTGAGTCTGGTATTTCCTCAATTAAGATATCTGAAGTGAAAGCAGAGACAACCCTGCTCCCACTCCCTAATTTTTCCTCTGCCAGCCCAACCTTTTCCCATACATCCTCCCTGCCTACCACAGTGGTGCCAGAATTTATAGCACGGTGAAGAGAAGATGAAGATCCTTGCTGGTCAGCTATCCTGCATTCGGGCGTGCAAAGAACCAGGTGCCATTGCATTCGTGTGCTAGCTCAAGAGTGAAAAAAAACCCCTGCCTTTTCAGGCATGTAAGGTTGCTCAGACTTTGTTGTATCCCCTCTTCTGACGGCGATGCACCAAGAGAGTAGCACAGCAGGGCAAGGAGGTGGGTCACATCCATGAGGATGGGATTCTCCCAGGCACCCCTCTCTAATGTGAAATCTTCATTTGTCATCATTGCCAGTTAAATATTCATTCCTGTTTTCCATCAGCAAGGGAGAGCAGCATGAGGTTTCCTTTGAGCTCTGGGACAAAACAGTCATGGAAATTGTCAACCCAGGGCAAGAACAGTTTTAATAACAGGTCAGGTCTCAGTGATCCAAAGTGCCAGTTTTCTCTTCCCCTCCTCCCCCTTCCCTTGCAAGCTCTCCCCCATCCCATTTCATCAACCCCGGGCAGCCCTGGGCTGTGCTGGCCTTGCCGGGCTCTGCAGGGACTGTTACCGCGTGCCTGAAAACTCCTTCCCAGGTTCCCAGGACCTCAGCGGTTCTTTTAAAGGAGCTGCTTTTCATGAAAGTAAATAGCCATAATTTCTAATCCCTTGAGCTGCAAAGTTAAGGAGAGTTTAAAGCCTGCTGCTCCTACCGCATGGCTTGCAGTCCATTAGAGAAGAAGGGCATCCCCTGTTATCTGACCTTTCAGGAAATTGAAGCGTCTCTTCTGCCGACTCTCTTATTACCCCCAGAGAGCTACTGATGAGATCCGGCCATGAAACAAGGGAGCAAAGAAGAGCTGTGATTTATTTTTATTTTTATTTTTCCAGGGAGAAGGGAGACAGATGGCAGAGCTGCCGCACCTTGGAGCTGTGTGCCTGCCTGCACACACTGCACGTGTACTGACGGGGGTCCAAATCAGTGTGGCAGATCGATCAACACCAGTTCAAGCCTGCCAAGGACCTGGCCCTCTCCATGGAGCTGTGATGGGAAGCTGCAACCCAGAGAGGGGCAGGGGAGAAGGCGAAAAATGTTGGGAATTAATCTTTGAGGGCTATGTATTTTCCTCAGGCTGCAGAGGTTGACATCTGCGATCTGCGAGGCACAGGTACATTAGTTCTCCAATCCACACCAGCCCTAGAGGCATTTTAACACGCTGCTGACTTCTACTGCCTCTTCTGAGACTCTTCCCCCAAGATGGACGCTTACTTTACACAGACTGTCTTGCTGCCTAATATCTACCTGGCATAGCTGAGATATTCCAGCCAAAGGTGAGGGTATTCCTGCCTGTACTCCAGCTAAGCTCTGCCAACATTATGCCCTTCATTGCCCATTCTCTCTCCTGCTTTTCCCAGGAAGAGAGACCAGTTTCGCCCATGCGGCTGAACTGAAGATCAAAGAAGACTCGTCCCACATTTCTCCTTTGCTTGGATATTCAGGCTGAGCTGCAAATCTTGCCTTCAGAAACCCTTTCCGGATGTTTTATTTAAGAACACCCTGGTACACGATAATTAATGTTAAGAGGCCATGTTTCCCTGCTGAGCAGTAGCTTATGTCAGGAGCAGCTCCATTTCCTGCGCTGGGAGGGCATGGGGATCAAGGCGCTGCCCTCCAGGAGTAGGAAGGGTCGGCTCCTGGCCTCCCAAACACCTCTGCCAAGCTGGCAAGGAATTTGTCATGGGACAGCTTAACTGGATTAAATAAACACTAGCATCACGGCAAGAGAGGTACAGAAGAGGACCCCAGTCACTGAGGGACACTAGTGGGTGCTTTTATTAATCTGACATTGATAAAACCTCTGACCCTTGAAGTTCTCAGCCTGAATAACACCTGCTCTGCCAAGCAGGCTTACTTCTTTGTTACAGTCTCACTTTCTTTGTCCTTAGCTGATGTTGGCTTTGCCACAGGGTTCAGATTAATTTCTCTGGCTTAGGGGATGGACATGGAAACAGCAGGCTGAGTTTTATCCCTGCTTCCCATCACATTCCCCCTCAAGGTCTCCTGAGAGACACAAATGTCCCTCTCGGGTCACATTTTAGCTACATAAGACACAGAACTCTAGCCTGAGCCCACCAGGTGGTCTCCTTACAGAGGTCCTGTAGAGACAACTCTTGTCCAGAAAAAGATTCACCCATCCAAAATCAACCCTCTCGGGTTATGTGCACACATCCATCCAGGAATGCCCATTTCTGGGCATGGACTAGCAGAGGGAATTTAAAGAACACGCTCAAACACTGATTTCCCCCGGTTTATACCTCAGGGACACAACTCCAGTCTGGAGATCAGGCTTCCTGGGGTTTAGATGTCTGTCACACTCCGAAGCATAATAATAGCCTCTTTTAGCAGCAAAAGTAGAAGAAACCTTGGCGTGGAGATGGCGAGCTTTGGTGCTTGGTCTTAATATTTTGCAACAGGATTACCTTTGGTAGCATGAAACCCATCTGTCCTGGGGCACGCGGGAAGGCTAAGGGGAAGGTCTGGCTTGCATGGGAGCAGGAACGCTGGCACATGTGTGCAGCATCACGGTGAGCCACCCTTCGCTTGCACCCTCCGGTCTTCTGCACTGACACACCTGGGTGTGCGCATGGTCACTCCAATTCCCTGTCAAAGTATTTTTGGAAGAAAAAAGATAAATGTGTTCACAGAAGATCAGCCGGTCACTCTGCAGTGTTGGGGTTTTTAGTTTTGGGGTGTTGTGGGAAGCTTTAAACACCTGAAGTGCCATTTTTAGTGGAATCAGCACTAGACAAATTCCAGGTAGCAATTTCAGTGCAAGCGGAGTCAAATCAATGTTACAGGATTGTGAAAAGCTCCAACCAATAAACACAGCATGAGAGGGTAGTAATAGTCGGAGGCAAGTATAGCCGTTGCACCTGTATTATTCTGCTATATAAACATTTTACAAGGCCTGGTACCAAGTATATTAAAAAGGATGCCAGATTCCCAGGGCCCTTTGTCCTCTCAAAGCCTCCTCCCCCCACGTCTGGCTCTTTTGGCGATGCTCTCAGCATGGCTCTTTCCAGGCGCCATGAGGAATGATGGGCTAGAAACACCCCCAAACACCCACGCTCTGCCCCACGGGGAGGGACAGGGAGCAGGCAGGGGAGGTCGGTGGGGTTTCAGCTGTACCATGAGACCGAGAGCACTACTCCTGCATTGCACCTGCCCAGAGGCATTGCCCCCTCCCAAGGGATTAGCCCAGATCCAGTGCTGACGATACTGAGATCTCCGTCTCTTTCTCTTAAATAGAAAAGCATGTAGGAACCTACAGGGAGTCAGAAGTTCACAGACCGTCTGGTACTTGCTTGAATTGATGTGAACCTCTGCTGTGGAAATTTTTCTAAGACATGCTTTCTCATGAGCGCGCCACACTTTCAGTCTGGGTGAAAATACCACAAGAATAACCTTTCTCATGGTATTTCAGTATTTATTTTCTGGTTCCTGTCCAACCCTAAATCAGGAAGTGCAGAAGCGTGAGAAAATTTTATAAAAAGAAAAAAAAAAGTTTAATAATGGTTTTTAAGTCTCAAAAAAGTTTCTGTTCTGCTCAAGCCCGAGGCAAAAGTTTTGTTCTTGTTTTATTCCAACAGGTTCATCCATTGTCAGCTGCTTCTGCAAGAGCTGTCACATCGCTGTGAGGCCATCAGCAGAGAGGCTGGGGGAAGTCTTGTGCCTTGCTGTTGACTTCTGATGTGCTACCGATTCCTTAGCCAAGTCACTTAGGCGCTTTCTGTGTCTGTTCCCAGCCTCTCTATGAAGACAGCTAATACTTATCTTCCTTTGAGAATTGCTTCAAGATTCTTGAGTGAAAGCTCCTATGCAAGTGTAAAAGTTCTTTTATAATTAGTATCCCTTCTTTTTACCCCGACAAGTGTAACTGAGCCTGTATGTACCCCTTTAAGTCTTTAAAAAGTGGAATCCTTTTATAGTGACTTAGGATATGATGTAATGTCTATGCATTGTTAAGGGGACCAAAGTGTAATAAACATTCATTTTAATGAACAAAGCAAAGAGATGTAACTCAGAAGACCCACGGGGAGATGCGTTGTATAGAGTTGCCATGTTTGCATACATGCTTTTCTGACTGCAGTCAGTTTTAACAAGGGTAAAATACTATTGACGTTAAATCACATGTGGGTTTTTGTTGTGTGTATTTTTTTGTCGTCTTTTTTTTTTTTTTTTTTTTAAATGAGCCTCAGAATTGCAGGGGTGTTCCTGAAGACATAATGGCTACATCTGTACTAATAAGCTAAATGTGTCCAGGACTGTGTGGTGGCCCCAAAGCCAACTGGCACAGAAAAGCCTACCTCCATGCTATTGAACTCTCCTCGTCTCCAGAACAGCAGGGCCACATCCAACCCACCTCCTGGGAACCGGCGCTGGCTGGCGCTGGCTCCAGCGCCGTGCCAGGAATTGTTTGGGAGAGCATTAGCTGGCACCGGGCTCAGCCATGCCAGGGACCGTTCGAACAATTAACAGCGCAGACATGCGAGTGCCAGGGCCTGGCATCATTCCCCGGCACTGCTTGATTTATTAATATCGAGTAGCCATGTGGCCTGCAGAGCCTTTATTGCTGGTGACAGTACCGGGAAAGGAGAAAGTTGGGGTTACTTTTGCAAGGCTGGCAGATAGAAAAAAACCAGGCTGCTTGGGTTCTTTTCTTGTAAACTACACATGCTTTATATGGAAATTATTAAGAGACAATCAAGGCGGGAGCCTGCAATGCTGCCTTGGCAAAGCTGCTTTTCGAAGTGTTGTAGTGTTTTGAAAAAGGCTTCACTCTCAAGAGTGCTCAGTACTGAAGAGTGCCTGGTCAAAGTAATTTTACTTATTTTTCTTTTACTAAAGGGATGTAACCAGGACAAAGTATTGTTCTTACAAGTCCACCCAGTCCCATGCAGTCCCTGGAACCCCATGGCACTACATTTAAAACTTGCTGCGACTAAATAACTAGGACATTTGATGCTACCATATGTGAACCCTTTACAAATAAAATGTCTTGACTGAATTCCTGTGCTTCACTGTTGTCCGGATGATGTTCAGTTAAAAGCCTTATTAAATGCTGCTCTAGAAAGGTATGTTCTTCCTTTCATGTTTTCCTAGAAAAAGTTTGCAAGAAGTAGTACATGGAAAGCAAGGAAAAGTAATTGTGTCTTCATCTAATTACTAAGTATTTTTTTCCAAAAATTTCCTAGCATTAGAGAGAAATTAGCAGTACCACATGTGTACAGCAGAAGCATCTGTCTTCAATGTATGACTTACATACCTAGTGAGACAACTAGGTTAACAAATGCTAAAGAACAGTCCTTGATACCTTATAAAATGTTGAATATAAGAAACCTGCCCATCCAACCCAACCCTTCACATCATTAGCATATAGGAATTTCAGCCTTTCCCTTTCTTGCTGGGAAATGAACACTGAATCACTCAAAAGACAAATTGCTTAACTTTCTCTTGTTGACACAGCAGCAGATTGACGGGCTAAACAGGCTTCTGAACCCTTCCGTAAAAAATTCTGCCAAGAAGTGATGGTCTAGGAACAGACAGCCATGACAGCAGCTTCATCTACTTATTTCAATGTATGAACCACATTGGAAGACAGCATAGAGTCCCAGGCCCCACCACAATAAGCACTTTTCTAACCTATAACAGGCAGTTGCCCTGAGGAGCTCCTGGTGGAGCAAGGTGCTGATGTTGGTTCAGGAGACCTGGGTTCTGCTCCTCATATTCCTTATTAATTAATTTCTCTTCCTCCCTACCTCTAGGCTCGGTTTGGCAAAGCAGCATGTGCTTCACCTCTCTGGATTTCAACAACAATTTAGGCACTAAACCCGTGCTGTAATGCTTTCCTGAGTAGGCATGTGCTGTTGGTCAAGCCAGAGGCTGTTCTGTACCTGCTTTCAGCCAGCAAGATCTCCTCAGCTGCTTGAACACATATCTAAGCTCGAGCCTTTAGCCCTTACTTGGAAGACGAGCCAGGCTTCTAGGAACTGCGGTCAGTGAGCTCTTTTGCCGGGTTTCCTTTCCTCTGCTTTCACTTACCTCCTTCTGCTTTTCTCACTGCAGCCCGTTCTGGAAGTGGAAGAGCCCGAGGACCACAAGACCAGCAGGTCTTGCTCGGCCCTGGTCCTGCCAGCATGGGGAGCCTCATGAACGGGGCTGGCTTCAGCCCCACAGCCAGCCTGGTCCCGTTCCAGAGGTCCTGGCGGTAGCGAAAAGCACCTGGGCTGAATGTGACTTTGTTTCTGAATGCCACTCTGAAACCCAGTTTACTTGAGCTTGAATATCATGGTATTTGTGGCATCCTTTCCCTTCTGCTGCTTCACCCAGGGCAGGCTGCAGGGCTTTTACATCAGCAGGCTGATGTCAGTAGGATGTCAGCACGACGTCAGCAGGACACAGAAGAGTATTCCTGTGACTAAGAGCTGACCAGGATGGACTTCTCTACCTGGTCTCCGCTCCAAGGCGGTCTTTGCAAAGACTTGCTAGATTGCCATAGAGTATGCACAGCCAGCCGATGAGCTCTGCCAAATACTGCGTTAATTCTTGATGTCGGCTGCTGCTCTACAAGGAAACAAAAGGCTGTTCGTATGGAGCAGACACTCAGCCTCCTCGCAGCCCTTCATGTGGTGTTCAGCTTTAAATGTGTTTTGTCCCAGCACCTTAGAAAGGCTTTGTGGTGCAATAGGAAGCTTAGAAGCCGTAGGAATGTGTAAGGCCAGTCCCTGATTCATCCTGTAACCTAAAAATACAGACTGATTCCTGCAGCGGTTATTTTAGTACCAGACAGCAAACTGCTTCCTTGAGATGAAAAGGCTCAAATACCGGTACCCTCCTCATAAACAGGATCTTGATATATATGGAGAAGAGTCAGACAATTTAGACTGCATGAGTCTCACACAAATGCAGACACAAACATATACAAAAGTGCCAGCAAGGCGAGATAAGCAACACAGCTCTTCACAGTAATTCCTGCCTGTCATTTCTTTTGAGGTAAAATAAGTAAATAATAATAATTTAATAAATAAAAAGAAAAGAGTGAGGCTCTCCCTCGTGTTTCTGCTAGGCTCTTCCTGCACTTGAGAGCTACCAGTCTAAACATGCTCTCCCAGGCTTCCTATACCTGAAGGAGTATGAGTTCATAAAAAGACTGCCAAGATTGTGTGACACCTTAATGCAGCACCCAGTGTTTTCCTTGCTCCTTACCCTGGAGGTTGGTCCCAGCTTATATAAGAAGGGAAGGGGACAAAAAAAAAAAAAACAAACCTAGAGAGAAGGTGTGTTATTCACAACACACACCGTCTATTTTCTGTTAGAACAGAGAAACTCTGGTTGTCCATGTTTGAATTGCAAAGCATTTAGGCTTTGCAGCCAGCCCTGTTGGTGGAGCTTCAGCAAGGAGGGACACATCTTTGGGGAGTCCCAAAGTCATTTTAGGTACAACTCTTTGCCATTGCCCTTGCTGCTGTCTTGAATCAATCAGTGCTACAGTCTCTCTCTTAAATGCAATAGTCTCCAGAAATATTTGGGACTACTCCATGCCAGGAAATTTAACTCTCCCTAGCAAACAAATGGCCACTGATTCCAAAAGGCCTCTTCTGAAGTAAACTTATCTCAGAGGTTTGACTCCCTAATTATTTACACCACCAGCATTTTAAGGGCAGCTTTTGTGTGTAGGGAAAAGCCACGCGGGTCTGAAACCTGGTGAATCACCATTTGAGAGAAGGTCTCAAGGGTCCAGTTACTATTTTGAGGTCTGACAGCAATATAGCTGTTACGCAGGTTTCTTAGATGTAGAAGAGGGTAGTGAGAGTTTCCAGCTGAAGAAGTTCCTTGTCACCACTTTTAATATCCCTTTGCTTGTGCTCCACTGAAAATAAAGTGCAAATGAATAAGCAAACTTGGGGGTGTTGAACCTGAGGCAGTTTTTATGGAGACGTAAGAGGAGCAAGTAAGGCGACCAGTCAACCTATGTTATGGAAGAAGGCAGGGATGATTTCCACTGTAACACCACTGGAGTCACCAGAGGTGCTCCAAATAGGAACTGAAGCTGCAATCTATATCGATGAGGGATGCTATTTCAGGTGGGGATAGCTATCGCTTTGGTGTTGGGTGCGATAACACTCTTCATTAAGCACAAACTAGCCCCTGTGCCTCTGGAGCCAAGGAGGATCAGTACGGTTTAGACAAGAACACACAACTCAGGGACTTTCACATCCCTTAGTCTCCAGTGTTGGGTCAGAAATCTCACAGGCTAATTCTCATGTGTTTACTCAGCTACATTAGCCTTTCCTTCCGAGAAACACAATCATGACAGCAACAAAAATTACCTTCTTTCACGCCTCAGAAAGGGTTCAATACAAGTTTGTTTTGCTCTCAGGTTAGGGTTGGGCAGATGCAAGGGTGTTGTTTCTGATTTTATCCAAGCTGTTTTATTCCTGCTTCTCTTTTGTGTGCCTGTTGTCTTTGGGAGAGCATTCCTCACAATAACAAGGTGGCATCTCCCCAGACTGCCTCCAAGCTACCGCTGACATTCATGCTGCAACCCATCCTCCGTCAGAGCGTGAGCAATCAATTACAGATAGTCAACAGCTCCTTAGAGCAGTTTTTCCAAGAGCGAGTGAAAAATAAGAAACACTAATAATTATGTCAGGCTACCACAGGCTTATTATGAGAAAGAAAGCAGGCGAAGAGCGTAGCGCCTCAGCTGATAGCTTCTCCTGCATGGGCTCACACAGCAGCCAGCAGCCGCTTTCCACGTGCCCCCCCCAGCTGGGGCCCAGCTCTGGTTAGGAGGCAGGAGAGCGAGGGAGACCGTCTTGGCTGTTTTCAAGAACGGATGGCAAAAAAAGTAGCTTTTCTAGTTAAATCCTTCACTGACGTTAGGAAGGAGCAAAAACATCCCCTTGCTGACATCCCACCAAAAGCAGCAGCTGCTTCTTACTCCTCTCCTGCCTCTGGCAAGGAGACCAGTGTCCCTCTTCCTAAGATTGAGTTGGGGGGGTGAGGGGGCCGGCTAGCCCTGTCAGCAGTACCAGGGCAGTGAGCAAGCCTAAATATGAGCACATCATTCACGCACGTCATTCAGAATACACGTGCAACGGGCTGAATTTTGTTGGTAAAGGCCCCCTCCACTTTGGCTCTTCTCGGCTTGTGGGTACTTTTCCTTTACAACCTGCACAGTGCTTGTCCTCTGTATTTTCCAGCACATGCATGCAGCATTTTCTGTGCCTGCTGCTTCGCAGAACGCTTTGAACAGGCTCAATAAAAACACATTTATGCCGATGCTGGCTTCTTTTGTCAGAGCAGAAACAGTCCGGCTCCATCTCACAGACCTCCTGCTGCTCTGCGTGTGTTAGAGCCAGTTCAAGTGCCTTTGCTGTGCCCTGCCAGCAAGCACGCTCTGCTGCTGCCCTCGCACTCTCTTGCTCTCCTTACCACCCCCCCTCCATCTTAGGAAATAATTAGCAAAGAAGAAATAATAAAGCAATATAGAGTGCACTTCTGAGGCTTCCGACAGCTGTTGGCAGCCGCACTCGCGTACTGCTGGTGCTGCTCGGCTTCCCTAGAGAACCATGTAAGCCTTCCCTTTTCGGGTACCCCCTGCCTCCGCGCACCTGGGCTGAGGTCAGATGAAGAGGAAGGTGCCCGCACAACACCAGCTTCTTGCAAGATGTGGAAATGGCAAGAGTGGGGAACACATGTTTCCCTCGGGGCAGAAAAAGCAAGTCTCTGCCGTGCGGCAGTGTCCCACTGCATATTGCCCTGCCGTAATGAATAGGTAGGCTGTAGGTATAGGCTATAAATAGATCCTATAAAGCACTATTAAAGCAGCAAACGTCTGTGGCATTGCTTGCCTCAGCTGAAAGTGTCACAAATTACTAGAGCAACAGCAGAAAAGGATATCACAGCCTGATGAGCGCATGTGAGGGAATTTGCAATTTGAGGGATAATGGAGCGACAAGTCTGCAGGCTGCAGAGCTCCCTGGCACCGAGGTAGGCACCAAGGGAACATTATCTCCACTTCTCAGGAGAGATGGCCAAAAAGGAAGACACAGCTCCTTTGCTGTCTCCTCTCAGGCCTCAGCTGCTCTACTGAGAGCCACTACAAAGGTGTCAGTAAATAGCAATGACAGTGATGAAATTCCCTTCATAAGTGTCCAAGTAAGTGTCAAGTACTGGCCGCAAAAGTACGGCTAGAGAGCAAGGCGATACTTTATTCTTGCACAAGGGCAGACATAAACAAGGACTCTTAATGGGGCTGGGGAAAGGGCTTTGCAGTCCATTAGCTACCTGCTGAGCCTAAAAGTCTTTGGCTGCATGGATGTACTGATAGGGCATGTTTCTCGTGTTCTTCCTCTAAATAACAAGAACAGACAAAAATGCAGACTGTAGTAAAAGCCACGAGAGATGCCTGTAGCTGCAGTCCTGCAAGAACAGGATTTCTGGTTATGGGCAGCTTAGAAGTAGCCTCTCTGCGGGAAGAGCTGGTCAGTAGCATTTCATCTCATCATCTGGTCCCACCTGCAGACTTTTGCACCAGGGAGATTGGCGCTTTCTGACATCCTGGGAATCTCTGTGCCAGCTCTGCACAGTTTGGAGCATTCCGTCTACCTTGCATGCACATAACATGGCATATGTTCACCGGTTTCTTACTGATGTCATATGATTGCAATATCCTTATCCGATTAGCAGGCTCAGGCATGCTTGGCTCACATTGTATCTCAATTAATTTTACCCGCAAACATTGATGTACTAAGTCCTGAAACAATGCCTATGTAACTCCCCAGGGCATTGTTTTGATTCCATCCTGCAACAAGGTCACTCTCCTCTTGACTGATGGTTTTTCATTCTTTATCTTTTCCTAACAGATGTTTCTTAAACAAGATTTTCACTGGCAATGAACAGAATAATCTTCACAAACTGTTTGAAAATTTAATGTCTCCTGCTAGCTGTTGTTCAGAAGCTTAAAGTACCTATTTTAATTTTTTACTGCTTGTTGGATCAAATAGCCAAATATGGATTTAATGTCTAAAGGCTACCTCTGACCACCAGAGCACCCTGCAAAACAGAGACGCTCGGCTCGCAAGCACAGTCTCCAGAAGAACTCTGACTGCATTTGCAGAGTGCCAGACTTACTGACCTGAACTTTTCTGACTGCTGTCAGTGCCCAGGCTGCATCTCTCCGAAGCACGTTATAACTCTGTCCTACATGCCCCTGCGGCCAGACATCCGCACCAGACACCGGCAGGTACCTCTCACCGAGGACAACTGGGACAAACTCGAGGAAGGCTTGCTTTCACCATTGCCTGACCTACTTGCCCGTACCTCCCACCTGGAGGAGAGGACAGCAGATCCCTTCCATGATGCTTTTTCACTCCCTGCCTCATCAGCCCTGCTGGAAAAGAGCTCTGAGCTATCCCAGGAGCCTGGCATCCCACCTCATCCATCCTGCCTGCTGCTCGCAGCTCCACCCAGCCAACTCCACTGATATATCATCCTCCAGTGAATATTACAAGCCACTTGTCTGGAGACAGTGATTCTCCAGCCACTTACGTCTTCTGAAGCTTTTCTAAGCATCCAGGGGACTGGAGAGGGAGCCCCGCACGCCGGGTGGGTGGTGGGGGTTCAGCTCGGCGGTTCAGCTCCAGACTTTCTTTCCAACAAGTGACCTGCAAGTGAAATGTGGGAAAAGTAGTATCCAGATCATCATCTGGTATAAATCAACAAAGCCCCACTAAAGACATTAAAGCTCTACTGGTTTACACCATCTGGGAATTTGGCCGCAGGGGAGGACTTCTTAATGTTGAGTTTTTAGCCTTTATCACAGATATACATGGGAGGAAAGCTAGTGCCCTATCTGCTCTCAGCAAGCGTTACCAACCCCTACAGAGATCAATAGGAGCTCCCTGCTCACATCAAGAGCAGAATGATGCCCTAAAATTAGCATGTGTTTGAATCAGTGCATTGTATCTTGTTTGCAGATTAGTAGCACTGAGTAGATATTGAGGGCATAGGAAAGCTAGCCAGTTTAAACAAAGTAAGAATTGACCTAAATTTCTGCTAAGCTGAAACTGATCTTTTTGGATGGGAGAGAGAAGAAAAGGTGTCCAGAAATACTCATGGTTTGGTTCGTTTGATTATTTCGTGTCTTCTCGTGCACCTACCTCCAGCAGACAAGAAATAGTAAAAATTCGCATACTTTGTACTTGTGCTGAACTGGGAGGCATTGGGCTGTGTCCTCAGAATGGGTGTCTTCTCTTCTAATTTATAGACCAAACAGATACTGACAAATAGGCTTTGGGTGGTTTATCTAAATCCTCCAAAGCTGTGCCCATCAACTAGCTATAAGCTTGGGCAACTCCTTGGTTAGTCCAGAGTGTCTCAAAAAGACAAATCATATTTGCTGTGTAGCATTTCACATATTCCTGCATGCTGTCTCACAATCATATTCTAAATCGCAAAATTGAAAGAAATCTGGAGTGAATTGAAAGGAAACATGGTTATTTTTTTATATTTATGATAGCAATAAATTCCCTTAAGGCACTGCCTTTTTCGTTTAATGCAGGGTGTACCAAATGTGGGCTGCGTAATGGATATTTTATGAATGCAGCCTTGCCTTGAGCAACTGATTGCTTAATTATTAGGTAAAAGATTGAAGCATGCAAAAATAAGAAAGTAAAAAAAAAAAAAAATTACCATGAGCAGCCTATGATTATATATCGGTTTCAGCAAGCTAGCAGCTAAATTAGAATTATAATAATTTATGTCTTCAATATACAGCCTCTTCCTCTAAGAACACTTTTGTAATATTTTATGACTTCTACAGCTTACTGAAGAAAAAAAAAGTGCCACACTCTGCTTTGTAGTTTATCTTTCTCTAAACCAGCTGAGATTTTTTTTTTTTGGCATTGTATATTTCTGTTTCTGTTGATAATATTTTTCTTGCTGGAAGAAGGTAGAGGGTGTATGCAGAGAACTGTTTCCTCTAGGTCCTAGCGCACTTCCTCCGTCTGCATCTAAGCCAGGAGGGAAAAAAACCACAAGTGAGCTGCTATTTCACAATGCAAAATTGTAAGCACTCTTGTTTTCTTGCTGCTATTTTGTCACCTAGTTGTGCCTTTTTCTTGTTCATCATAGGGATATATCTTTTTTTTCTCAATCCAGCATAGTCCATGGGTGAGTGATTAGAGATCCAGTGAAAAGAAAAACTAATGAGATGGACTGGTTACAGATGTGCAGTGTTTCTGCTACTGTATTTATCCATTGATTCCACTGTTATGAATAATACACATATTCATCATACCACTGCTTCAAGGGACAATGTTCTCATCCAGGTCCTCTGTGCATTTTAAGTAGCCAGGCCTTCCCCTGAGATCTGGGACTAAAGGACTAAACTTATCTTTGGTGTAAACTGTACTGAGATCAGTGAAACCACCAAGACCTGGGATGAATCTGACCCAGGGAGAGAGCCTCTCAAGAGCTCCATTTAATCTCTTTCGCAGCATGGTTTTCCCCAGGAATCTCCATAGCCATCCATCTCTCTAACACACATAATAAATAAATTACTCACAGATATAAGGGAGCACTTTGCTTCAATCTGCTAATGATCTTAGCACTGAAAGGGGCTCTACTGTGCTTAAACCCTCTTTACATTGCCTGAGAGACTCAAAGTGCTATTACGGTAAAATGAGACGACAAGAAATAAAGAGGAGACCGTACAGTGAAGCATTTTGAAATATGGAAAAAACACTTATCACCTTCACCTCTTTATGGCACATTTGTGGTGTCTTTTGAGCTTACAGTAGTTGTCAGCATTTCCACCGCAATTTTCAGGTGGATCTTCAGCTACTTAAATACCCAAGTAAGATTCATCTCACGTCACTTAACTGTCTGGTCAACAGAGGCCAACGCTTCTGCAGGGGTCTGTCTCTCTATCACAGATGGAGCCTACATGACTTGCGTAGAGGTTTTGATGGCTAAAGCCAAGTGAGATGAATCCCATTCCTAACTATCTGTCTGAACTCGGTCCCTTATCATCAAGCCTGGTGTCCCCCCTGCCACTTGCCTTGCATACTCCCTTAAGCCACGGTGAAGGGGCAACAGTAGGTCCCTGGGATTTGGCTTCAGCCATCTGCCAGTGCACCCCTGCAAACACCAGGCCTGGAAACAGGATATAATTGCAAATAAAAACCATCATACATACGTCACAGTACAGAAAACATTTGGAAAAAAAAAAAACAAAACTGAAAAGAAATGTCAAATCAAGATAGGCTTCAGCTCCAGTGGCCAGCTTCTGGTCTTACTTACGTCCTGGCCTGAGCCCTGCTAAGTATGGCAAGTACAGCAGAACTCCTCTGAGTTAATGTCTTTGTAGTGAAGAAATGTGCTTGCTGCAATCCTTTCCTCACTTGCACAGGGTCTGTCCTCTGTCTGACCGACCCCTATTTTACACATATTTAAGGACTGTCCTCTCTAGCTCAAAATGACCTGGGTGCTGGCTCTTCCTGCCAAATGCTGTTCCAGTCTAGAAGCTTCCAATATAAGGAAGTCTTTCATGATACCTTTAATATCTCTGGTTAATTTCCTCCTTGATCTGCCCTTTTTTATTGCCCTAAGTAATTCATTTTCATCCCTGGCACTGCACCATTTAAGAATTGATTTAAAATTAATACATGAATAAAACAGTATAAATAATGTATGGTTGCTGTATTTAATATTAATAGCCCTTAAATGAGGAAAAATTGCATACCTGCAGATGATTGCAAAAGAACTGTGGGGCCATACTATTAGATTGCAAGGAGAGATATAGAGGTTGCCCAATGCTTCCCATCATACGAGATTTTTTATTTCAGTTGCTTACAGATTTGTCAGACTTCTCTCCTGCAGAGATTCTTTTCAGAATGGACTTTTGCCTCAGAGTGAATTACTCACCGGCATGCACATTGTGAAAATCATCTCCCAAATAGCTCAGATGTTTCTGTGAATGAAACAAGGGAGGGGAAGTGTGTTGTTTGCTGGCATAAGACAAGCTGAGTGAGCAGAGCTAGTAGCACTCTGCTCTGGAGCAAGAACTGGGCAGAGATGTAGGCAGTCTGTCTTGTGATGTCCCTGTGAAAATTCCCCTCCTCCCCCAAATCTGGCCATAGGATTAAGTGTTTGAACCTACCAAGCACAGACTTGCTGGGGCACCTCAGGATGCGTTTCCTTGCAGAGGGCATGCAGCAGCCTGGTGCTAAGGAGCCCGTTTGCATTTCTGTGCATCACGGCAAGCCTGAGCTCCTACAGCAATGGTGCTCCCCCTGACCTGAACTCAATGGGGAAGAGGGTCAGACCAAGGAGAACGAGGTTGATGGATGAGGACGCAGGGTGGTGGATGAGGACAGGAGCCAAGGTAGAAAATAAGACCACAGGCTGGCAGGGCAAGGACCGGAAAGGTAAACTGGGAATTAGAGCAGAGTCCCAATGTGGTAAGGAGACCAGAATTTAGTAAAACTGGGAACTGAGGAGCATGACATGGAGAAGAAAACACTGGGATGGGCAGTGCCGTTCATGGAGATGCTGAATTTCCCAGCTCTGGGCACCTCAATGTACCTTCACCCTCCTGCCAGCACCTGTGCCCCATAGCTGGTGCACACTATAGTGCAGCCAGAGCTTCTGTAGGGCCGTGACCTTCCCCAATGCCCTGCCAGGAGCCCAAGCAAGCAGAGACCTGAAGGTGAGGATTTGTCTCAGCTTTCAAACATACCTCTTTTGTATGCTTTTTGAATCTGGAAGAGAAAGCACAGGGAGACCCTGGCATTCAGGAAACAGGTCCCATCCAGAAAAGCTGCCCTCTCTCATCCTCACCCTCCATTCAAGGATCACACACCACTTGCCTTGCTCGTTGTGCGGCTCTGCCATCACAGGGCAGATGAGCGGGGCTGGCTGGCAGGGATGGGCACTAAGGGGGGAAAAGGCTGAGACCAAGGAGACCGGCATCCGCAGGACAGTGGTTTCCAGCAAAGAAGGGGTTAATGTTGGTCCGAGTCGTCACACAGGTGTAATGAGTCAGGGCCAGGACTGATGGCTGTCAAGGAGGGAATACAGGAAACTTTCACTCTTTAGGAAGGAAGACGGCGGGGAGAAAGGATTGTTTCACACCCGATGAGCACAGGGCTCATTTGTCCATCGGACCAGGGATTTCACCTCGCTTTCTAGTGAGTCAGTCAAATACTCCTTTTGTTTCGCACGTATCCAGTCTGCTTTCCACCACCACCGCAGACACAGCCCTGTGGAGGACACCTCACTGCCCTGAAAGCTCTTCTCTCGGTGGCTTTTCCTTACCTGCTTGTTCAGTTGGCATCTCACCGTGAGCTCACGGCCCCCTTGTCAGGTTCAGTGGGGACAGAAGGAGCTTCGTGATGTTTTCACACCAGGGAGGTCCTGGTCAAGCTTCAGCAGCAATAGCTGGGCTGCTAGAAGCAAAAACGTTGCTCAAAAGAGACTTTATGTGTCTCTAGCGATAGTTTTCTGAATCCATTCTTAATCTTTCTGGCTGTGTGTGATTATTTGTGAGGCTGTGGAAGGAAGAAGCCAGTACCGAGATGAGCACAGTAGAGCCCAGAGCATCCTCCTCCACGCTGAGTCCCTGCAGCGACTGATCGGGGGGTGATTAGTCCTCTTAGTCCTCCTGCACTTTGCCTCATCCCGAGCCCTTCTCTGCTCTGGTCCCAGTTGTTTCCACCGTCTCCCTGAGATGAAGGGGTGCTTATTCATTCCTTGC
Organism: Aquila chrysaetos chrysaetos; assembly: GCF_900496995.4. Classification (NCBI taxonomy): domain Eukaryota; kingdom Metazoa; phylum Chordata; class Aves; order Accipitriformes; family Accipitridae; genus Aquila; species Aquila chrysaetos. Next base: position 33,757,239 of record NC_044016.1, on the reverse strand, counting down.
GTGACCTTCTCAAAAGTAGGCAATGAGGATTTCCAAATATTCCTAGTGATGTCAGTAAATTCCCAAACTCAGTGGATGTGTTTTGTATACTGTCCACTTACAGTAGCAGCCTGGCTTTAGAGAAGAACAACTTTTGTCATTGAATGCAACACTTCAAGACATTGTTTAGCCACACAGCTGTCCTGTGCCACAACTTGACTCCAGCATATTCAGCTAAAGAAGCAGGACTTAGCACCTCCAGATGAAGAAAAGGACAGATGTGACACTCCAGCACCAGGAGATAAGTGGCCAGAGACGACAAGAGACGCCTGATTTATTTTAAAATAACAAATAGGACTTGACTTAGTTGTAGTGTCGGACTCTACAAATGAGTCTGGCTGTGTACTGCGGCTCAATGGAGCAGTCACGGAAATACAGAAATTTTCACCAAAATCTCCCACGAGTCCAGCTTGGACTGAACGTTAGCCCAAAACCAGGTTTGCAGACCCCGTGATAAGGTAAGCGACTGCAGAAATGCCGGTGCTTGTCACTAGAGGGGCTGTCGGGTTTGCAGGGGAGGGCTGGGGGGAAGGAGAAATAGCCAGACTCTGCAACTCTATCTGGATCCGCAGAGAGACGCTGAAGGAGGCTAGATGGATGGGCAGCTATTTAAGGAACGGAGGAGCTTACAGCCACAAGTGCTGCATCCGAAAGGCTGACTTACAGGCCAAAAAACAGTCTGATGGACCACCGACAAAGGGGATCTGTTTTGAACCAAGATGAGGGATGTGTGGCGTAAAGCCATGTACGGGGCCAGAAATATACTCAAGGAGAGTAATCCTGCGCTAGCAGGAAAGAGGCCCCAACCACCTCCCAGCAGTATTCTCCCTAAACTTAAGGCCAACCAGCTTGAATTCAAAAATACACCAAGCCCTAGCTTGTTAGGGATGTGTAACTTGAGTTGCTGCCTCATGATGGGGTCTGAATTTAAAGGTGCAACTTCTGTTTTCATTTACCCCAGGTCAGCCTGGTTAAAACATTGGTATTTTACCAGTGCAGCAGAAAGCAGAAATGGGTCCAAAACCTGAGGTGCAGGTTCGCTTTGCAGAGAAGATCAGATTCATCTCCAAACAGATGACACCTCGGCACCTTCTGCTCCCCTGGGATTTGCAGGTGTCTTCCCCCAGAGCCCAGCTGTGCCAGGGCAAAGAGTCTCATGGCTGCTGCAGGGTTTGGACTTGGACCTGCTCGGGAATTTAATGTGGCGCTAACAGCTAAAATGCGAGGCTGGGGGAAGTCAGGCAGAATAACTGAGAAGGGATCAGCGACTGCTAGCAGGATGCGGCAAGCTGGAGTGAGATTTGGTGAGAGTGTGACATGGACCAGGGAAACGTGAGCTCCCGGGGGGTCCCCGTGGGTCTGCAGGTGCGGTCTCCGAGGGGGGATGACTGGCAGCCAGACCAGCATTTGTGACAAAAAACGTTAACCATGAACCCATTATTTGCTGACGAATGTGGCAAATCCAGTTGGGGAGCAGGCCAAAAAAAGTAATGCATAAAACTGAGAAATGGACAACGGGATCTGCCTGGGCATTTCCCAGACAAAATGTTTCAATTTTTGAAGCTGGGCTGACCAGGAAGCTCCATCTTTTCTCACCAAAGGGAAGGAAAGAGGCTGGCTGGGGAGGGAGGAAGGAGTAAGAGTCATGCTCTGATCAGGGCTCCCATGGGACATGGTGCAGCCGCCGGGGGCAAGACCCGGCCTCACTGGAAGTTTAGAGAGCAGAGAAGTTTCGATTGCACCTCTGCCCCGTCCCTGTGCACCGGGAGAGCACCTGAGCCATCAGTCCCTACTGCAAATCCAGCAGCCAGTGGCTTTGAGCCCATGGCTCCCAAATTCCCTTTGAGTGCCCTTGCTGCTGACCTACAAAGCACATGGGTTTTGTTGCCTCCATTCAGTGAACCAAGCTTGCTCTCCCTCCAGATTTCCTTTGTTTTTATCTAAAGGGCCGGAATCAAAACAAATGGTTTCTGCAGCCTCAAAACAAGACACAGTCTATATTTAGACATGTCAGAAATTCTGAATAGTAGACCCAAAGCACTGTTATTTCTATTTCTCAGCATTGCCAGCAAACCGAAGTATCTGTTATTTGCTCTTGTCTATCCTTACTGTCACTTGGGAAGCCCAGATTAATACAGCAGTGATAAAAGGTAATGAGACAGTCTGTTCAAGTTAGTACACCCAGGTTAGAGGTCAGCTTAAATCTTCTGGATAAAAGACAAAAGATAAATCTACTGGATAAAATTGTCCTTTTTGCTCAAAGCTAATTTAATAGGGCAGAACAAGGTAAACTGAGAAGACCCTTCTCAGCTCATGCCCACACTGTATCTGATGTCCGAATCCAAACCCTAGCAAGGCGAGCTCCCCGCCGGCCAGGTGGGGGAACAGCCTGTGCCGGAGCAGCCTGATGGGGGTGAAGCAATCACCCCCTGCACAATGGCACTTCAAACTCGGCAAAGGTCTGCTACGATTTTTCCTACCAGAGGAAAACATAATATTTGCATAAAGCGACCGTCACCGAATATTCCGCAAACCTGATTCCCTGGGGCGTGAAGGACAGAGCAGACCCGATCCGCGACTTGTCTCGTCTACGTGGAGAGTGGCGAGCTGTGCAGACAGCCGGAGGGGCTCAGACCCATCACGCACCCCTCCTGTGACACAGCCCTCCCCCCCGGCAGCCGAGGTTTCGGGGCCCGAGGCTATATATGGAGTGGAGAGCAAACGTGGAGAGCATGACTGTTTAAATGCCTGAAGACTGAATCGCCACCGCTCCAGCTGCTAGGCTTTCTTGGAAGTTACGTGCTGCACTTCCCGGGTGAGTGGCGTGCTGACATCCAGGATGCTCTTGTCAGGGCTGAGAAACAAAAGAGACGCGATTTGTAAGTTGCTGAGATGCTCAACGTTTGCTGCAGTTTGGCAACAAAAAATGTGTAGGAATTTCTCAGTACTTACTTACTGCAAAGTGGTGGGCAAGGCATCTTGGAACCAAGACATATTGGGAACACCCTAACCTGTGAAGGAAAATGGGAGCATGGGAGCCAGGTTTTAACTAGACAGGGGAAATGTTGCAAGCTACAAAGATCAAGGCGATTTGCAGGGATGGGGTCTGCAAGGTCTCAGCTTCCTGACAGCCTCTGGAAGTCACACTCCTGGTGCTCTTCCACTCCCCCAGTCTGCCTGACCTCACTTTCTCCATGCTGCTGTGTCCCTGGTGCTGTCTAATGACCCCCCGGTCTCCTAGAAACTTCAGAAGCTTAGCGACACCAGTGAGAGTGAGATCTTCTCCAGCTCCAGCAAAATGTAAGAAGTCCATAGGGAAGGATGTGGATGGTGAGGACCACAATGCGAAGTCGCAGCAGCCAGCGGAGTGGAGCAGGCGTGTGGCTGAGAGCAGTCGGGATCTGATGGCATTGAGGGAAACATGGAAATACAAGGCACCCTGTAGTCCTTTGAAACCGGGGAGCCTGAAGTGCCTACGAGAGGACATGACTGACCACATCAGCGACGACAGCTAAAGTCAGACAAATGACTGCTGAAGGGGACTCCATGCTAGAGCAGTACCAGAGAAGTTAAGAGAGCCAGGGCTGTCTTTGTCTGCACTCCCCATGGCATCACCTGCCTGAGATCTCCCTCAGATACAGCCTCACATTCAGCAAATTACCTAGATCGGCTGAAGAGCCATCGTGCCGTACCTGGAAAACATGCTCAGTCCCCAAACCGTGAGACTCTGGGAGCCATGCCCCACTCCAAATACAAATCTCAAAGCACACACGCAGCTGTGGAGACCATTCTGGCCAGCCCGGCTGCTGCCCCAGGAAGGTTTTCTTCCTTTTTTTTCTCTATTATGGGGGGAAAGAGGTTCCTTTCACAGCCCACTGTGCTCCCTTCACCAAACAGCCATCGGTGCCTCACATTTTAGCCAGCTACTTAATGGAAAGCAACACACTTCCAAGCCTACCCTCACTTATCGTGTGCAGAGCCAGCTGTTATTGCCAGAGCGAAACAAGTAGTTTCTTCCCCCTGCCCCGTGGGCTGTGCATGCTGAGTCTGGTCCTTCCAGCCTTTGCTAGCCCCAAAAGAAAAAGGATTGAATGCAAGGACCCGAGGTTTTGCACTCAGGCCCAGAAGCTGTCCTAGTCCAGGGCTGCTGGAGCCGCGGCCTCGATGTACGTAAGCGAACAAGAGCGATCTGTTGAGTCCCTTCCCCAGAAGCCTTCTGGATATGGCCTTGCCTTTGACATGACCTAGCCCTGCCTCTTGCCCGACTCCCGCGTTGTTTCAAAGGCAGAATGTGAGGATTTGCTGGCAATTTAAAGCGTTCGTCATCCTCTAAAGCTCAGTCATTTTGCCACGGGGCTTCGGGGCAGCCTGAGCGTGATGCAGCAGTTCGGCTGCCTCAGGGCTGCAGATGCAATCTCTCTCCAGCACATTCAGGTCTTGTTTGCGGTCAAACCTCCGCTCGTGCTGCACACAGATGAATGGCAAGCACCCACAGGAATCTGCTTAACCGATACGTGCTCTGCCAGCTGAGCGGGAAAGGGATTTTGGAGCCGAAAGGCAACGAGCAACAGCCATCATGTTTCTTACTTGCTGCCCGGCAAGCGCTCCGGCTCTGCAGCCACCCTCAAAGGCTGCGGGCAGAGTCAGGCGGATGCAGCCTGCCGAAAACAAATCCCACGTCCCCCATCACGGCCGTCGGGACCCAGCAGAGATGCTGAAATTCACCTGGACTCCAGGTGGCTGCAGACAGCGGGGCTGCAAACACCCAGGTGCAACCTTGCCGGTGGCTCCCTCCACGCTGGGGTCAGGCTGGCAGAGCTGCCATGAGAAGCTCTCCATCCTCACCGTGAAGCCGCCTCACACCCAGGGACCGATATCTTCCTCCCAGAAGGCCACTCTGGCTGTTTCTGAACGGCTGCCGGAGCAGCATGAGGCCAAATCGTGGCAGAGATGGAGGTGCAACAGCCCGATGTTATTGACTCCAGCCAGCGAGCGGGCAGTGTAATCTGTCTGCTTTTGTTCCGTTCGCTTGGTGGTGTGCTCTCATTAGCCCCCCACCAACAGTCAACCTGTCAGCAGGTCTGCGCTCCAACTGCCTGACCTCTGACTTCGACTCATTCTTCCACAAATTAATTTCCCAAATTGACAAATTAAAGTGCACAGTATGCCCAAGGTCACTAAATCACACTGGGTTCTGGTAAATGTCAACCAGTGTTGGGGGGGGGGGGGGAGAAAAATAGGGGGAGGGAAGGGATAGAAGGTAAAAAAGGAGAAAAGAAAAAAAACCACATTTGTTTGACAGAAATGGACAAAAAACTCTGAACTGTAGTTTCCGATTTGCAGAGGATGATGCTGTGTGAGAGCAATTAAAATGGAGGCTGACAGGTCCCCTGGCACACAAGAAGGGCTGACACATGGCTGGCCAGAGCCCCGTGTGCCAGCAGAAGTTCAGCATGGCTACCCAAAATGGCCTCAGCCGGACCAGAAAAGCTGAGGTGGGTCCCATCTCCCTTGCGATGCCACCACGCTAACACATTGCAATTAAGTTTTTCCTGATTCCCGTCAGTTGAATGGGAATCCCAACCGGGGGCTGGACACTGACGTCAGGCGAGCCGGTGCGTGCACGTGGCCGGGGTGAGGGCAGACTGGCATCGGGAAGCCCCGGGGAGTGAAAAGCATTTACCAGTGCACCAAGCCCTATCGAGCCTCGATGCTAGCCAGAAACACGTGGCTGGGAGGAACCTGCAGGGACATCAACCTCAGGCCCCCGCTGCTGCCATCGCCACGTTGTATAATCCTTCCCACAGAACAAGCGAATGCCTTTCTGCCATACCCCCTGCCCAAAAACGACCAGAAACCCTCCAAGCCTCAATGTAGCTGCAGTTGATTTGTATTTGTCCATGTGCCAGCATTGCCTTGAGCTGAATTCATGCTTTCCTCTCCTTTGTATTTATCCACTGCTGTATTTAAAGAAAGCCACTGTGTCCCCTCTCAGCTGCCACTTTCTGGGCAATGGAGGCCGGAGCTGATATGATGGGCTCCCTGCTCCCCTGATGCTCCTAATAGCCCGGCTCAGCACCTGCGTCGGCAGGGCTTCATCTTTCTCGACCGCGGCAGACAGCAGTGCTCCAGGGAAGATCTCGTCCCTCTCCGGTGGCATTAATACTTCCCTGCCTCTTGGGAAGGCTGTGACTCATATACCCTACGCTCGCATTTGTCTTTTTCATGGTGGCATGATATCTCTGCTTCTTAGTTACTCCCATCAACTAATACGCCCACATCTTTCTCTTCTATGCTTGTTTTGAGCTGATAAGCTTCCAGCTTATAGTGGAAATTCATGTTATTAGTCCCTAAGTGCATGACCTTGCACTCTGTAATATTGAATTTCATCCCATTTCTATTAGTCCGGTCTTCAAGGTCAGTCAGTGCTTCCTGTATCATACCCCAATCTCCTTGCATAATAACTATGCTCCCAAACTTACTGTCATCTGCACGTTTCACCCATGTACTCCTATCTTTCATGACGAGGCCATTACTGAAAATATTAAGCAGAATCAGTCCCAAGATTACTCCTTGAGCAACTGCACATGTAGTCCTCCTCCAGCTCGATCACTCCCATACCAACACCACCTGTATTCATCCCTTCCTTAGTCAGACCTCCACACTGTTCTTCCACCTAACCCCATCATCCCCCACTGAACAAATAATTTCCCATGTGGCATCATATCAAATGCTTTGCTGATAGCCAGATAGATCAGCCGTGTTTCCTTTACCGGGAAAACCAATTAGCTTTCTTTGATAAGATATCAGGTTCTTCTGGCACAATTCACCTTTGATAAAACCAGGCAGCGTACAATCTCGTTTTCTATTTGTGTCCTTTATTCTTTCCTGTAAAGACCCCAGAGGTGTTTGCCTTGCACAGGGTGCTGATGAAGGTGCACTGACTGTGCAGACAAAAGCAGCAGGCATTGTCCCGTTAGCGGTGTTTTCACCTAAGAGGACACTAGAAAGAAAGCGCTGCCGTTGCAGTGATCCTTCCTCTGCCCTTCTTTCTACAGTCCTTCCCCTTGTACGATGTACGGGGGAAGTAGCAGCATTTGGCACAACCCCTGTCCAAGTCCAGGTGTGGTACCTGGTGCATAATTTAACTATACTACCAAAAATTGGTGTCCGTTACAAGCACTAAAGAATAGACTAAGACCAGACGGCATGTTGCAGTCCTGCTGAAATACGTAGGACTATTCATGGAATAAATTATTACTCTATAAACCGGGTTCAGTGGCTGCCATCTGGAACAATTTCATTGCTTGCCTGAGTTGTTTCTATTATCAGTATGGACAGGGGTCAGCAAATATGAGAACCTGGCCTACATTTGTTGTCCTCATCGTTATTGTTGCTTATCAGAGCATCCTCCCAAGGAGTTATGCCTTCAATAGGCTCCACTGTAGGATTGCCCCTTAACAGATATACAGTTAGTGCCATCATATCATTCAGGAAGTCACCATCAAGCGGAGAACTGAGGTTTTAACCTTCCTGCATCAAAACAAAACCACCAGTTTGCATTTGCTTGTATTGATGTTGTTTCTGCAGGGCTCAGTTCTGCACAGCCTGCTGTACAGGGAAAGAGGTATGGGACGAGGCTTAGGGCACTGACGCGGTAGGCAGGATATGAAATGTTTAGATCACGGATTTGTATGCAGCCCTGGTGGGCAGAGGTTATTCCATGGCTGTATCGTGGTTCTGTGAAGGGGATCCCTCTATCATTCCTCACCCTGTGAGCTGAATGCCAGGAGAAATGACGGCTCTCGTCCCCTCCCGTCTTTTCTTTCCCTGGGGTCAGGACTGAGAGCACAAGGGAGAAGTCGGATCTTCTCCCTCCGAGGTGAGGCAATGCCTGTTGAAGGAGGGCAAGGCAATGCAGTCCCTTAAGTCTCAGAGGGCAGCATCATGGCTTTGAGCAGAAATCTCTCTGGGTTCCCCCTCCTGCTCAGTCCCTCCTCTGGCTTGCAGGGGAGCAGGCGCTTAGTGCTGCTCTGTCACGGACGCTGCCGCAGCTCAGGAGGGAGGGAGGTGGGCTCTGCCCATCGCTGCCCATCATTTGCTGCAGCGAAAAACTAATCGGGCAAATAGTCCTGTATATTTTTATGTGTTTGGATAAAAGGTGGCATCATCCTATTAGATGTCTGAGGGGAATTCTTATGCGCCCTGACTCCCTTGCACTGGCACGCAGTCTGGGTTAAAGACCAGCTGAGAGTAAACTCCTAGTCATAACTCATCTGAGCATGGTCAGGCAGGTATGAATCTGTGCATGTCAGACGGAAACCGCCTGCTTTCTACTTTTCTTCTCCCAGGTGGTAAAACACAGCATAAAAGCAAATCATGATCTGAAGAATTTTGTTGGTTTTGCGGGGCTTTTTTACTATGGCTTAACCTCTTCCCTGTAACAATGACATTGCACCTCTCCAGCTAGCAGTTCAGCTCATAAAATACGCTCTTCTGAGTAAAAAATGATCATGTCACCCAGAAGTCTTAATGTTACTTTTAAGACCACTAATTGTTTCTGCTGCTCTGATATCCTCTTGCAAGGCATTCCAGAGCCTAGGAACATTAACAGGCAAATGCTCTGGCACCAGCTGTCTTAAGCCTAAATCTAGTCTCCACCAAAAGGCTGGCATTAGATGTCTTCTCATTTTACATGTTTGCATTTTTACAACAACATTCCACAGTTTTGAGGCTACTGTAGGTTGGCTGAAGATTCAGTTTGGTGACCTACAAGCTGAGTCGTACCCTGGGAGAAGAAAAGCAACAACCACAATAGAAAAGAAAAAGGTAAGTTGTTCTTTGAGTTAGCTCTGGAGAGCATACATCCATGGGTGCATCTCCCAGGACATTGACATGAACTAACGCGGCCATGTCATTTATTCTCCTGGGCTCAGGGATCTGTCTAACCTGAGTAAAGGAGGGCGTTTTGTATGCATATTGGTTGAAACACATGAAAATGCTCCTCCCTCCTTTTAATACCGCATGCTGCTGCACTTTTCTTGCTGCTGCTCGTGACAACGATGTCCTCCTGCATGCTGCTCTACCACAAACCACACTGGGCAAACAGGTAAGGCAAACACGAGGGGACGTGAAGTCTGTTACAGCAACGACTAAGCCAGCACAGCTAGAAGTCCCAGGATGCTAACCAGAAGCACCTCTCCCATCTCGTAACGCATAGTGATTTTAACTTAAGAGAGATCAAGCCTCACTCCTTAGTCCCCGTGTCCCTTTTCACAAAATGCAGGAAGCAAAACCCACAAACCACAGAGAACGTAACAAAATTCAAGCAGGCTACCAGTTTAAACCTCTAGCTTGGAGCTGGCAGGGAGACACTAGATTTACCTTGGTACAAGTGAGATCAGCATTTCGACCTGTTTCTTTCACAGCAGTCTGCTAGCTGTGATCAGAGTCTACACATGGGATTTGCTGCCTTCAATGTTGTAAAATAAAGCATGGAAAAGCAAGTACAAAAGTCAGACAGAGACACAGGAAAGAAAGGCAAGAGCATTTATTATAACCAAAACTTTGCACTTCATGTCACCAAGTGGACTTGTCAGTCTCACATGCATAGCCAAGGAAATCAACCCTAGACCTCAGAAATTATGCTACGTATCATATGACCTGCTGGCATATTAATACCCTTTCCTTTTTAAATCTTTGGTCTCCCTTCGGAGCCTGCCCTCTCAGTGGGGATCAGACTGACACATTATAGGCTCAGTTTTCTTTCTGAGCTGACAACTCGTCCAGGAAGAGCTGGCTAAGATGTCAGTCTTTGGAGGATACACAGAAAATTCCAGTGTGGAATTTGCATATCATCACTTTGCTGGAAGGTATCATAAGAAGAAATAAATAGTTCTCTCTTCTAGGGCAATACCTTCAGCTTTTAGCCAGCATATCGCACTTGAAATAAAAAAAAAAAATTTGCACTGACTTTCACTGGGTGACAATCTTCTCGATAATGCTGAGCTGAGAAAAAGCCAGTGCAGAGGCAGCCGCTCTGGGCATCTCCCTTTTCCCTTCTCCCCACATCTATTTGTGGAAATATTTGGAAATTGCAATGTAGTCCTTATTTTAGGTGACTCCAGTTGTTACCTTTGGAAACCTTCCTGAAAGGCTGCCTACAAAAAAAAACCTCCATATAAAATGCAGTCTAGAAAGATAAAATAGGAAACAGAAAGCCAGAGAAATGGATTAGTTGCTTCCACCATCTTCCCAACAGATAGCCTCTGATTACAGGAAAACCACACCTGAAGTCAGTATTGGCTGGCCCCATTACTGAAAATGCTAAGGTTTTTTTAAACAGAGCAGATGATTACATAATTATGGCAATATAATATTACCTCATAGTTATACCAGAGTGATTGTCCTGTGAGTATTTTTACTATGAAGAAGAGGCTTCATTTCCCAAATCCCATTGTAAGTATACATTGTGTGGATACAGAATTAAATAAATTCAGAGGAAGAGCTCCACCTGGACACCAGAAGCCATATACTCATAGCAGTGAACTTCTCGAGGTAGCCCTCACGTAGGAGCCCAGATTGACTGCTGTCTGGAAAACGTGCACCTCTCTTCTCCACAGCTCGGTCTTCTAACTCAGCAATGAGTCAAGTCCATACACAGGCCAGCTACTGCTGGGGCCTGATTTAGAAACAAGCCTTTGGGTGATGTCCGTGGTCAAGAGAGGGATGAGTAAAAATCTTATCTTCCAGGGCTGCGCGCCCTCAGCCGAGAGAATTGGTCCCAGGACCTCAGCAGGTCTAGCAGGCAGCCCAGTAACGCACGGAGATGGGAAAAGCACCAGCAGCAGCCGTGGAGGGAACACGCTCAAATGCAGAAACTTTGATACCTCTTTTTGAGCAGTGTGTGTCCACTGTAGCTGATGCAAAAAAAGAACAAGGTAATGATTTTGTCATCTTCCACAATTCACTGCCTCGTACCACACTGGAAGGACAAACTGCTCTCTGCTGCTGAAGAGCAGATGTGAAAACAGGGGTTATCTACGCCTTCTCAGCCATCACCACATTCCCCCATATAGCCTGTCACAGTACAGCCCTCAGTGACCTAGCCAAATTTACAAAGGGCAGACCATAAAAGCTTTGAAAAGTAAGGAATTTGGGAAACTACCTACATCCTGTGTTTATTCTATGATCTGCTCATACATGTTTTGGAGCTGCTTTCACTGGAAATTCACAGGAGAGGTATTACCTGATAGAGACTTACCACCAGGAGAGCAAGCTCTTTAAGCTTAGCTCAAACTTGTACCAGAAGAATAGATGAAAGGATCAGAAATGTATGAACTCTTTCCTCCCAACTTTTGTTGAACAAATTCCTTTCTCCTAAAAGTTACTTGCAGAAGTGGTTCTGGGTGACTGTTTCCAGAGGCCTTGCTATTTTCTCTGGAGAGCAATGCTCACGTGGTCACAAGAGTCCCAGGCTGCTTAACAGGCCAGCGTGACTTACACCAAGGAGGGACTGCTGTGTGTCCAAGAAGAGTTTCTTGTGTTTTGCTTCTTAAAAAGAAGGTCACTCTTCAAAAACACAATGTGCTCAAAGTTAAATCCTTTCTCCTGTATCCTTCTATCCATATAGCAGAAAGTAAGCAGGCTGTGGCTCCTAAAAGCAGCTTTAAATACAGACATAATCCTCCAAGCCTGGGACCATCAAGAGGTTTTCAGTCCTGCAGCTTTGAATCCACCTGCCCCAACAGCTTTGTCCACACTGGTCTATGCTGCAGTCCTTCTGTGTCGTATTCATACTGGCCAGCTCATTGAGGGCCTGACTTGTGTCAAGCAAAAGCGCTTTAAAACCTCATTCCAAATCCCTGCAGCTAACACGGTACACTGCTACCACAGTGATAAGAGCAGTTAGGTGGACAAGGACACGGCTACAAGCTGATGACAGAATGTCTCCTCTCATTCGCTGAATACCAGAAAAGTCCATGTCTCTTCAGCAAGCACCCAGTTAACTTCATCTGTGAGAAGAATTTTTTTTCTCAAAATTTAAACAAAAATGTATCCTAAGTCAATTAACTGAGTGGTAATGAACATACCTTTCTTGCAGTTTCTCTCCCATTATCATTCCTGGCAGAAAGAGGCCATGCAGACAGGCAGATTTAATTAGGGGGAATAAAATGTTGTGGCAAGTCCCATATCCAGGACATTGCTGCCATTCTCCAAAGACCCCTTTCAGAAGTTCTCCTAATGTTATGAAGTTGCATCCTTCAGGTTTGGGGACGGGTATGTTAGGAGCACAGCTTTTCTGTGAGATACTTTCTTCCTCTGACTTATGTTGAAGTTAAAGTTGACCAAAGAGTCCTCAGGGACCAAGATGTCGAGGGGAAATCATCCCATACTGCTCTGTCTGAAGGCATTCCAGTAATAGGATAAGGTCAACTCTCTCAGGAGAATCGCTACTGAGGAGAGAGCCCAGAGAAGCTCTGAGGAGCAAGCCATCCATCTTGCTTTTCTTTTTACCAGGAAGCATGAGAAATGCCTGCAGTTTCTTAGGTCTTTTTCACTCTTTCTTTAGGGGTTGCTCTATCTCACCAACACTGGGGAAGCTCAAAGCAGCCCGGTGTGCCCCACATCAGAGACGCAGAGCACGAGCTGCTGGTCTGCATGGACTGAGCCCTTCCTACACAAGAAAGGGGAGAGCTCCTGGGTGCGCACACCCGTCAGCCCTACTGCCCAGCAAACACGATGCGTGGGGACAACACACGCCTGCCGCACAAGTTCAGCAGTGATGCCACGTTAACGGGCAAAGGCAGTTTTGGCTTTGATTTCCTGATACCTGGAAGCCCAGCAAGGGACCACCTTAGACTGCAGGCTATCAGACCGTCACCAGCACACAGTGCTCCACCTCCAAAACTGATAGCTGTAGCCAGCCTGCATTTTGTGGGTTTGTTTTTTCCTAGAGGGCATAATCTGGTCCGTGGTGTTTTCCCTGTACAGTAAACTCACACCATGTTTGAGGAGGAGCTGGGATTTCAGTCAGGAAATCTCTGAACAGTAACTAAGTACTTTCAGCATCGGCTATGGTTGGCTCTGTAGTTTCATCTGCAGATGAATCACCCTCAAGAATAAACGCCCTGGGTGGGGCATGGATGGGTCTCCCTCCTTGCCCCACCCCCAGTGCTTTGAATACTGCAGTGTTTTGATTTTTAAAACATATGTCTAACAAATGTAGCAGTGATAATGAGGAACATGTCAATCTGCCATGTTTCCTGTTCAAATTTCCGTTTTCATTTCTAAAGTTCAAGTACATCTTGATCCCCATGAGATAAACGTGAGCAAGTAGAACCGAAGTGTGGAGGGGAGAAGAGGTGAGAGCTCAGAGCCACAATGAAAACCAGAACCGCTGCACAACACAGCCAGGCTCTGCTGGAGGGTGAGGCTGGCCCAGCAGCCCCATCTCACCTTGATGGACCGCTTAGGTCGAAGGACCTGACCCCCAGTTTCGGCAGGGCCTGTGCACCGCCCCAACGGGCCCCGTTGCGTTCAGTGTCTGATAGATTTGCTTTCTGCTGCCAAAGAGACAGTGGAAGGTTCTGTGGCCAAACTCTCCACTTTCTTCTCCTTCCCCAACCGCATGTAACAATTATTTTAAACTTATTCGAGCACCAAAGACCACATAAACTAGTGCTTTAAGTGCCTGAACTGCCTTGTGCTATGCCTGCCGCTGCCCAGAGCCCTGCCTGCCTCAGTGGATGATGCTGAGACCTCACAAGCACAACGGGGCACCACCACCCATTACACAAGCACGCGCGCCGTCCTTCCACGCAGGAGGGGAGATGTTTCAGGAGAGGGACGACAGAGAGACAGTTTACTCTCTTTCAAACACAGGATGCCTGCAGCATCCTCCTCTATCACCAGCCATCCAGCTAAAATTTTATCAGCGTGAAAATACTATTCAAGTCTCTTAGCACACACTCTTCAGCTTTTTTAGTACAAAAAGAGCACTTTGACTCATTCTTTCAATCACAAGCCAGTTCCTAGAGTTTGTGAGTCAATTCAGATCGGTCCATCCTAACAGATTTCTGTCTGATTTTTATTCTGAGAACATCTTTACTAGCCTTAATATCAGAAACTATAAGAAATACAAAAATCTTGGGGGGGAGGGGAAGGGAAGAGAGAGAAGATCATTATCTAGGGTTATAAGATAACACTTCAGAGGTTTCAGAAAAGTAGCAAACAGAGCTACAGAAAAGTTGATTGGTTTTGTAAAAAGCTCTACCGAAAAAAGACAGTCCAGATATCATGGAAGTAAGGGCAAGGAGATAAAATATGGAAGTGCTATAAAAAGATTAATTTTCAGACGAAATCTCATCCTGCTTGCCACAATCATGAGGAGTTAATTTAGGCAACCAAATTCGGGCTATCACCAACAGGTTTGTATAGATAAGGATAGTTCACTCTAACTATTGTTCATCTATTCACGGCAAGCTTTGAGACCAGCCAACCTACTCTGTTAAGCAGCATGACTTACTACCAGAAGTTCTTCCTAGCTCTTGTCACAAGCGTGCATTTCATCGGGCAGGAAGGAGAGCCCCCTTGACCACAGTGCCAGCCAGCATCTAGAGTTATCTCTTCCTCCAAAGGAGGCTCAGCCATTACTGGTTGTTTTGGCAATCCTCCCATTTGCATGCAATCAGAGAAGGTTTCTACTGACCCACCGTCCTCAGCCGTTCTTCACTGCAGCTAGTGAACAAGCCTAATAAAGCCAAATAACCAACCTAACAAATGGGTTAAACACATTTGTCTTCTACCCCAGCTTCACCAGTGCTGTGATTTTTCCTCACCTCTTAAAATCAGACCACTAGATTAAGTCCAACACATAGGTATCCAGTGCCATTTTGCATGTCTTTGGGTGTCCAGGACATACTGGGGAGAGCTGCACCCTTCAGGAGTGGGAGCTGGGTGCCAGGTGGGTGTGGAGAAGTGCACTGGGTGCCTTTGAGTAGGCACCGTGTTTCTTCTTCCCTCTGGGCTGAGCTACCAGCCTCTAAGTAACCACACTTGCTTTTCCTAGTCTAAAAATGCTGATGTTGTCTTAAAAAAAAAAAAAAAATCTGTACCTCAGAATAATCTTTTCTTATTGACCTTGACAAGCCATGATTAAGCATTTTCTCAGCTGTATCGCTGTGGGGAAACAGTAAACATGAAGAGAGCAAATCCCAAGACAAAACTGCAGAATCTGGCAATGGAGCACCCAAAATCCACATCCATTTAATACACCATCCCATTGTTATTAACAATGAACTTTCCTCTGGCAAATCTTTAAAACTCACAGCATTCATAATGATGTTGATTACTAATTAGCAATGCACCAGGAGCCAGGTATTGATTGTTGCATAATAACTTATCAACAGATACTTCTGCTGGGGAAAGGGAAGCACCACTTAAAAGGCTGGACACTGTGACATTTGGGCTGGCAGGGGACGGTCTGGCTGCCTCTTGCCTAAGGTTGAGCAGACTGATCAAGTGTCACACCCAAGGTCACCCTGCAAGCCCACGGCTCAGGAGGGATTACAGCATGGCGAGATCCTTTGCAATTCCCGCTCTTGCCCTCTGAACTCTAGACCCCATGGCTCCTCATCAAAATATGACCTGCTTAGATAAAAATATCCAGTATTGTTTCACTCTGGAGCAACTGGTATACAAAATATCTACAGCCTGGTCTTGTTTTGTTTTCAGTGAGCAGCACAGGTTTTCTGCCCTGCCTGCTTTATTTTCAATGCGCTGCTATTGGCAAAATTACATAGCTAAGTTGCTAGCAAGGATCACTGGAAATGAGAACATGGCCAAGCAGCATATATTGACATAAACACACCTCACCGTATCATCAACATATTTGGTATGATCAGACCAATCAATCCTTTCAGTTGCGTCCAGAAAAATCACCATCTGCCTGAGAGGACAGGAGGAAGCGGGCAGCAGGCTGGACTCACTGGGGTTACCGTCTTTCAGAAAGATGCTGGCTGTGCATCGCAACCTGTGTGTGTGTGATGAATGGATCAAGTTTTGTGAGCAAGCAACTCAAAGGTTCAGACACACAGTCTGTGTACGGGGCTTAAGGAGTTACTATATGTCAGCCAAACCTCTGTAACTGTCCACATCTGCGTTTTTAATCTGTTTCAGTTTAAGCTTCTTTCATCAAGTTTTCAGCTAAACGGCATTACCTCACATGTAGGGCAGACCAAGAGAATACATGGCAAACAGCTACCGAGCTTGCCACGGCTCAGCTGACAGGTGGTGATTTGCTGTGCCGCTGCTGCTTGCTCATATGCAAGAGCACTACATATAGGAGACTCACGCAATCAGGTGAAAACAAAGAGTGGGGGGTGAAAACTACCTCCATCCTTTAACATTTTCTTTCTGCAGTTCAGAAGGCTGAGGAAGTTTCTTTAAGAAAGTAGAGCTCTTTGGGGTGGGAATCAAATCTTGGGTTGGATTATTAAGCTGATGCCACTGAAATTCATTTTCAGCGTGAAGTCTTTCACTGGAAGTTTTGCTGCCTGGAACTAGAGAAACCTAAGAGCTGCGTGTGAGTAGTGAGGTATTCCCTGCCTCAAAGCAAAGCCCTTTTTGCAGGGTGTTTAATGATGTAATAGGTGAGCCTTACAATGAAATCATAAACCTAAAGCCATTGAACTTTGGGGCTCCACAGGAACTGAGTCAAGAGGCACTCATGGCTGATTACAAAAACCAGCTGATGTCATGATGTTTCTGAATTTCTTAGGAAGATCTTGAAAATGTTCAATTTTGATTAAGGCTGTCATACAGCCTATGCATTATCAGTGACTTCCTGCAAGTGAGGAATATTCATGGCAATTCAAAGCTCAAAAAAAGCCCATCACTCTGCCAAGAGGAGTTCAACAGAGACATGCTGCTATCTGAGGACAAGGGAGTGGGAATAGGTGATTTAAGCTGGAAGAAGACTGTTTCACACTTCCAACACAAAACAGCTAGGAGACTCAGACGTGGAAGTCCCTTTCGGTTTCATCTCCCATCAGGGCTTACTGCAATCATAGCTTTACAGCACAACTTTAAGCATCCACTCTTCTTTCTGTACCTTGACATCCTTTCACTAAAGAGAAAAGCAGTAACTCTAGAATTCCTCACTGGAGGTGTTCGGAGGTTTGTTTCATGCCTGCTCAGCAACTTAAGGCTTTCAGGTGGAAGGTGAAAAGAAATGCAAAGGAGAGTCATTATTAAAAGGTATGGTCCCCGGGGGTGAGAATACCTTCTGCTACAGAAAAAATCTCTGCACTTTCCAGCTGTTGTTACTTGAATTTGTGATATAGTGTGGAGCTGCTGGTTTTCTCAGCAATTAAATCTCAGCTGTTATTGAGGATGTTTCCAAAAACATTCCCATGACGGAAGAACAAACACAAACACCCAGTGCTTTACCAGCAGCAGAGGAAGCATTTGCAAACAAGGCTTTGCACAGCAGGCTGAAAGTCTGCTTGATTACACCAACACATTGTGGTGTGATAAAGACAGTTGGGTGTTCAAAAACTGAAACAGGTTTTTTTCCTTCCCATTAGAGCTGCACATTCCAGTGACAAGGAAGGCACCTGAGGTGAAAATTGTCATAACTGGGCCTTCATTAGCTTTGGGCTGCTGAGAGGACCTCCATCTTTCATGTTCTAGAAGTCTGTCACTCCCCTAACAGAGCAATATTGCACCAAATACACACCCCCAGAGCAATGGGGAACCAGCCCAGCCATTGGGTTGTGCCACAAGTGAGGTGCTTGCTCTTCAGAGAGCCTGAGGTATCCTCCTGCAGCATCCCAAGCCAAGGGCTCTGCTGGTCCAAGGTGTCAAACAAAAAATGATCTTTTATCACAGCACCTGGTTAGGGGCAAGGTGAACCACCTTAATTCCTCAAAAAGAGCTCATTAATGCTGTCTCAGGATATCCCAGTATAGGTTTCTGGCTGGCAATGAGGTCACAGCTTCTTTATACCTCATCAAAAATGTGGCCTTATGCCACTAACATTGTCAACCATCCTTATCGCTTCGACCAGGACGGGCCAAAACATACAAACGGCTCCCTTCAGCCGCTCTCTCTGCCTCTCCCCAAGGTGATCACCCATCTTTTCAAGCGTTTCAGGAGCGCATTAAGTCATTCTAGACAAGCTTTGCTATCCAGCTAAACAAATGACCCTTTCTGAGCACCAAGCAAAATAAGGGCTTGGGAACAATTGGAGGAAGTGCACCAAACAGACGCTTCTGCAATAATTATCATCATTCACTTGGGGGAGAGGGGGAGCAGGGGAGCACCCTAGCTAGGACCACCCTCTCCTCTGAGGCCGGGGTCTGCTCCCATTGTTCTTACCAGGAGCCATGCCACCGCCTCCAGCGGGAGCAGGATCAGGCCTTTAATCCCCATTTCCTCTTGGCCGAATGAACTGCAGTGTATGCCAGTGACAGCTAAATGAAGGATTCCTTTTTCCAGAGGACCGGCAACAGCTCTTAACTCATAAACTCAAGGTAATTGACATTACAAACAAGCTTTACCCACAGGGACCCCAGAGCAGTCAACAATTGTGCTTTAATGAGTAGGAAGGGAGAAGGGGGGAAGTCTTTGCACGCCGCGGTAGGACATTCTAAGAAAAGCTCTTTCCCTTTTCCAGGCAAGGCAATGATTAAAGTCTGCGCACGAAAGCCGGCAAGGAGGGAGGCCTTGCTGAAAACGCCTTTCTTCCTGGCTTTCCTGTGGAAAAAAAACAAGG